>NC_133140.1:40942795-41542795 GCF_048418815.1 Hemitrygon akajei
CAGGAACTGAGTGACTTTCATATTTCCAAAGGACAATATATTACCCCTAGACAAACAATAGAGCTACTTCTTATTGATGATTATTACTATACCCGCGCTTTAGATTGAGTATTGACGACGTATATTATCTGAATGTTTGTATTAACCTTATTTTTGTGCCCCTTTATAAATAAAAACTTTTTAAAAATAGTACCATCAGACTTCAACGGACCTCTCTATCTTTGCTAGTAAGTGACCCAGTTATGGGGTACATAACAATATGAAGAGCGTTTAGTAGCTCTGGGCCTGTGCTCTTTAGAAGAATGAGGAGGGAATCTCATTGATACCTATCAAATGTTGAAAGGCCTAGATAGCGTGGATGTGGAGAGGACGTTTCCTACAGTGAAGAAGTCTTGGACCAGAGAGCACAACTTCAGAATGGAGGGATGTCTATCTAATGAGAAGGAATTTCTTTAGCCAGGGGCTGGTGAATTTGTAGAATTAATTTCCACAGGTGACTGAGTGGGAGTATTTAAGGTGGAAGTTGATTGGTTCTTTAGTCAGGGCATGAAAGATTATGGGGAGAAGGGAGGAGATTGGGGTTGAGGGGGAAATGGATCAGCCATGATGAAATGGTGGAGCAGACTCGATGGGCTGAATGTCCTAATTCTGCTCCAATGTCTTATGGTCATATTCACCAAATATGTTCATGCATCACAGTTGCAATTTTAAAGCCAATTTCATACCCACAGAGTCAGGATAAAGAACTATTGACACAGATCTTTGTCCTCAAAAATTACAATAATCATTATGATTGTAATTGACAACTGCAAGGACATCTGGAACAAGAGAAAAATTACTTTGTTTCACTGCAATTAGGTGACACATACTGATGAAGTTAGAGAGAATACCTTTTGGTTTTGATGGACTCTGATCAGTTTTAAAAGAGAGGTGAAAATCTGTGAGCAAATGTAAATGGGGGCCAGGTGACTGAAGCCCGCTGTACAAATCTCAATAAAACTAGGACTGTAGTCTCCAAAACATCACCAGGGCTAAAACAAGGGGAAGTGTTTCTCTTGCAGTGTTGTTTGACCCGTCTCTCTAATTAACTCAAATGTTAAAAGTATTAATTTGAATTGAGCCAATATGTTCATCATTGTCATTGGGAAAACATGCAATTCTGATAACTTCTTCTAAAATGAAATCATTTTCTTCTTCTAAAGAGTTAATATTGTGAGTAAGTCATTGGTTTAATTTCTCTTTTTAATTCTGAATGTTTTTCATTTGGATTTGCAAACACATGAAAAGCTAACAGATTTCACTATTTCGCAACTTTTACTAATAGTAATTGCAACCTAAACCTCTGGCAATATGCCAACTATGATAAAATTACTGAAAATCATGTGAATAGATAGCAGAAACAATTTGTATGAATTAGAAGAGGAAGTCAACTGAGTGGTGGAAGATGTACGTGAGACAAGAAGTCACTTGCTCTTCAGTTGTTCTTTGCTTGCTGTAATATGCTTCATGGGTCTAATCAGATGATCGTTGAAACAAGTCACTTTGATTCAAAAGTACTTCCCAGCAGACTCTAGACCTTTGCCCTCACTATGAAAAAGCTCCTTACTTTAGTCAAACCAATGGATGGTTAGCAACATATATTAAAGCGTTTGTTATAATAACTGAAGCTACATCTGGATCTGAGACAACATCAGACACTTTATAAAATGACTGCAGTGAAAACTATCCATAATGACCACCTTTGGGATTGACTTCAGGTGATCTTTCAGACAGGTTAGCCCCTAATACATATTCAACACTCAGCCATAAATCTTTTGATGGTGCTAGGATAAGATGGTTGCCATGTGCAGGTTTAGTGTGATTGTATCACAACTGGGAAACTCGCACAAAAAAAGAATCCTTATTAGCTTTGGTGGGATGTGCCTTAGAAAGAATTCTTGCTTTTATTAAAGTTCAATATAATGCCATATCTACTCATAGTGAATTAATACAACACCAACTAATGTAAATATAGAAGTCAAGTTGCATGAAAATGATAAAACTGTTCACATAAAAATCATTTACTTGAATTTTTTTAATGTTTTCATTGCTTTTCCTCACTAAATAATTCATGATACAGTATTCACCACTGTGCATCATTACAAACAGCTGTGGTCTCTACACATGTCTGCTTCACAATGATCAAAACAGCACACAAAAAAATACACTGTTTTTAAATTGAGAATTGGTTCTATACTGGTAAGAACAAAACTATTGTGGAATCAATTAATACATAAATGGCACTCAAAGGATACTAATAATAACTTAAAATATGCTCAATCAGCATCAACAGAAGATCACCTAAATTGCAGATTATATTGTGCTGATGTGAAGTGGATACTGGTTTTTTTTCCACACCTCAGCGACTTAAACCATATTGCACTGGGACTTCTCAATTGTCTATCTTTCTGACCTTGCTGAATGAGATTGCTCAATGTGGTATACCTTTTGGGAGATTCCTTTTGGTTGGAGATAGATTCATGTCAACTACAAACTGGATTAGTACATCCCATGCTCACTTCACCTCTTGCTGTCAAACAGAAGGCTTTCATTCTCTCTGGCTGAGGTGTTTTTGAACTCTGCTTCCAAGTGCAAAGATGTTTTAATCTATTACATTACCTTTCCTTAATCAAAACCTATCCCTACATGAAGAAGATGAGATTGCTTTGGGAAATTGTCACAGCCCAAACAGTAATCTTTGCTGTAAAATTATCACTGTTGGAGCACTTTGTTATCATATTTTTTTTGATAATGCACAAATTCTATGAAGCAATCTGCCTGTATAATAAGCCTTTCATATGTGTCCCAAAGGCTAATGGTATGAAGAGTTTAATTGTGGAGAAATCTAATGCTTACTGTACTACATTTTGTTGTAGTCTTCAGTTAAAGAAATGCTGTAGTGATTAATATAACATTTTCAAATTGAGAAAAAACATTCCTTGGGAGGTGGAAACTTAGTGGGTAATTGCTTTTATCATGTTATTATTGAAGGGCAGATAACATATTAAAGTATCATCCTATCCCCAGAAAGACAAATTAAAGCAGTGATTCCAAAGGAATGATTCCAGGTTTGTGTGCAAACCTCCCAACGCAATGTTCTATTGTGTGAGATGCTGGATGCACAGAACAACAGACATTAAAAGCCCCATCATGCCGAGACTGTTGTTTGTACTGCATAATTCAATTTGAACTCTATCCAGAATAGACCAAGAGAACAACGAGATGATGTTTCATATGCGAAGGCAGGGGACACGTAAGGAGGAGTCAATGTGGTATGCTGAGAAAAAATGAAAAATGGCCTTTATTTTCCTTGCTCCAGTTTTATCTTTGACTGCACGGGGAGAAGTAAATAACAGTACAGGAAAGGAGTGGCCATTGTTGGGAGCAGGCCAGTGGTGAGAGTGAGGGACGGCAGGCTTTGGCTCAAAGGAGGCTTTGGATCGGAGGAGGCATTGGCTCTGTCCAGGTAATTTTCTGCTAGGTTCCCCGTTTTTCTTACTGTGTCAGGGGTAATTGGTGTAGTTTAAATGGAGGTTGTGCATTCTTCATGCCGGATGGTGGAGTGCTCGGGGATCCCGATTTCTGAGAGAACTACATCTGCGTGAAGTGCATCAGCTGTAGCTCCTTGAAGACCAAGTAACCAGCACTGAGCATGGGTCTGTGAAGCAGAAGAGAAAAAGGGAGAAGAGGGGGAGCGGTAGGTATAGGGGGACTCAATAGTCAGAGGAACAGACTGAGATAATGTGTGTAACCCTCAGGCTTGGCCAGCACATGTTCATCTAGGGGAACACAACTTCTGGCCCCGTCAAACTGAGAAACCTCGTTTGTGTGGATGCTGCGGTGATGTGTTTTGCCCAGTTACAAATCCACACCACAAAATATCAGAGTACCCCATATGCAATTAACAGATTGAACTTTATAAATCTTACTCTGAAGGTAGGGTTAATGAAGAAAATAAAAAGAAAAATCGGCCCATTTGAAGAGAAAAGTCAAAAGTGCACGTTGGAGCTCACAAATACAGCCATTCATCAGCCATCAAGTTCCTCCAAGCATCGAAAAACCTTCAGACCCTCGCTCCCAGTCCACTCCATCCAGTTAGTCTACCAGCACTCACCACACACGTCTTCCCTTCTTCTCCTCTCGCTGACCAAAGCCCCGCGAAAATCTCTCTTCCAGACTCACAAGAAACAACGACAGCATGCCAAACCCCATTATCTCTAGTCATAACCCAAACATTGCTGCCACAGAGAAACCCTTACATTAGCAGTGAAACATTACAGCACGATGCATGTGGGTGTGAACAGGACACCTGGATGGTATGTTGCCTCCCAGGTTCCAGGGTCAGGGACATCTTGGATTGTGTCCACAGCATTTTGGAGAGGGAGGAAGAGCAGCCAGGTGCCTTGGTACATTTTGGTACCAATGACATAGGAAGGTAAAGCAAACGGGTCCTGAAGAGAGAATTTAAAAGCTGAGAAACAGGGTAGTAATTTCTGGATTGCTGCCTGTGTCACACACAGTGAGGGTAGAAACAGGAATGATTTGGCAGATAAATGCATGACTGAGAAGCTGGTGGTGCCAGGGAGCAGGGCTTCAGGTTCTTGGATCATTGGACTCTTCTGGGGGAGGTATGACATGTACAAAAGGGACGGGTTACACCTGAACCCAAGGGAGACCAATATTCTCACGGGCAGGTTTATAAGAGTTGTTGGGGAGGGTTTAAGCTAATTTGGCAGGGGATGGGAACTGGAGTGAAGGGACTCAAGATAGGATGGATGATAAAAAAAAGCAAAGAGTTCATGCAGTCAGGAAGTCAGGAAGGGCAGGCAGATGAGAGGACAAAATTGCAGCCAGCAGGGTGAATATCAGGATGCAGAATCAAAAAGGGTAGCAAATACAGTACTCAATACACGGAGTATAAGAAATAAAGTGGATGATCTTGTTACACTTCTACAGATTCTCGGGTATGATGTTGTGGCCATCACAGAATTGTGGCTGAAGGATGGTTGTAGCTGAGAGCTGAATATCCAAAGTTACAAATTGTCTCTGAGGGATAGAAGGGTAGGCAAAGGGGGTGGTGTGGCTCTGCTGGTAAAAATGGCATCAAGTCATTAGAAAGATGTGACATAGGATTGGAAGATGTTGAATCCTTGTGGGTTGAGTTAAGAAACTGCAATTGTAAAAGGGCCTTGATGACAGTTATATACAGGCCTCCAAACAGTAGCTGGGATGTGAATTACAGATTATAATGGGAAATAGAAAAGGCGTGTCAAAAAGGCAATGTTATGGTAGACATGGGAGGTTTTAACATGCAGCTCAATTGGAAAAATCAGTTTGGTAATGGATCTTAAGAGAGTGAATTTGTTGAATGCCTACGAGATGGATATTTAGAGCAGTTTGTTATTGAGCCTACTAGTGGATCAACTATATTGGATTGGGTGTTATGCAATGAACCGGAAGTGATTAGAGAACTTAAGGTAAAGGAACCATTAGAAGACAGTGAGCACAATACGACTGAGTTCAACTTGAAATTTGATAGGGAGAAACTAAAGTCTGATGTAGCAGTATTTCAGTGGAGTAAGGGAAATTACAGTGGTTTGAGAGAGGAGTTGGCCAAAGTAAGTTGGAAGGAGATGCTGACAGGGATGACAGCAGAGCATCAATGGCTTGAGTTTCTGGGGGAAATGAGAAAGATACAGGTTCGATGTATTCAAAAACAAAGAAATACTCAAATGGCAAAATAGTACATCTGTGGCTGACAGGGAAGTCAAAGCTAATGTAAAAGCAAAAGAGAGGGCATACAATGAAGTAAAAATTAACGGGAAGATAGAGGATTGGGAAGCTTTTAAAAACCTACAGAAAGCAACTAAAAGAATCATTGGGAGGTAGAAGATGAAATATGAAAGCAAGCTAGCAAACAATATCAAGGTAGATAGAGAAAGCTTTTTCAAGTATATAAAAAATTAAAGAAAGATGAGAGTAGATATAGGACTGCTAGAAAATGAGGCTGGAGAAATAATAACAGTGGACAAGGAGATGGCAGATAAATTAAATTAGTATTTTGCATCAGTCTTCACTATGGAGGACACTAGCAGTGATCCAGGTGTTGAAGGGTATGAGGGAAGAGAAGTGAGTGCAAGGTAGAATGTGCTCAAGAAGCTGAAAGACCCAAAGTTATATAAGTTACACAAACCAGATGAACTTCACCCTAGGATTTTGAAAGAGGTAGCAGTAGAGATTGTGGAGGCATTAGCAATGGTCTTCCAAAGATCAATGAACTCTGGCATGGTGCCAGAGGACTGGAAAACTGCAAATGTCACTCCACTGTTTATGAAAGGAGGGAGGCAACAGAAAGGAAATTATAGACCAGTTGGCCTGTCCTCAGTGGCTGGGAAGATGGTGGAGTCAATTGTTAAGGATCTGCCCATGGTATTACAGGAAAGTCACCAGCAAGATTAGAGCATTGCAGATTGGTAGGAGGCAATGAGTGGGAATAAAAGGATCCTTTGCTGGTTGGCTGCCAGTGACTAGAGGTCTTCCACAGGGGTCAGTGTTGGGACCACTTCTTTTTATGCTGTGTATCAATGATTTAGATGATGGAATAGATGGCTTTGTTGCCATCTATTGGATGCTATGAAGACTGGTGGAGGAGCAGGTGGAGTTGATGAAACAGGTAGGCTGCAGAAAAACTTAGACAGATTAGGAGAATGAGCAAGAGAGTGCAAATTAAATACAATGTTGGAAAATGCACGGTCATGCACTTTGGAAGTAGAAATCAATGTGCAGACTATTTTGTAAATGGGGAGAAAATCCAAAATTCTGAGGTGCAAAGAGACTTGGGAGTCCTTGAGCAGAACACATTAAAGGTTAACTTGCAAGTAGTGTCAGTGGTGAGGAAGGCAAATCCAACGTTTGCATTCATTTCAAGAGCTCTAGAATATGAGAGCACGGATATGATGCTGAGACTTTCTTTATAAGGTACTGGTGAGGTGTCACCTTGAGTATTGTGAATAATTTTGGGGTCCTTATCTAAGAAAATACATGCTGGCATTAAAGGGGGTTCAGAGGAGGTTCACAAGGATGAATTCCAGGGATGAAAGTGATAGCTGTGGGTCTGTACTCGCTGGAATTCAGAAGGATGAGTGGGGATCTCATTGAAACCTTTTGAATGTTGAAAGGCCCAGACAGAGTAGATGAGGAAAGAATGTTTCCCATGGTAGGGGAGTCTAGGACAAGAGGACACTGCCTCAAGATAGAGGGGCATCTGTTTAAAATAGAGTTGTGGAGAAATTTCTTTAGCCAGAGGGTGGTGAATTTGTGGAATTTGTTACCACAGGCAGCTGTGGAGGGCAGGTCGTTGGGTATATTTAAGGTGGAGATTGATAGGTCCTTGATTGGTCATGCCATCAAAGGTTTCAGGGAGAAGGCGGGGGAATGGGGCTGGTGGGGGGGGGGGGGAAGAAAATGATTCAGCCATGATTGAATGGCAGAACAGACTCGATGGACCAATTGGCCTAATTCTGCTCCTATGCCTTATGGCCTTATGGTCTTATTATCTTATGGAATGATCACTTTTACCAGTCTCCAATCCCATCCTACACCCTTCACAATTCTTGGGATCTCATTCTCCCTCAACCAAATCCCACAACCTTCTCCCTGGTACCCCCTACTGCCTAACTTCTATAATGCTTCTCTGTACTGTTTTGGCCCTTCCTGTCTCCTGACTTTTCACTCATCTCCTGGGCTCTAACTCTCCCACATTCCCCCCCCCCCCCCCACCCGCCGAGTTTGGATAATTTCTTTCTACTCCGCATAATCCTCTCACCACTCCTATAATTTCTCCAAATCTATCTCTGTCAACCTGCCCATGGCCAAATTCCCCTTTCCATCTGCTGCTCCCCACCATTCCCCGCTTTCTCTCTCTGCACTGTGTACATCGCGGCAATAATTCAAAAGGAAGGGCTGCGTCTCATAACACATTGAGCGAATTCAAACCCATTATGGTAAGCTGGTGTGTCCGCCACCACTCACCAGATGTGAAAAAGCCAAGAGACGTATTTCCAGACCAAGAGGGTTATTTTTTTTTTTTAATTATAGACTTACATGGATTTTGGTTTTCCTCAGTCAAACCAGTAATTTCATGGCTCCAGATATCCTGTGAGTTCGTCCTGATGGAAAGTGAATTTGCTCCTCATTGAGCTCTGAATGACAGAATAAGTTAGTAATCAGATTCTGAACGGAATTGCAAGTACCTTATAACCAAGTAGGTCACAGCCAATGACATCACAACAGGGGGCACAAAGCCACAGCAGTCAGTGCTGCTGTTTCACACCCCCAGCCAGCCGGGTTCGAACCTGACCTTGGCACTGTCCGTGTGGAGCCTGAATTACATCTGGCTTTCTTCTGTTCCCCAACGATGCACTGGTCGGTGACCTGACTGGGATAAGTTGCCCCCAGAGCGGCTGGGTGGCAAAAGAGTTGAGGAGGAATTGATGGATCTGTGAGAGAGTGGATAAATTACAGAGAAATGAGACTAATGAGAGAGCTGGCTTAGACTGGATAGGCTGAACTGTCTGCTTCCATGTCATAAGAAATAAGAAGTATGAAGACAAGCAGTCTAAATTTAGACCAGTTAGACTGTACCATCCTAAAGGCACTGAATGTTCCTGCACGTGGTCTTTTGTAAATTAGATACCATCCAACAAGCAAATGGATGTTTGCTTGCCAAAACCTTCATCTGACCTGGGGTGTGTGTCTGTGGATGACCATCACTGGTGGGGTGGGGACCTCAATGAGCAGCTTGACTAGACTGAGCAAAATAATTGAAACATACTGTAAATTATATCACATTATATCTACACTAAGTATAATAAGCATCTGCAGCATCACCACACTTTTAATAATATTGAATTGAATGCTCCGATATTTTAATGTGAGCATCTATGTCGAGTGTTAGCTCAACGTGGACTCCATTGTGCCAACCATTTGTTATGTGGCGTGCTCATAATTAGTGCAGTCAATTGGGTCTGAATATTAAGGTGGGTATTGTGGTAAGCTATGTATACCTGTCTGGACATGCCCCTCTGCTGACTCCTCCTGTGGCTACTCCTGTATAAAGGCGATTGGGGCACTGCTCCTCCCTCAGTCGTCAAGATGTCGTGCTCCCTTTTGTTGTTAATAAAAGCCTATCGTTCACTTCCAGTCTCCGAGCGTTATTGATAGTGCATCAGGTATACAATAAAGTTTAAGGTGATACTCCACATAATACCTTTGATTACACCCATCCTTCAATTTACATTTGCCGACTGTTGGGAGAAGAACTTAATTTTTCTCATATAGTTTTCTGGGAGTAGGGTAGTGCAGTAAGTTAGTGGACTTTGAAGAATTCTTGCATGGTTTGTCACAAAGCACGACTGATATATCATTTCTTACAACAACATACAGTGAAGACTGGGAATCAAAATCAGAATGTATTCAAATGCATTAAGTTCTCTGCAGCTCCATAGGCAGGAAATTTGTTCAATAAACATTAATAAAAACATGCTGAAAGTCTCACCTAAATAATCTCCTTGCTTTTACATATTGTCTCACTTTTTGTGCAATCTGAACGTTTTTTCGCATTTTAATTTTCCGCATTATTGTAGATTTAGAATTTATTGTTGGCTTACTGGGAAGGAAGTAGGAAGTGACAACATGAATTTCATTGATAAACACAGAATAAGACAAGACGGCTGCTGTGATGTAATGGACCAGAGCATATTGCCAACATGCCCCCTCGTAAAGAGCCACTAGGCTAAATGCAGTGGCAAGTTGGCATATTCTATACTTCCACATCTGTGTATTTAAATTATAAGGTTAAGTAAGTCTTTGTTTGTCTTTTTTAAAAAATTAGCAACAGTTTAATGTGTTTAAAATAAATGCAGAGGTACAAAAGTCTGCAGATGCAGGAATCTGGAGCAGCGACCAGCTAGAGGAACTCAGTAGGTCAAGGGCATTTGTGTGTAGAAAGGAATTGCTGACACCTTGGTTCGGAAGTTGGTTCGACCCAAAACATCGATAGTTCCTTTCTTCCCACAGATGCTGCCCGACCCGCCGAGTTTCTCCAGCCAATTGTAAAATAAATTTGTTATTGTTCAAAGAACAATTATTATTATGTATTTTTAAATGATGTAAATGTTTTTCAGCTGGACCCCAATGCCTCTGATCAGCACACACGTTGTGAAACAGTAAAGAGCCTTTAACTGCAAGTTTTATCAGAAGACCCACAGTGAAGTCTGTGAACAACCTGTTTCACCTTGCAATATGATGGAAACAATGACATCAGCAGCAGTTTAACAGCCCTGTGGCCTTAAAAGATACAGCACCGGAGATGGTTGAGGCTAGTTACAAATTATTAAAGCAGTCATTTACATATTCCCTCACAGAGAAGTAACTGAACAAATGGTCAAGCTAAATATAACAACAACACACACAAAATGCTGGTGGAACACAGCAGGCCAGGCAGCATCTATAGGGAGAAGTACTGTCGACGTTTCGGGCTGAGACCCTTCGTCAGGACTAACCGAAAGGAAAGATAGTAAGAGATTTGAAAGCTAAATATAAATATACTTTAATTAGAACATCATTAAACTTGGAATAGCTTTGTAATTTCCTTTCAGCATTTATAGGTAAATAAAAGATTATATGTATCCACATGCTTCATAGGGTCATAGAAAAATACAGCACAGAAACAGGCCTTTTGGCTCATCTAGTCCATGCCAAACCATTTGAACTGCCTACTCCCATCGACCTGCATCAGGACCACAGCCCTCCATACCCCTAGCATCCATGTACCTATCCAAACTTCTCCTAAATGTTAAAATCAATCTTCCATGCACCACTTGTGCTGGCAGCTTGTTCCATGCTCTCAGGACCCTGTGAGATTTCATAACGCTGGTTTCTCTAAATACTTGCTTATTTTAATCATATCAGAAAGCGGCTCTAATCGTGTGTTTTTATTCATTATATGATTGAAAGTAACCAAACATTTTTTGAATGCAGTTAGGTTATAGCTGTGGTTACACACAAACCTGTAAAATGTTTGGCATATTAGAAAGAAGTTTTCCATATGTAAGGCACACAAGGAGTTGATGGCAATCCTTGTTGCACTGGAAACAATAGAAATCCATTTGTACAATGGTTGATGTTCATATCAAGCCTGCTCTTCACTCTCTGAATTTCTCCTGCTCTTTTGTATAAGTGATGGAAGTATATTTCTGCCCACAGCTTGGACCTTGCTTGTTAGAAGTGAATTCTCGTGCTTGTGTTTCAGATCTGAGCACCCAAAGCTGAAGTGATTAATCTTTCCACAATTCCTAAGCTTGAAAACATCCTCACAATCAGATGCAATCAACTCATTTTATCTCAGGCTTGTTAACTTTGTTTATTTACCTTTTTTAAGTTTGAAGGAAGCACACAAAAGACCTGACTACCTTTCTCCTTCTGTCTTTTCCCTTATCTTCCGTCGCAAAGTCGAGTTGTGGAATACACCAAGCGTTTAATCTTATCAGCGGCTGCAAATGCTGATCAATGTCTTCGTTGGGCTGCAGTAATTTCTTCCAGTACACTCTGTGCCATTCACAGGCAGACGGCACACTTCATCTGCTTCTGTACTCTTCTGGAGAAAGATGGGGGGGGGGGGGGGAGAAATCTAGAATTTAAGAAAGCTGGGTACCTGCAGGAATTTCACCACAGCAGCCTTCAAGTAAAAGTACATAAACATTCAAGTCAGTAACTCTCAAGTGGCAGGTATTGAATGTTAGTGATATTATTGTCTGTAATACACCAAAAAAGATATATTTATATACTCAAGAGATTCTACAGATGGCAGAAACCCAGAACAGTACATAAAGCATGCTGGAGGAACTCAGCAGGTCAGGCAACATCTATGGAGAGCAAGTCAACATTTAGGGCTTAGACTCTTCATCAAGACTGGAAGTGAAGGGAGAAGAAGCCAAAATAACAGGGTGGGAGGAGGTGGAGGAATACAAGCTGGCAAGTGATGGGTGTAACCAGGTGAAGGGGAAGGTAGGTGGTCGGAGGAGTGGGGTGAGGTGAAAAGATGGGAGGCGATAGGAGGAAGAGATAAAGGGCTGAAGAAGATAGGAGGGGAGAGTGGATCATGAGGGGAAAAGGAAGGAGAATGGGCACCAAAGGGAGGTGATGGGCAGGTGAGGAGAAGAGAAGGGGTAAGAGGGGAACCGGAATGGGGAATGGAGACTGAGAGAAGGAAGGGGTGGAGGAAAAACTTACAGAGTTAGAGAAATCGATGCTCATGCCATCAGGTTGGAAGCTATCCAGATAGAATTGAGAAGTTGCGCCACCAGCCTAAGAGTGGCCTCATCATGGCAGCAGAGGAGGCCAAGGGCCAACGTGCCGAACGGGAGAGGGAAGCAGATTTAATGGTTAGTCACAAAGAAAGCCCTCCTTTTGTGACAGGCAGAGTAAAGGTGCTCGACAAAGCAGTCCCCCAATCTACATCAGGTTTCTCCCAATATGCAGTAGCTACTGCATGCTGTTGCTTTCAGGCTCGCCCAATTAGAATTAACGATGAAACAGAATGTGACGGAACACTTAGCAAGTCAAGCAGCATCAGGTAGAAGAGAAACAGAGTTCATGAATCAGGTCAAAGACTCTTTTACTGAACTGGAGAAGTGTGAAAACAGATTTGATTTAAGCTGCAGGGAGGGGGAGTGGTGAAGAGATCAGAGGATGTGTGATATCTGTAGAACCAACATTGCCAAGAGAGTATCAGAACCAGCAACTGAGGCATAATGAAGAAATAAACAGAAACACAGTTACGGCTGTGAGAAAAATAGGGCTTACAAGAAGTTTATTTATTTAACACACACAAAATGCTGGTGGAACGCAACAGGCCAGGCAGCATCTATAGGAAGAAGTACAGTCGATGTTTCGGACCGAGACCCTTCATGTCTCGGCCAGAAACGTCAACTGTACCTCTTCCTATAGATGCTGCCTGGCATGCTGCCTTCCACCAGCATCTTCTGTCTGTTGCTTGAATTTCCAGCATCTGCAGATTTCCTCGTGTTAAGGTTATTTGTTCATTTGTTTGTTTGTTTATTTTGATTTAGAGATTCAGTGTGGAATAGGCCCTTCTGGCCCTTCAAGCCACTCTGCCCAACGATTTCCAACAACCCCAATTTAACCATAATCTAATCACAGGATAATTTGCAAAGATCAATTAACCTACCAGGTGCGGTCTCTGGATTATAGGAGGAAACTGGAAGACCCAGAGAAAACCCAGGCATTCCACGGGGAAGATGTAAGGAAACACCTTACAGAGAACGCCGGAAATGAACTCTAGACTCCAATGCCCGAGCTGTAATAGCATCGGCTTAACCGCTACACTACCCCAAGTTGTTAAACTTAGTGTAAAGTCCCAAGGGTTGTAATATCCTTGGTCAAAAGATAAGATGCTGTTGCTGTTGCTCGGAATGATGTAGTTCAAAGACTAAGGGGTCAGAGGAGAAGGGCAATGGAACATTACAATGTCAGGTGACCAGAAGTTCATGAGCACCCTTTTGGATGATCAGGTTGCAGCCAATGGGACGGTGTTAAATTGTGGTCACTGTTGTAATGGAAGGCCTTACACCCAGTTTATTTACAGCAAGGTCCCACTCGATGTTCCGGAGAGAGCCATAACACACAACCTTCTGATTCAGAAGTGAAAGTGCTGTCAATTGAACTGTGGCTGACACTTAAAAGAGTAGCAAGATCAAAAGGAGTGTTAAACTTCTGAAAATATCTAAACATATTAATCATAACATCGAGATAAGGGTCATGTAAGTTAATTAAAAGAGATGAAGTATTTGTTTAAACAACACGTGTACGTTCCTTGCTCCACCTTACCATTGTAATATAGTATTGACATGTCAGCAAGTGGTTCTTATCAAATGTTTCTGAGTCAACAGATTGTTAGGGTGACATTTTCATTTGATAGGAAAGTGCCCATAGTTTGTTCTGTATATTCAAAAATTAATTTTTACTGTAGTGTCTAATGGCTTTTTACTATATTTAGATATTTACATTTGATCTGTGTATCTACTAATCATATTAAGAGTAGGTGGAAAAAAGTAAATTGCAATGGCATTGGCAGTTAAGTAATTAAATTCACACACAAATAAGTGAGCAACAAAACAAATATGTTTTGTACTGTAATGCTGTCATTATTCATATATTTTACATCAAATATCACTGTAAACAGAGAACAAATCTGTGCCCAGCACCGTATACACTGTGTTTAATATGAAATGACCTCAACATGGAGGTTCGATTGTTGCTGTGAGTGCATAGGTGTGATTGATTGCTCTGGGTTTTCATTGTCCAGGATCCACAAGCTGCAGTACAAAGACTTCTGCCTGCATTGTTTTCCAAGTATCTTGTGTGTGCTATACTCCTGATGCCATTGGCATCAATAAAACAAAATAAAAAATAGCCAGTACTGTTTCAATCCTGTCAGTTACATTCAATGGCAGGTGATCAATCAGTGAAGAATATCGAATGAACTCTCTTTCATCTTGTTTTTCGCAACTGTATTACGGGTATAATATTTTACTGTAGATTTGCACTTACATTTAATTATAATTATCCATGGCTTGAAAGCAGATTGAAAGACAATGGTTTAATTTATTCCATTAATAGCTAGAGGCCGGTGTGTAAACTGCTTTGTTGAAGTACTTGGCCATGCAAAAGTCAAGTTTTACTCTGTGCTTCATGTGTCAAACAACAATCCACTACAATGCCAGGTTTGTAATGGAACTCAGATAGTACACAGTGCAATAAGAAACTGGGTGTTTTCATTTAAGAAAATAAGATGGAAGGGTGTCACAATATAAATCTTTGAAATTATGAAGGGCTTCAACAGAGAAGTTACAATGGTAGCAGGAAATACTTATAAGGAAAAACAGATTTAGCTGAGGGAAGGTAGGAGAAAGCATGCATGCAGCATAGGCTGGACAGGCAAAATGGTTTATTTCTGTGCTGTATGTCCGATGTGATTGGTAGACCTACACAAATCTGTTTCTCAGTCTAGCAGCCCCTCCGAGGGTAATGGTTAATTCTGGAATTGCAGAGTTTAGGGCATTGGCACTTAAATATACAGACACAAAAGGTAGAATGCTTAGGACTGGAGATACACGAGAAGGTAAAATGGGAGGAATGCAGATATCTGGGAGGGGGAGGTGGGTAGAGACATGGAGGGGTAAAGCCTTGAAAATGCAGAAATGATGATTAGAATCTTATGTTTAAGTTATTACTTAACACTGAGCCATAGTTGCCCAGTAAGCACCTGGGAAAGCAAGTACCCTTTGGAAACAGCATGTGATACAGTATAAAGAGACTGCAAGTGCTGACATCTGGTCCAGTCCTGATCCGAAATGATATCTGCACACTTCCATCCACAGTACTGCCTGGCCCACTGCATTCCTGCAGCAACTCGGAGTTTTGCTCATGATACATACAGACATGGTAACAGAAAGACTGATCCAGTGAACACACGCAATGTTTGTAATAGCGTCAATGTATTTTTTTTTTGTTAACAAGGTATAATTGCTCAGAGTCCCTCAGGACAAATCCATACTTTCATACAAAGTCTGCAGACAGAACTTGGGGCCTAGCAGGTCAGAGCCCGCTCACACCTCTCTCCGTTGTCCTCCCGGATGCTTCCACTCTGCCTTTTCTCCTGTTTCCTGTCTTCATTTCTTTCCCTTTGCTTTATTCCTTCCAGCTCCTTTTGCACCACCTTGTCTTCTTTCTTTCAGGTGGGGAGTGTTGCCGACCATCAGTGTTGAGAGACAAAGAACTGATTGGAAGTGCGAGACAGAATCTCTGCTGGACATTATGGGAGAGTGGAGTTTGGAACAAGCACCTTGAATCTGGAAAAGGAGTATTTCATAAACGATGGAGGAAGCAGAGTAGCGCAGTGCTTATCATGACACTATTACAGCACCAGTGACCAAGTTCAATTCCACCGCTGCCTGTAAAACATTTGTATGTTCTGTTACGATACACACCTGACCGCGCCAGCTTCCAGGATTTAGATCCTCCAACTCTCCGGAATATGGATAGCTGGCCTGGCTCATTTAAAGACTCCAGCCTGCCGCACTAATTGGCAGCCATGTTTTGGTGCCAGGATTTTTATATCTAAAGAGCACCTGAGCTGAGGTTCAGTGATCAGTCATCAGCTCCACTTTGGATTCGTGTCTAGCATCTAGTTTACAACCCTGTCCTCATCTCAGTCTTGAATCGCTTCTCAATTCTAGTCTCCCATACTCCAATACTTGTGTCCTTACTATCCTCACCAAGGTCTCTCATCACATGTCCTCCTTGTGACCACCCAGGTCTCCTCCAGTTGCTCCAGTTTCCTCTCAGAGGAGTACAAGTTATTTGGCTAACTGGACACATGGACGTAATGGGGCAGCATGAGCTCCCTGGGCCAGAAGGATCTGTTACCATGTCTGTGTCTCTAAATAAATAATAAATATAAATGTAGATTTACAGATGGGAACCATGGTAAAAAGTATAAACGTTCAAAGGTCTAACTGAAAGAGAACTGCGGAATTACATAGAAACATAGAAAACCTACAGCACAATACAGGCCATTCAGCCCACAAAATTGCACCAAACATGTCCCTACCTTGGAAATTACTAGGCTTACCTATAGCCCTCTGTTTTACTAAGCTCCATGTACCTATTTAAAAGTCTCTTAAAAGACCCTATCGTATCCGCCTTCACCACCATTGCCGGCAGCCCATTCCACGCATTCACCTCCCTCGGAGTAAAAAACTTACCCCTGACATCTCCTCTGTACTTCCTCCCCAGCACCTTAAACCTGTGTCCTCTTGTGGCAACCATTTCAGCCCTGGGAAAAAGCCTCTGACTATCCACACGATCAATGCCTCTCATCATCTTATACACCTCTATCACGTCATCTCTCATCCTCTATCGCTCCAAGGAGAAAAGGCTGAGTTCATTCAACCTATTCTCATAAGGCATGTTCCCCAATCCTGGCAACGTCCTTGTAAATCTCCTCTGCTGGAGCCACCGGCAACGTCAATGCAGGAGTGAAGCGAAAAGGATTCTCCAAAGGTTCAGGATCAGATCAGTGGGATATTGTGTTGGAGTGGAATGGAATGCAGCTGTTTGTTTGGCTGGTTGTAGGATTGCAGGAAGCCAGAATGATTTGGAGGGTGTTGAAAGCATGTAATACAAGACTGAGAACTTTGAAGCCGAATATGGGAGATAGTCAGTCCATGAGGAGGTAGGAGGACAAGGAGGTTGACCTAAAAGTTATGGAGCAAGTGGATGAGAGAGTGGAGAGGAGCATTAATTTTACCAAGATGCCTTACATCATGGGGACCATATGGAGTCTGAGTGCCTCTGGGGTTGGAATCAAATCCTAAAGTTGCAGATAATGAGATTCCATGAGAGAAGGGTCAGAATCTTTGACAGGAGATGCAAGGGATTTCAGATTCTAGTATACCTTCATAAGTTGTCATGCGTTATGTGTGTTACATGCTCTACTGTGACTTACACCCTGGTTCGGAGAAACGTTGTCTCGTTTTATACATAATATGGTTAGATACATTATGTACATGTATATAGTTAAATGACAATAAACTTGACTTGATACGGAGTAACACACAAGATGCAGGGCAGGCCAGCATCTGCAGAAGGAAATGGATAGTCAACATTTTGGGTTGAGACTCTTCATCTAGACTGAAAGATAGAGAGAGGGGAGACAACCAATATAAAGAGGTACAGGGAAAAGGTGGAGCAACATCTGGAAAGCAATAAGTAGCTCCAGTTGAGGATAGGCAGATGGAAGAGGAGAAATTGGAAATAACTACAGAGACTGGGAGGTAATAGGTGGAGGTGACATAGGGCTGAAGGTGCCTGAATCTGATCTGAAAGGAAGGTGGGGCAAGAAACAAACAGAGGCAAGGGGGGTACATTTAGGAATGGTGGAACCAGAATCAGAATCAGGTTTATTATCACCGGCATGTGTCATGAAATTTGTCAACTTAGCAGCAGCAGATTAAAAATAGTTGAAAAACAGAAATAATATATATTTTTTAAAAAGTGAGGTAGTATTCCTAGGCTCAATGTCCATTTAGGAATCGGATGGCAGAGGGGAAGAAGCTGTTCCTGAATCATTGAGTGTGTGCCTTCGGGCTTCTGTACCTCCTACCTGCTGGTAACAATGAGAAGAGGGCATGTCCTGTGTGGTGGGGTGTCTTGGACACTACGGAGACTAGTAGCCAAGATGCAGCTGACGAATTTTACAACTTTCTGTAGTTTCTTTCGGTCCTGTGCAGTACCCATCCCTCTATACCAGACAGTGATGCAGCCTGTCAGAGTGCTCTCCATGATACATCTATATAAGATTTTCAGTGTTTTCATTGTCGGACCAAATCTTTTCAAACTCCTAATGAAATATAGCTGCTGTCTTGCCTTCTTTATAGATGCATCAATACATTGGGTCAAGGTTAGATTTTCAGAGATCTTGATGCCCAGGAACTAGAAATTGCTCACTCGCTCCACTTTTGATCCATCTATAGAGATTGCTTTGCGTTCACTTGTCTCACCCTTCCTGAAGTCCACAATCAGATCTTTTGTCTTGCTGATATTGAGTGCAAGGTTGTTGCTGTGACATAACTCAACTAGCTGGTGTATCTCACTCCTGTACAGCCTCTCGTTTCCTTCTGAGATTCTGCCAACAACGGGTATATCATCAGCAAATTTATAGATGGTGTTTGAGCTATACCTGGCCATACAGTCATGGGTACAGAGGGAGTAGGGCAGTGGGCTAAGCACACACTGGGAGGAGTGTGTGAGTGATGGGGTGGAAGAACCAGAATGACAGGGATTAGAGTGAGCGTTGGAAGAATTGGGTAGATTAGGAGGCGAGAGAAAAAGGAGATAGGAGATGGTTTTAAACAATAATTTTAAACTTTAAGAGAACACATAACTTGAAATAAATATATTGTAACCATATTTAACCTTTCTTTTTTCAACCATTAATTGTTCTTTTTCATTTGTTGGGCTGGAAGATCCTGTGCCAGGTCCTCCTGGTGTTCAGATTTCCTAAATGAAGGGTAGAATGCATCCATTGTAGTGGAGCACATCCGGCAAGGATGTGCGCCACTGTTGAACTCCATGCGAAGTGCAGCAACTATACTGTATGATATTATGCAGAGCTCAGTGAACAGACTGGGACTTCCACTTTCATATGGGATTCACCAGGACTTGTGGCAGATATATGCCCGTTTACTGTGGACTCGTGTGCCTTAAAAGTATTTCTCTGCAAGTTCTAGCCCATTGACAAAGGGATACTGTGTTATCTGCTTATATCTGCTTTCATCATCGTAACAGTAGAGTTAATTTGGTAATTTGGCTGAAAAATATAAAATTTTTAAAAGACAGGAGTTGCTTATATCAGCTAGCAGCCTGAGAGTTAATTTGAGTACATAAATATATGCTAAAATAAATGCAAGTTAACCTAATTGAAAACATGATCATTTACAATTGCATCAGTAGGACAATATAGGAAAGGTTGGCAAAATTGCTGATTAAATGTCTAGACTGTAATGGACAGTGGAATCATTAGCATTTAAATAGAGCGTGGAGAATACTATGCTATACACTGAAGATATATATATATATATATATATATATATATATATACACACACACACATATACACACACACATACACACACACACACATATACACACACACATACACACACACACACATACAAGGTATATATTAACAGAAATTGTATTTTATTTTAATGAGTAGTGAATGTTCTAACCATATATTTAGCATGTAGTTTATTCACTGTATTATTATTAACACGATGATACCTTTTTTATACAAATGCACACACACAGAGTATGAACAGATTTTCCCAGGAACTGAGAGGTTGAGCAGGATGGGACTAATGTTCCGAGTTAAGTCCATTTCAGTGCAAGGAGTGTCTTAGACAAGGCAGATGAGATTAGAGCATGGATTAGCACATGGAAAATTATTACAGCCATTCGAGAGACTTGGTTGCAGGAGGAGGAAGATTGGGAAGAGGAGATCCACGTTCCATTGTGTTAGATTATGATAGAGGGGGAAGAATTGAAAAGTGAGGGGTGGCATTACTAACCAAGGAAAATGTCACGGCAGTGCTCAGACAGGACAGACTGAAGGACTTGTCTACTGAGGTGGAACTAAGGGATAAGAAAGAGATGACCATGTTAATGGGATAGAAGATAGTTACAAGAAAAATAAGGATATGATAGTAAGTGTAGTAGATGATTTTAACTTTCCACATATTCACTGGGCCTCCCATACTGTAAAAGGACTCAGTGGGAAGGAGTTTGTCAAGTTTGTTCAGGTAAGTTTCTTTAATCAATACACCTTTAGTGGCCATTCATTAATACAAATACTTAATCAGCCAATCATGTGGCTGCAGCTCAATACATAAAATTAGAATCAGGTTCTATTTCATCAGCATATGTTATGGAATTTGCTGTCTTTGTGGCAGCAGTACAATGTTGAACATAATAGAAAAATTGTGAATTACAGTAAATATATAGATAGATATAAATAGTTAAATTCAATAAGTAGAGCAAAAATAGAAATAATAAGTGGTGAAGTAGTGTTTACAGGTTCAATGTTCATTCAGAAATCAGATGGCAGAGGGGAAGAAGGTGTTCCTGAATCATTGAGTGTGTGCCTTCAGGCTTCTGTACCTCCTACCTGATGGTAACAATGAGAACAAAGCATGAACTGGGTGATAGGGTCCTTAATGATGCAGGCATACAGACATGGTCAAGAGCTTCAGTTCTTGTTCATACCAAACATCAGAATGGGGAAGAAATGTGATCTTAGTGACTTTGATCACAGAATGATTGTTGGTGCTAGCTGGGATGGTTTGAGTATCTCAGAACCTGCTGATCTCCCAGGATTTCCATGCACAACAGTCTCTAGGGTTTTCAGTGGCTGTGCGAGAGACAAAAAGCATCCAGTGAGCAGTATTTTTGTGGGCAAAAATGCCCTGTCAATGACAGAGATCAGAGGAGAAAGGCCAGACTAGCTCAAGCTGACAGGAAGGGGACAATAACTCAAATAACCACACATTACAGCAGTGGTGTGCTGAAGAAACGAAGTGGATGGGCTGTAGTAGTGGAAGACCACTAACATACACTCCGGAAGTACCTAGTAAAGTGAGTGAGTCACTGAGTGTATAGCTGTTCTGTGGTGAACTACATATACCTGTCTGGACATGCCCCCCCACCCCCCCCCCCCCCCCCCGCTGACTGCTCCTGTGGCTCCTCCCACTGACCCCGGTATAAAGGCGATTGGAGGCACAGCCCTGGCCTCAGTCTCCAGGATGTTGTGTGGTGGTCACTTGCTCCTTGTTCTTTCTTCCAGCCAATAAAAGCCTATATCTCGCCTCACGTCTCCGAGAGTTATTGATGGTGCATCATGTTCCAACTAGAGAGAGTGTGACATTGGATCTCCTATTAGGGATTGAGACGGGACAGGTGACACAAGTGTTTGTCACTTTGGATCTAGTGATTATAATTCCATTCATTTCAAGATAATTTTGAGGATGGATACGACTGCTTCTCAGGCTGACATTGTCAGAAAGTCCAATGTTAATGGCATGAGAAAGGATCTGGCAGATGTGTATACAAAAAGCTGTTTTCTGACAAAGGGATGTTTGATAAGTGGAAAGCCTTCAAAGGTGAAATATTCAGAGTTGTATATTGCTATTAGAATAAAAGGCAAAGCTAACAGGTTTGGAGAACCTTAGCTTACAAGGAATTGTGAGGCCCGCGGAGGATGGGTGAGGCGAGACTAAGAGTCACAGGTTAAGGACGCAAGGTAAAATATTTAAAGGGAACATGAGGGGGAGGTTCTATATTCAGAGAGTGGTGGAGGCGTGGAACAAGCTGTCAGCAGAAATGACAGACGAGGGCTTGTTGCAGCATTTAAGAGAAGTTTGGGTAAGTACAAGGATGGGAGGGATATGGAGAGCTGTATCCAGGTGGACGTCAAGGCAACTAAGCACGGACTGGAAGGACTGAAGGGCCTGTTTCTATGCTGAACTTTGTGGAGAACCCAACAACACATCTATCCTGTGGGCCACAAAATTCCCATGGAATATTAGTAACCAGGATATAAAAGGCATGTAACACATTTCATTTTTTATGATCCAGAAACTGCAGTAATAAAATGATATATCCATTGTTATGAATAATTTTTTCTAACAACATTTTCACCTCTAGCATTACCAAGAACACAGAAGGCACGCACTGCACCACATTTAAACATGTGCCTCATCTACTTCCCCATTTTATGGAGCATCAAAGTGCTTCGCATACATCATTTCTTTCCCTTACAGCCACAGTCTTTCAGACTTCCTTGAACACGTTATTACCACTCCCCAGTTCATTGCTATTGATCCACTCTAGCACTCCAATACGCTTTGAATCATAATATATTGCAACTGTAAAACAATTCCAAAATTAATCAATCCCCAAAGTTGAAACATATGATAAAATCCCAGGAAATAAAACTGTAGGAAATGAGAAGGAAGCACCTCACGCTAATAAGTAAAAGCTTAACATTAAAAGTATGCTTTAAAAAAAGCATAAATTTATATTAATTATTCATTCTAATTTGCAGTTCTCCCCTTTCTCGGACACAATTTCAATATTCAGGCCTATTGGTTCAAATGCATTTTCAGTTCTCCAGATATTTTTGTACCTAACCGAGAATGAAAATTCTGATATTATACCATATGTTTGCTTTCAATTTGCCTGTGTAACATTCCTGCCCTTTACTCACTGTTTGATATTCTTATTAAATTAATACTGCACAACCCATTAGAGTTATTGGAGGTTGCACTTTGATTGCATTATTTTAGCTGCATCACCGAAGAGAACCCCATACCAAGAAAATAAATAGATTTTTATTAATCAATTGGCCACCACAAGATAAATTGAATGTTTTCTTAGTGTAATCTAGGATGATGCAATTGTGTTAAAATAGGAATAATTACTGATCCATCTATGGGGCATCAGGGTGAAATATGAAGTACATTGGTATTATGAGACCTTGTCCCTTGCATATAAATGACTTTGCCATTTTTTTTTAAAAAATGGACAATAGAAATAGTTGCATTGTTATGGGTTTGTAATAAATTGATTTCTAAATGAAACACTGGTCACAGGATTTATCAGACCTCTGTCAAGACCTGTAGATTTCCATTTCATTGAATTTAATGACTGTTGGAGAAGGTGTGCATTACAACAAGATCCTATCACATTTGTCAGCACAATCCTTTTTTATGTAATTCAATTAAAGTGTTATTCTCTAATTTCATTATAGACTAAGCTGAGTGCTAATGCAAGTGACTACTTCTGCTACAGGTAGATAATGGCGCCCAATTTGATTACCTAATTAGAATTTAGTGGTCTAACATGCATTTCATATCTTAATTCCCTGAATATTCTTTAATTTTGCATCCAGAACAATTCACTTTAATGGAGAAGGTCAAGGTAGTACAAGTGTTACATTTTAGGAACCAACATTATCCTATTAGAATATGCATCTAATAGCATTAGAACGATTCCATTAATGCTGAGTATAAATCTTTGTTCCACTAGTTTTCCGGTACTTGCTTTTGTAACAGTTGTGTGATCAGTACCAGCACCATGGTGGTGCATTTTAAATTGTCTCTGAATAGTATATTTCCTAGTTTCTTTTCTTGGCTTCAAAACCTAACTAAAAATTGAGATTAAAATGTAAATACTTGCATTTGAAAAAATAGTTTGGAGCAGATCGCTGTGAACAACAAATATTATTCCAGGGAATTATTTACTTATTTAAAACATTGTTCACCTACAAGTTTTTTTTTAATGAGGTTTGCAAAGAAGCTATAAGTGAGCGTTCCTCAATATATACCAACACTTTTAAAAGTCGCATTTGCTGAAGGCTTGTGTGCACCTGGATTACAGTATATAGAAAAATATGTGCAGAGTTTGGGGGATGTAATACTTCTCTAAAAATTGTTTACTGAAATTCTATCAGTAGCATCAAATTGGTTAACTGGTCCTTCTTTGGGTAAATGTTTGTATGTTCCATTTGCTAGAATGTTCGGATAGAAATGTAATATTGAAGTCTATTCTCCATCTCTGACCTTTACTGAGAAAAAGCACAAGGCATGCCTAACATTTCTACCCTTGGTCCCCCATCTTTTCCATTGTGCTATTATCTGGAAAGTGTGATTATTGCTGCTCTTTCCATGGGAAAATATGCCTTGATTTCCATCGATCAGACTTAAATCAATGCTTTTAAAAAATCTTGGAACCTTTTACTTAAGAGCAAACTCATGCATTTTATGTTTTGACATGGTTTTATTGATTGGGACCAGTACGGGAGAGCAGTGTGTTACTCCTAACTGTCTACTGCACTTGCCTGACTCTCGGTGTCTAAAAGCACACTATTCATAATGGCTTTGCTCCTTTCTCTCCCTTTCTGTCTCCCTCACTTGCCCTGTCTCTCCTACTTGGTCACTGTTTCCTTCCAGCCCACAGCATGATGCCTTTCTCATTTTTTAGAATAATCAATACTGCACTGAAGCCTCCTGCTGTTCCCCGTCACTCATATTTGTTCTGTCCATAAATTATATATAGGCTGACCTCATCTGATATAAAATTTCTATTGCAGTTGTCAATTGCTGATCAATAGTTCCAAATATTCATCCTCAAAGGCTCTCTTCATCAGCTCTGAAGATCAGATGCAAATATTTCCTTGAACTTAAGATAAGAGAAAGAAAATGCAACATTACAAAACAAGAAAGGTGTCAGCTTCAGGCAACGGTCACTTCTTTCATTTTCAGTATGACACTAACATGGGCACTGGAGCCACAGACATGATACAAGGGTTTAATCTTAGGTATTGGCCATTTATATCACTCAGAGTTTTGTATTCAGCCAGTGGCCTTTTGAAAGATTGAACACAACTCACCTGCAAACCTTTTCAACCTGAGGTGCATCGACTGCTTTATGTGAGTTCACGTTTGAACTTCCTTTTTGAGCTAATGGTGTCTGACATTTTGTTCAGCCCTAGAGTGCCAGCTGAAAAATTCAATCAAATTACACTTCAGTAAAGTGTACAGTATTTGCGAGATAGTACTTTTTTTTATATATTTGAGTAAGTCACTCACCAGATACTTAGTGTTGCATGCCTTAATGCTCTGAGCAATACTTCCTGTCTGTTACTGCATTGTTTTAATTCAATTTGGACACCTACACTGTGTTTCTAGCAGCAATTTGTATCTGGTGGTTTCTACCTACTTGAAGCAATGAACAGTCATCCTCCAAATGATTACAAATGCCAATTATTACGCTGCATAGAAAATGCGAAACAAATTATTAGTCCAGAGGAGGTTGATGTATAAATCAAATTTATTATTAGTTTACTTTACACTAATACTTTTTTCCCCTCCCATATTATGGCAAGCATTCTATGTCACTGGATTATTCAATCTTCAGTCAAGCTAGTGGAGGAGGAGTCTGGAATGTTGGGAAGACTTGCACATTGATTAAAGAAAAGCAACATCCATAAAGCTGATCAGAATCAGGTTTAATATCACAGACATTTATTGTGAAACTTGTTAGCTTAGCACCAGCAATACAATGCAATGCATGATAAATATAGAAAAAAAATAATTAATTACAGTGAGTATATATATAAATAGCTAAACTAAAATATAGTGCAAAAAACAAGGAAAAAAAACAAAGTAAGGTATTGTACGTGGGTTCGATATCCATTTTGAAACTGGATGGCAGAGGGGAAGAAGCTGTTCCCGAATCGTTGAGTGTGCGCCTACAGGCTTCTGTCCCTCCTCCCCGATGGTAACAATGAGTAAAGGGCATGTCCTGGGTAATGAGGGTCCTTAATGATGGACAACACCTTTCTGAGGCACTGCTCCTTGAAGGTGTCTTGGATACTACAGGGGCTAGTACCCAAGATGTAAATGACTAATTTTACAACTTTCTGTAGCTTCTTACGATCCTGTGCAGTAGTCCCCCCCATACAAGACCGTGATGCAGCCTGTTAGAATATTTATGTATCAGTGAATATAATTGTAAGAATACTAAGAATACTTATCTCTGTTCATTCTGTGTTTTGCTGGTGATGCATTCATGAACCGCTTCTGAACTCTGAACATAGTTATACATTGCATGCTTGGTGGGTGGAGGGTGCTAATGCTGTTTTATTTTACTGAGGTGGGGGGGTTGTTGCTTTGCTGCTATTTGTGCGTGGGAGGGGGGAGTGGGGGGGATCCTTGGGGTTCTAACATTTTTACTGTCTCTCACTCTTTGGGGCACTCCTCTGTTTTCGGGAATGTCTGTGAAGAACAAGAATTCAGGATGTATATTGCATACATTTCTCTGATATTAAATGAAACTATTGAACTATTGAAATTAGTCACATTGTTAACTCTGGAAAAACATATAGGTAAGAAAAGCAGATTTCCTTTTCTGAGTGTCCTGATTAAGATAGCATTTTACAAATATCTGAGAGTTCTGCAGTCAACTTAATTGAAGCATGTTTTCCTCAAGATGTATTCAACTGCTGAAATTTAAATTTTGTATTTGATGGAGCACATGGGGACGATGGGGGAAGATGTAGATTTGAACTTGTTCTTCAGAGTCAGTGGTCCAGATATCAAATTGCTAGCTAAAAATCACCACAGCCTCTTGGAGGGTGGGGCAAATGGCACAAATGATGGGTAAAAAGTTATTAGGTTGTTGTAATTTGTTCATAAAGAGAATTGTTGCAGTTATATCATGCTTTCTGATATGCCTTAAAGTCCTTAAAGCTACTGTATAAAGAGCAGTCACTGTTACAAAACAAGCACAACATCCTACTTTCAGAACAGAAAAATCCACAAATAACCATAGGAGGCTTCAGAAATAATCTAGTGCAAATAACCTTAGACAAATGATATATTACCAGATGTTAAGTATCAGGAATTTAAAAAGCATAAGCTTAATGACACAAAGCCTTTAATGCATGAGTGCTTCCATCATCAGTCTGCCTCAGTGAGTCAAATATTGAAGGCTGAAATATTAAGGGAACTTTAGAGGTCTCAAACATTGAGGGTGATAACAAATTGAGATTTCGGCCATTTGTTTTATTTGTTCTAACTATGCTGGAGAGGGATGGGCTCCGCCAGGTTTCAGATGCCCAAGACACACCATACGATGAGCAATCACCAAAAAGATTGGTGCAAAAAGCTTGTCATGACGGTGCCCCGACGACTCCACCAGGAGTTAAGGGCGCACACACACGATTATGCTACAGAAGGAAATTGAATTAAACCATCTCTAAGATTAATAAATGGCATTCACTAGACCCAAAAGTTGTGGAAACCAAACAACTCAGAAACATTGAAGAGGAAATAGAATCACCAACAATAATTCTACTAAATATTTGAATTTGCAATCATCTCTGAAATAATGGGATACTTCATGGAAAGTGCTGAAAGCACTCAATAAGTCAAGCAGCATGGCTAACTTAATACTTCAGAAGATTTGAGCTACTTGCCTCTACAACCTGTTTTGGTAAGCTAGTTTAACTTGTTTTGATACCCAAAAATTACAGAATGTAAACACCTCAAGGTTAGAAGAAAATGTATCCGTTTGGGCAGTTTTTCTGGTATCTATCAATTATTTTGTTAAGAATGTTGGGTGTTGATATGGTATTGTTTCTTTACAATGTACTGACAATGTTATGATGACTCAATTGTAATAATTGGATGATTTCCCCTTGGCAGTTTCTTGAACGAATGCCCTGGTTTTTTTTGCCTCTGCTCCCAATTCCAGCACACAGCATTAAAACTCTTCAGTAAACACAAAGTACACTGCAGATGCTGTGGTCAAATCAACACGTACAAACAAACTGGATGAACTCAGCAGGTCTGGCAGCATCCGTTGAAACGAGCAGTCAATGTTTCAGGCCGAGACCCTTTGTCAGGACTCCTGAAAGCTCTTTGTCACCTCCAAATGGATTAGATCTGCAAGCATCCGCTTAGGAAAGAACCAAGGAAGTACCAAGGAGAGCAAGTACGACACAGCTGCCAAACAGAACTCTATTTAATATTGTATAGTTTCAAAGTGCCCGCTTATGAGTTTAATGGCACTGGGGCAAGGGACAGATAAGCCAAAATTATCTCAGATTTTAGAGCCTGACGAAGGGTCTCGGCCCAAAACGTCGACTGTACTTCTTCCTATAGATGCTGCCTGGCTTGCTGCGTTCCACCAGCATTTTGTGTGTCTTGCTCAAATTTTAGATGTTTAGACAGCACAATGAGGAAAGAAATTTGATCAGTACCACATGTTCAACTCTAGGAGCTGCCCCTCAGAAGACAGGCAGATCAAGGGAGATCAACATTCGAATAACTCCTTTCATTACCTTGGAACCTTCCATACCAGTTTCAAGCCAATCAGGTGCTGAACCTCTGAGGCATGGTGACAGGATTACCTGAAGCAGGAGACTCTGCAACAAGAAGAAAGCTGGCAACATTCACCAGACGTAACAATTGTGCCAAATGAATTTGTCCACCACTGACAGAAAAAAAGGTGACAGGGTTCCTTCTGTTTGAACAACCACTGGGCGGAGATGAAAATCAGAAAAGCTGGAGACCTGAAATAAAACCATACAATTCTAGGAACAGTTAGAAGGTCAGGGAGAATGGAAGGAGAATCAAAGAAAAGGTTTCAAGCTGAAGGCTTCTTCAATTCAGAACTTTGTTTACTGATGCCGCCTGACTTGCTTCCAGAATTTTTTATTTTAATTTTCAGACAAGGGGAGATGTACGACACAGAATTGCACACAGTAATGAGGAACAAGTGGAAAGACATGGATGCAGGCCATTCAACCAACAAATCTATGCCAGCATAGATGTTTTACTTGAGCCTGCTTCCACTCCTTCCATTCATCTCTAATAGTAAAACAAATCTACTCCCACGATACTTTTCTCTGTTGATACATCTTTTATCCTATTGGATAGGAGAGTCGTGATATAACAACGTTATATTTTAATTGGAATATTTAATCTGCAGTGTACATAGGTCAAGCGTTCTGCAAATAAACTATTGTCCTTTTAGGTGCATATATATGCTCTTTCATGCATTTGTGAAACACAATAAATTGGCAACAAGAATGAAACTTCAGATATTTTTTTCTGCAGAATTGTTAAAGGTATTTTTCACTCCTGCTCAGAAATTGTTAAAATTCGAAATATTTAACAAACTTTTCACAATGCTCACTTGAAACCACACAGATAGAATCGCAACTGGGCAATTGTGAGTGCATTGCTTTGTCCTTGTATTGTAATTTCTGAGCAGGTTTAGATTTTGCCTTGTGATAAGTTTGCAGGTAAGTGAACTAATTCCTTAAAAACTGTTGAGCAGACAAAAATTGACAATCGGGCATGTACATAAAAACTGTGTTGATGGCAATGGCATCAAGCAATGCTAAAGAATGACTTCCTCCTCACCCCACGGGCATAGCTGCTGCCTACGTTCAGCAAGCCTTAGCAAAGCTCAAGCAGAGCCTGAGGTCATGTGGTGAAATCAGTTCAGTCAGGGCCTTTCATTAGAATGGCCACTATTCACAACAGTCCTGGAGACACAGAATTAGAATCAGGTTTATTATCACTAACATGTGTCATGAAATTTATTGTTTTGCAGCAGCAATTCTGTGCAAAACATCAAATTATTATAAGTTACAATAAGAATATATAAAACATAAATAGTCCAAAAAAAGAGCAGAATAGTGAGGAGTTGTTTATGTAGTGCTCTGGTTGCTGGAGGAACTCAGCAGGATGAGCAGCATTTGGAGGGTGGAGGCCGGAGAATAGGCTGTTAGGTTGTTTGGTGTTTTGGGCAGAGATCCTACATCAGGACAGGAACAACCAAGTGTTCCAGTTTCAAAATAAGCAACACATTTTAACAGCCTGCAGATCCGTGTCTAACAAGCAAAGCTTTTTTTCACTGGCAACTTGAAATAACAAGAAGGAGGACCACAAGCAAGAGAAAATCTGCAGGTGCAGGAAATCCGAACACACACAAAATGCTGGAGGAACTCAGCAGGCCAGGCAGCATCAGGAAAATAGTACAGTCGACGTTTGGACTTCATAGTTTGGAAGTTAATTAAAATATTGAAGAACCATATAGTTGTATAGTGTCCATTCAATGGGCAATGATAACAGCAACAAATAGCAATTTGTGAAAAAAAAACAAATAAATCTGAAAAAATGTGCCTGAACTGTATTTTTCTCTTTCTCTAATTGCACTCATCCATTTATAGATTTGATGGGTCTGCAAGCAACTTTAGTCTTTACCTTATATGTATTCCGTTTACTTCCTCCACTATTCCCTTTCTTGACAATTTTAAACACACTTGTTTAAACTCATTTTTCCAATTCAATGGAAAGATCGTTAATCTGTTTCTCTCTCCACAGATTCTGCCTGAGCTGCTGAGTGTTCCCAGTACCCTTCATCTTTATTTTGCGTAAAGCTGTTGATTATCAGCCAGTGTACTGAGTGTTTGACAATGAATCAAAACAGTTGTTCTAGCAAGTTCAGCCAACTAGTTTTGATGAGTTATCTGTCAAGCTGAAAGACAACTTTGGTGAAGCTTAGCAGCCATCTGGGCCAATGTGGTGCGCAGTGCAACATTGCAAGCAGCAGTAAAGCTGGCCATTGTGGTAACAAACTATGAAAACGAGCCAATTTTAATGAGGTAAGACTGGCTCAAATAACTCCAGCAGGATTGGATGTATGTTTTTAGCACTGACACTTCAAAGTTAGGTCTTGACATATTGTTGGAAAGATATGTTAGATTCTGAAAGGCAGCTTTACTTGAATAATTGAGTACAAACTGTACGTTTGCATCAGACCCAAAACAGGGTAAGTCTACTGCAAGCTCAGACTAATCCTTTTTGCTCTGAAGTGTCATATTGAGATGGAACTGGATAAGTAAGAACAAAATGGTGTGCTTGGGAAACCATGCCAATGGCAGTTGTATGCAAGACAGACAAAACTAGGTAGCTATGGGGAGACTACAAAGTCACATTAAAGGTGCTGCAGATGATGAACAACATCAATTATCCACTTTTCAAGATTTGTAAGCAGAGCCAAAGATATTCTCAAAATTAAAACTCCCCCATGGTTATAGATGATCAAATGTTAATAAAGGTATTTTCCAGTAATTATTCACGGAGAGCTCCATTCATACACAGGGAATCAAGTCTTTACCTAAGATTTTCCAAGCCACTATGGATAAAATTTTCTAAGCAGTACATTACTGTTTGTGCAACTCAGATGATCTAGTAATAGTGAAGAGTACAGAAGAAGAAAATCTGCTTTTGGAGGAGACTATATGAATGCGGATAACATCCCTGCAGTAGTACTGAAGATTCATACTCCAGAACTGGCTGGGGCCAACAAGAGAACAAAGATGGTCAATTCTCCTATTTTGTGATCAAGTTCAGGAGGCTTAAACCATAAATCATCATAGATGCTCTGTCGTAGACACTACATGAAAAATCTAAAGTTGGGAATAAAAAATGAATTCAAACATTAAATGCTAATATCCATAAACAGACATTGAACAGTATTTGATTTAGCGACGAGCATCTTAATTTATTCCACAATCATCATGCCATTGGATGACACCATGGTTAACTGGATCAGCAAATCTGAAGGTGACACCAAGATTGGGGACAGAGTGGACAGCGAGGAAGACTACCAAAGCTTGCAGAGGGATCTGGTCCAGCTGAGAAATGGCAGGTGGAATTTAATGCAAATGTAGCCTACCTGGCTTACCACTCTCGTTCGTCTAGGGGAATCAGCTTTCGGCCCCGCCAAACAGGGTATTCAAGTTTGGGTGGATGCTGTGTACCCCAGTACAAAACGACCTCCACAAAACGACGCCGACCTCCAGATCCTTGAATTCCCGTATACGCCGTCCAGTAATCACCGAGTGCTCTCCGGACTCATCCTTCCTCTTCACTCTCCTCAACCGAAAGCCCGTGAAAAATCCCGCTCCCAGACATACAAGAAAGAATAACATTTCTCCCATTGGTTAGCTACCCGTTATCTGTAGTTATAACCCAAACATCACTGCTACAGAAAAACCATTAGCTCAGCAGTTAACATTACAGTGAAGCTATTACACAAATAAATATGAGATGTTGCACTTTGGGAGGACTAAGGAAGAACTTGGGCAGTGAATGATAAGGCACTGAGGAGTCCAGATGCATAACTCCTTGAAAGTGGTGTTGCTGGTAGATAGGGTCGTAAAGAGAGCTTTTGGCACATTGGTCTTCATAAATTAGACTGCTGAGTGGAAGAGTTGGAATGTTTCATTGCAGTTGTATAATTCATTGGTAAGGGAAAATTTGGAGCATTGTATACAGTTTTGGGCACCTACCTGCAGGAAAAATTATCTATAAGATTGAAAGAATACAGAGAAAGTTTACAAGGATGTTGCCAGGACTTGAAGACCTGAGATACAGGGAAAGGTTGAATAAGCTAGGACTTTATTCCCTGGAGCAGGGGAGAATGATGAGAGGTGGTGTGAGTATAGAACGAGCACCCATCAGAAGTGCGGGATGCAGGTTCAATTGCCACATTTAAGAGAAGTTTGGATGAGTGATTTGGAGGGCTATGGTCCAGGTGCAGGCAGAATAACAGTTCGGCACAGATTAGACAGGCCAAAGTGCCGGTTCTGTGCTGTAGTGCTCTATGTTAAGTAAGCGAAGATATATCACATGGGCTTAAAGAGTGTCAATATCCATTACTTGGAGAAGAAGCACATTGGCACTTTCAAGAGAAAAGAAGCTAGCCAAACATCACACTAAAATATGTGGGATAAAGCAGTAGGAAACCAGCTGCAGGAAGCTTTTGCAAGGTTATGTTTCTCATCTCTGCATCAAGTTCTGTTCCATGTCTATTTATTGGCCTGTTCTGAGAGCGACCCTTAGTATCTGTGAAAGTTGCAGGAAGAGGTCACCAAAACATATTTGCTGTCATGTGCCTCTGTGTACTTTCATACAGTACATGTGGACATTTGTGAGAGAAAGAATGACAACTTCCTAGTGTGGATCATTAGTCACTCAAAGTGGATTAAATTGAAATAAATCCTGCATTCATGTAGTTAAGGTCTATATGCGTATTCTGTGACTTACTTGAAGACCTCATTTTGGGGAATGGTATTCACTTTTGATCTACTCTGTTTAAAAGGTCCTCAACATGGATTGGTAACAAGCATAGCCTCATTCCTTCATGTCACCCGGCTTCAGACATAATGTCATTCCGAATAAATAAAGGAGTATCTAAAACAGCATAAAACATTGCTTGGCTAACATCTTGATGAAGTAAAGAGCATCTCCGCCTACGCGCACATGTTATACGCCTGCGGAACACCTCACAAAGAAACATCTGAGAACATGCTTGGGGCACAAACAAGTTTGGCTTCTGTAGTTAAGAGTTGATCCAAGGATATCATTAACGGCATTAACTGGAAGTAATACAGCTTCAAAGGCAGTGTTCACAGTTTTAGCCCACCTACCAAGTTACCGAGGTGGTAGGAGTAGCTGTAAAGTTTGTGGAACCTAGGGATCACTAACGTTAACGGCTGACAAGATCCATTGTGTTCAGGTATATCAGAATGATTCTTGCAGGGGTTGAAAGAAGTCCAGATGGCGAACTATTTGATTATAAAGGTGCAAGAACATAAGGAATAGGAGCAGGAGTAGGCCACTTTGCTTGTCGAGCCTGCTCTGCCATTCAATAAGATTGTGACTAATCTGGCCATGGACTCATCTCCACCTCCCTGCCTTTTCCCCCATAACCCTTAATTCCCCTACTATGCAAAAATATATCCAACCTTGTGTAACATTGATCCCCAATAGACTCATGTTCATCTAGGGTAAACTGGCGTTGATCCTGCCAACAGTGTAATTGCGTTGGTGTGGATACTGTGTGCTGCACCCACAACAAGCCCACAACATAAAATATCAGACAGTACACAATATGCAATTAAATGATTATACTTTATAATTATCTCTTGTTGATGGGTCAGTAGAAAGAAATAAAATAAAGGCACCAATTCAGTAAATTTATCAGTTTTGTGCACAAGAAATTTGATGCGTTGGAGCTCACGCATCCAGATCCGTCCACAATGACCTCCAAGCCTCCGACAACCTTCGAACCGCCAAATCCCAATGTTCACCATCCTGAGACTCCAACCGCTCCTGCACACCTCCATCCTCTTCCCTCGCCTCCCCGAGAAACCCGCGAAACCCCAGGTCCCCAGACATAAGAAAGAATAACACTTCTCCCATTGGACAGTAAACCCGTCATCAGTAATTATAACCAAAATAAGCTGCTGCTGAGAACAACAGAGACCCCATTACAGAGAAGCCATTTTATTAATCTTAGCAGTTAACATGGGAGAGAAACTACTACACTTGTCTTAAATATATTTACTGACGTAGACACCACTGCTTCATTGGGCAGAGACTTCCACAGATTCACCACGCTCTGGGAGAAGCAGTTACTCATCATCGTCATCCTAAATCTACTCCCTTGAATCTTGAGGCTATGTCTCCTGATTCTAGTCTCACCTACCAGTGGAAACAGCTTTCCTGCCTCTATCTTATCTATCCTTTTCATAATTTTATATGTTTCTATAAGATCTCTTCTCATTCTTCTGAATTCCAGTGAGTACAGTCCCAGGCGACTCAATCTCTCCTCATAGTCTAAACCCCTCATCTCTGAAATCAACTTGGTGAACCTCCTCTGCACTGCCTCCAAAGACAGTATATTCTTCCTCAAGTAAGGAGACCAGAACTGCACGTAGTACTCCAGGTGCGGCCTCACCAGTACCCTGTATAGTTGCAGTATAACCTCCCTGCTCTTAAATTCAATCCCTCTAGCAATGAAGGCCAATATGCCATTTGCCTTCTTGTTAGCCTGCTGCATCTGCAAACCAACCTTTTGTGATTCATACACGAACACTCCCAAGTCCCTCTACACAGCAGCCTGCTGCAATTTTTCTACAATTTAAATAATAATCTGTTCTTTCATTTTTCCTTCCAAAGTGGATGACCTCGCATTTATCAATATCGTACTCCATCTGCCAGACCCTTGCCCACTCAATTAACCTATCTATATCTCTCTGCAGACTCTCCATGTATTCTGCACAATTTATTTTTCCTCTCATTTTAGTATCATCAGCAAACTTAGATACACTGCACTCGGTCCCCTCTTCCAGATCGTTAATGTATAACGTGAACGGCCGTGGGCCCAGCACCGACCCCTGCGACACACCACTCACCATTGATTGCCAACCAGAGTAACACCCATGTATCCCAACTCACTGCTTTCTATTAGTTAACCAATCCTCTATCCATGCTTATACATCACCCCAACTCTATGCATCCTTATCTTATGGATAAGTCTTTTATGCGGCATCTTATTGAATGCCTTCTGGAAATCCAAGTAAATAACATCCATCTGCTCCCCTCTATCCACTGTGCTCATTATATCCTCAAAGAACTCCAGTAAACAGGACCTGCCTTTGCTGAATCCATGCTACATCTGTCTGATGGATCCAGTTCTTTCCTGATACCTCGCTATTTCTTCCTTAATGATAGCTTCAACCATTTTCTCAACTACAGTTGTTAAACTAACTGACCTATAGTCACCTGCCTTTTGCCTAAATCTTTTTTTGAACAGTGGCATACATTCACCATCTTCCAATCCGGCAGGACCTGCCCAGTGTCCAGAGAATTTTGATAAGTCATCACAAAAGCCTCTACTATAACTTCTACCATTTCTTTCAGTATCCTGGAATGCATACCATCAGGACCAGGGGACTTGTCTATCTTCAGGCCCACAAGTTTGCTCAGCACTACCTGTTTAGTGACAGCTATTATATCGAGTTCCTCACCTCCTATTGCATCCATAACATCTCTCTTTGGTATGTTAGACGTGTTCTCCACAGTGAAGACTGACCCAAAACAGTCATTCAAATCCTCAGCCATTTCATCATTACCCGATATTAATTCCCCCTTCTCATCCTTCAAGGGACCTACGGTCACTTTAGCCACCCTTTTCCGTTTTATAAAACTATAAAAAAAATTTACAATCCATTTTTATATTTTGTTTTAGTTTATTTTCATAGTCTAGCTTCCCTTTCTTTATTGCTTGCTTATTGGTACTTTGTTGCTTTTAAAGGTTTCCCAATCTTCCAGTTTCCCACTACTCTTGGCAACTTTGTATGCAACAGCTTTTAGTTTGATGCCTTCTTTTATTTCCTTAGTTATCCAAGGCTGGCTCTCCCCACCCTTACTGTCCTTGCTTTTAACTGGAATATAGTTTTGGAATATAGTAGATGGAGCTCATCAGCCTGAGAAGGCAGTCCATCTAAGAGATGGAAAACTCTGATTTCAAACCTCCGCTGCCTTGTGGCCATACCCACTTATGGGAAAGGCTTAGGGAATAAACCCTGAGGACAAATCCGGAGCTGGAGTCCCTAAGACAGTCCAACGTTGCCTTCAACCTCACTCTGGCAACTCCTGCGACGTCACTGGTGCCAAGCTGTATCGGCCCTTGCCCTTCCCTTGGACAACATCCGTGGCATGGAGAAGGGAGACTCACTGCATGGGCAACTGTCGGTCTTCCATACAACCTTGCCCAGGCCTGCGTCCTGGAGAGGGCGCAGATCCATGGTCTCAGGAGACTAACGGATGCCACACACATAGTTTTGTAGAGCACCGTGAAAAATCTCTAAACTTCTTCCACTATTCCTCAACTGTCCCAGCATATAGCCCGTGTTCCCAAACTACACTAGCCAAATCCTCCCTCATCCCATTGTAGTCTCCATTGTTGAGGCATAATACACTGGTTTTAGATTGAACTATTGCACTCTCCATTTGTATGAGAAATTCAATCATACTGTGATCACTCTTTCCAAGAAGATCCCTAACTACAAGATCACTAATTTTACCTGTCTCATTACACAAGACCAGATCTAAAAAAGCACATTCCCTTGTAGGTTCAGTAACATGCTATTCAAGAAAGCCATCATGGATGCTTTCTATGAAGTTCTCCTCAAGACTGCCTCGACCAACTCGATTCACACAATCTTTGTGAAAAGTTAAAGTCCCCCATGATAACTGCTGTTCCATTCTTACATGTCTCAGATATTTCTTAGTTGATTGCCTGTGGCACTGTAATGTTATTATTTGGTGGCCTATAGACAACTCACACCTATGATTTTTTTCTATTTACTATTCCTGATCTCTACCCAGATGGATTCAACATTCTGCTACTTAGATATTATATCGTCTCTCACCCTGATCTCATCTTTAATTAAGAGCGCTACCCCACCTCCCTTACCTTCCTGCCTATCCTTCAGTATTACCTGATATCCTTGGATATTTAATTCCCAATTCTCTCCACTCTGTAACCACATCTCTCTAATAGCCATTAAATCATATCTCTTTATACTAATTTGAGCCACAAGTTCACCAACCTTGTTTCAAGTACTACAGGCATTCATATAAAATGCCCTTACACTCATTGTGCTTTTAAAATCTTGTAATCTTTTACTCTTTTGTACTTGACTTTTCTTCACTCCATTCTTACTTTTCTCTTTTTTATCTTCTGTTTCATCTACACTTTATATTTATCCACTCTTTTCTTTTTTACCTTATGCATATTTCTCCAATCTGTTGAACCCACCCCCCTACTATTTAGTTTAAAGCCCTATCCACAGCCCTAGTTATGTGATTCACTAGAATCCAGATCCCATCACAGTTCAGGTGGAGCCTGTCCCATTGGTGCAGCTCCCTCCTTCCCCAATACTGGTGCCAATTTCCCATGAATTCAAGCCCATTTCTCCCACGTCAATCCTTGAGCCATGCATTTAACTCTCTAATCTTCTTCTTGACCCTATGCCAATTTGGCTCAGGCAGTAATCCAGAGATTACCACCTTTTTTGCTTTAGTCCTTAGCTGCACAAATTCCCTCAGTAGAACCTCTTTCCTCATTCTACCTATGTCTTTGGTACCCACATGGACCACAACAACTGGATCTTTCCCTTCCCACTGCAAATTCCTGTGCAGGTCAGATAAGATGTCCGAAACCCAGGCACCAGGTAGGCAGCACAGCCTTCGGGATGATCTATCCTCACAACAGAGAACTCTGTCTATTCCCCTGACTGTACTATCTCCAATTACCACTACATTTCTCTTCTTTCCCCCTTCTTGAATGGCTCACTGAACTACGGTGACACAGTTAAGTTGCTCATCCTTTCTACGGCCCCCACTCTCATCCACACAGGGAGCCGGAATTTCAAACCTGTTGGACAAGCTCAAGGGCTGAGTCTCCTCCAGCACTGTCTCTTGGATCCCACTACCCGCCTCACTCACAGTCACACCCTCTTGTCCCCGACCACAGACCGAATTTGAGGCAGCTAATCGAATGGGCGTGACAGAGAACCCGAGTACTCTTTCCCCTCCCTGCTGTGCCACAGTGTTTGAAGCTCAGATTCCAGGTCATCAACTTTGAGCTGGAGTTCCTCGTGCAGCCAACACTTGCTGTAGATGTGGTCAGCAGGAACCTCAATGGGGTCCACCAGCTCCCACATCATGCGGCTACAGCACATCACCTGATCCTGCATCATCCCTTTATTTAATCAGCTGTAATTTAGTGACCGTTTATTCAACCACTACAAAAGCTTTACCTGTGCCTCATCACCAAAGCCTCAAGTCCCCACTCCTACACTAGTCCTCTCACACAATAGCCACTCTGCTTTGCCCCTGCCGGAAGCATATTTTGATATTTAGAATGCTAAGAGGTGAAAATGTGTTGGTCCAAGGAATGTGCTCGGAACATGTTCAAGAATATGAGGCCTGTGATCAACAAAGCAAAGCCTGATTACCTGAATCAGGAGGCAGGAGAAGGATGTGTCTCCTGTTGGTTTCATTACCATCCACCCCTATCATCAGTTGAGCCAGCCGGTCACAACAATACAGTCACATCTCCGCCTGCCGCAGTCACCACTGCCACATTGCCCTTCTCCTCATCCTTATCTCCAGTGTTCACCCTCCTGATCACATCTGTCTAATCATAACCACCACTAATTTTACTCCAGCCACCACCATAACTATCACAGGTTTACCACTATTACCTCTGCACCAACCACCACTGTATTTCCCTCCAAACTCTGCCAGTCCTCCCCAGTCACCACCACTTTTACCCCAGCCACACCATGAGCATCACACGACTCGAGTGTGATGGTCTCCTGAGGGGTTGTCTACTGGTGAGTCCTCAGGTTGCTGTGGAGGCCAATTCAGGACCCACATATCAGAGGTATTAGGGTGGGTTCCCTGAAGGGAGAACGGCTCTGCATGACTTTGTTTAATGTGGGAAGGCTGATGCACCAGCAGTCGTACACAATCTTTGACAGATCAGGGTCAGAGTTCAGTGCCATGGAGTGCAAAACAATTGGGGACACTTCATTGCTGCAGCCTTCCTCTGCCTTCGCTGCTGTTGTTATGTGTCATCAGCTTCCACCAGTTCCACTGCTGAGGTCTTGGTTGGAATGCTCTTTGCCTTAATCCTACCACCATGGGTGACCTTACCAGGAGCTAAGAGCCAGATGACTAAATTGCAGTGTTGGGACCTCAGGAACTCAGCCTCTCCACCACGACAAGGTGATGATCCTTGGAGAGTACTGCTATTACATCGCCACTGAACTTCCCTATGTACACCACCAATCCTCCCCGATCACCACCAGAAGCCCTCGAACACCACCGTCAGCATCTCTTCCTAATTAGCACTGCCTCTCCTTGATCGCCCCCACCATCTCACCTCAATCACCACCATCAAATCCCTGCTCACAGGGTGATCACTGCTACTAGTTGTGAGTGCCACTACTACCCCAGACCACTGCGGGCACCTTCCTCTGTCACCATTTCTAGCCTCTCAGTCACCACCAATTACCCCCCACAATTGCCACAGGCTCCTTCCTTTAATAGCTACCACTGGCCCTTGATCGTAAGAGGCATCTAAATGTGATCACCACCTCAAGCTCTTTGTTTACCATTGTGGGTTCTCTGATCATTATAAGTACCTGCTTCTATTCACCATCTTGATCACCACTACCCTCTCCATAACCACAGGGCCTGCCCTCAAATTACCACTGCTGCCCCCTTTGTCAACACTGCTACTCATCATCACTGACATCAGCTTAACACCAGGACCAGCTTCTCACTCACATACCCATTATCACTGCTCATCACTTGGATACCACCTCCTTCTCCGATCAATATCACCCCTGGACTCCGCCTATATCTTCCCTCGGCCACTCAGCCCCCTACATCGCACCCTGTCACTGACTTGATCTCTCTCCTTCTGTCTGCCGTCTTCAGCTTCTCTGGTTCATCGTTGCATCACTAAGTGTCCAAGCTGCTAACTAGTTACACCCACAACTACGCTCCACTCTGCTACCACTTTCCTGTCCAAACAATCGATCTATAGTCCTGCTTCACAATAAAGCTCCTTGTGTATTCCACTAGTTTGCTGAGGCCATTGTCGGAAACCTAATGGCAGAACCGTCATTTCTTACGCAGGGACTGACTTGCCCCCAAAAAAATTTCATTCACAGTCTCATTAAAGGAGATGTGAAATTTAGCCAAATTGATATGCAAATATCTCTGAATGACACACCAGCTGCTGATGGTCTTTCCTACAGTAATGACCTATAATGTATCTCAACCTCAACCCTAGAAAGAAAATTAATTACTAAATCAATAGGATATTTTTATACATATTGCATGATGAGCTGTTCCTAACCTTGGAGTCTGCTTGAATGTGAGTTAAAGACAAGTTAGATGATAGTTTAGCTTGTCAGGAAAAGGATGAAATTGTGGTTAATGAAATTGGCAAAAATTATTCCCTTCAACATTTCAAATAACATTGTAATAATTACTTTGGTCTATTTGTGGTCCTCATTTCTTCTGCCTATGTAATTTATAACTCCCACTAGAATTACTCCAACGTACACACATCTCATTTATGTTCTCCATGCATATTTATTTTCCAGCGTTGCACAGTGCAACCTTGCTGTCCCAGACAAATCACTTATGATTTTAAAGATCCAGCTTATGTGGTATGGGGTCCTCAGTCTAACAAGACTGCTCTGTAGAAGTTATCCAATCAAATCCTTAGCATTTCTCATAAAATTTGTCTCATAGTCATCCTGATTCCAATTGTATTAAGCTAGACTCTAAAATATTTATCTAGCCCTTCTTATAAACAGAGTCCATTGCGCGACTTACATTGGACAATGAAAGAGGTTGTTCGGCCCTTTGAACCTGTTCTGACATCCTACTGGATTGCAATTAACATGTGCCTTAATCCCAATCACCAACCTTTATTCTGTATGCATCAATACTCTTGCTTAAACGAGGCCCTTAACCTGCCACTCCAAACTGATACATATTAAATTCCTGTAATCACGATGAGTTTCTATTACTTTAGTTCTAATACCAAAATGGTAAGACTGTGAATAACTTTTGCTAAAAAGTCTGAAAGAAAAGGATTCTTCTTTATTGCATTGATCAGTTACACCTTACTTAAACCATTAAATTTATATTAATCCATTTGCAGTCTTTTGAGCAGATCCTTTCATCTGCTCATCTGGCACGTGAACTGATTTTTATGATCTATTTGTAGGTTATGTTATAATTAACTGTGAAAATTCTAATACTCAGACAACAAAATGTTGTCTCTATTAAAATCACAACCTTCCTCTCATCATGGCAACCAGAACTGCACACAGTACTCCATCTGAGACCATCTCCTCCCTGCTCTTACAATCTAAGGAATTCTTAATTATCTTATCTACTTGTTGTCCCATCTTCATCGATCCTTGTGCACCAAGATTCCTCCATTCCCGAACACTCTCCTGTTCATCGTGTTTGTCTTAACTTTATTGGTTCTCCCAAAATGCAGTCCCTCACATTTGTCAGGATTAAATTAATTTCAAGAAACTGGTTGCCAATAAGGGTCCCCTCCCCACATTATAGCTGCAGAGGAACTACTGAGATTTGACTGGACTGTAAATCTATAATTCTGCTATACCCAGGAGAAGGGTGAAGCAGAACATCTCTAATCTTGTTGAGTCTGACCATTCCTGAGCCTCTCAGTTTATCCTTTTTTCTCAAGAGTTTAAGTATCAATATTGGGTTAAAGCAGAGTTACCTTGATCATTTCCATCACAGTTTTTATGGATTTTTGGGGACTTTGCTTACTTATTGCAATACTCCAGCTCCTCTATTAATGACAGCCCTGCACCATTGTCCACATACAATTGTCTCTCATTTGTATTTTTTACTGTACGTGTCAGTTGCAATTTGGAGCAATTTCCTACATCAGGTCCCAATTAATGTTGAACTTCAAGATCTGAACATTCTATATGGAAAGATTATTTCACTATAAGGATAATATGATCTCATTTCAGAATTTGTGTTGAAGATATAATTTTCATTACAAATCTGACTATAAAGGTAAAACAAATCAGGGTATTCTCAAAGTCAGCATTGTTAAAACTGTGGTTGACAATGAACTTAAATGGACCATGGACAAATATAATTAATGCACCATTTGCAACTGTGCCTTCAGCTGCAACATTGTGGACAATCCCTTCCATTCCAATACCAACCCAAAGCCTTTTTTTTAAATTCCTCTGTTTCCTCCTTAAAATGCTAAAAAAAAAAATTTGACAAACTTGGACCAGCTGGCTAAATATCTTCTTTTTACATAGTTCATTGTCAAAATTGGTTTGATTGCAATCTTTGAAGAAAGCTGGGCTGTGCTGCATTGCTGAAGTACCATATACTGTAAATGTATTGGAAACACTCAGCAGGTCAGGCAGCATCTGTTGAAAGGAAAGCAGAGGGAACAGTTGTCATATCAGAGTTTCAACATGAAACAATAATGCATGATCTGCTCAGGTTTCAAGATTCCACGATTTTATGATTTTCATATAAATATTTTATTGTTGGTGACTTAAACTAAATGTAGAAGCTGCCTGGCAGTAATTCATAAGATCATTAACCATTAGCATTTAAAAAATTTTCCTTAACACTAATCACACTAATTAAACTGTTGAATAATTGATATGTAGTAAACAGTTAAGTTAAACTTGAATCATGTTTTCTAAAGGTCTCAATGACAGAGTGGAGTTACAAGATGCTGCCTTATAACCTGCAACATTCAGCACTACAGATTAGAGAGATTTTTGGAGTTTAGAACAGAAGCAAAAATTTGGACCCCCATTATTCACAGGGAGGCAAAGAAGGGGTGTCACTGCAAACAAGAAAACCGGCAAAACTTGGAATGTGGGGCACTAATCGTTGGATCTCTTCAGGATATCTTACTCTTCGTTCAACTCTAGAAGTGTCAAAGTTGAAGGTCCTTGCCAAGGAAATAAAAGAGTTGGAAACCAAGTTCACAGCCCAGCTGAAGGAGAGTGGAGAAAAGGAGTGATTGCGAGAGGATTCATTTGCCATTGGGACAAAGTTCAGAGGTGTCTGTTAACTACAGATTTATTCCTTACCTTCCCTCAGACCCCCATTATGGCAGACTGAAAGCTACTTTGTCCCCTCTCTCTCTCTCTTTCTCCTGCAGCCTGACTGTTCTGTTCCTCCTTCCAAGTCCACCTTCTATTTTGGAATGTTCCTTACCGGTCTTCGCTTCCTTTGTTTTGTTGCTGTCTATATTTTGGTCTCCTGATTCTCTTCCCATGATCTTTCAACTCATCTGTCAGGCTTCTATTATTTATAATTCCATTTCTTTTAACAATGTCACCAGCTGAATGGTTCAAAGACACTGTCTCGTGGGGCTTATTCCACAGCTGAAGTGGAACGGATGCTCATGGAACATTGAGCAGCAAATCACAGATTGCCCCAAGAAATACACTCAGGAAACAGGGTTGGAAAAGTAGAATGCATTTTAATTTGAATTGAACTTTGGTGTATGAACTAGTCATGATTTTCTATTACAGAAAGAAAACCCTTAGTATTAGAAGATTATATGAAAGCAGTGTATTGATATTAGTTCACAAATGCCATCCCTTTTTTAAAATCAGTATTATCAGTAAGAATGTTTGCAGGTGTTTCATTCGTTGTTCCTATATGATATGTGCATTAGCATGTTATTGAGATTTCTGTTTTGCTTGCTCAGTAAATGTTCAGCAGAATTTGATGCAAATTTACTTTATTTGCATATTACATTAATTGTGTACAGGAGGGTCACCAGCAGGTGAGTGGACCTTCAGGAATCAATATAAGCCGCTGCACAGAGAGTACTATCAAAATGTCCTTCACTTGCATCTTCAAGGGACAGTGCTTAAGGAGACTGCTCTTTGACAAGGAGCCTGCCTCTGATTTGTACACAGGTTGTGGAGGCAGCTGTGTGGGTAAAGTGCGACGTCCTGACAGCGCACTCAGCGGAAGTGGAAGTCATCGTGGTGTTAAACGTCAGTGCAGCGAGGAGCTCCCAAACATCAGTCAGGCCAGTTGGCAGATGGGCTGCAGCTGCACCAAATGAGTGAAAATCCTGTTGTGGCACAAAGACGAGCATCACGTCCAGCTTTGGCACACGTCACCGGCTGGACAGGCAAACTCAACGGCAAGCCTGACAGCACAGCACTCCTCAGTGACGCAGTGTGGGCTGGGGATGGTGTCGTTGTCAGGTTGGTGAGGGAGGAGGTGGGAAGAGGAAGGGGGCATGAACCCCTTGCCATTAAGAGTCAAAAATCCTACCAGCCGAACTTAGTTGATGCTTGTTTCACAGCTGGCTGGTAGAATTCAAGATTTTACCCTGAACAGCCTTCAGCGTCTTGATTAATGATGCGAATGACTTGCTGATCGCTGCAGCCTTAAAACGTCCTCCATTTTGTCATTGAGCCACGAAGCGAGAATCACAAGGTGGGGACAGCGGGGCTTTTGTCTGGTGGCTGCTTCTGCACATTCGCTTGAGGATGTTCCTCACCTTTGATCAGCAGCCCACCCCCAGGAGGTATCCCTCAAGCTATCGGACATTGTCTGGAAGCACAGGAAGAGGCCACCTGGCTCATTGTACCTGTGTCAGTGCAGTCCCGTTCATCCCCCTCCTCTGCTCCTACCCACAACTGTTTAAATATATATCCAAATCTCTTTAAAAGTTGCTATTGAAGCTGCTACTCCCGTCCTTCAGGTGTATTCTAAATCATAACAACTTGCTGGAAACATAATCCCTTCATCTCAGCTCTGGTCCTGCCTAAGTATTTTAAATCCATGCCTTCTAGTCATAGATGCTTCTGCCAGTGAAAATAATTTTGATTTTTACTCCACAGAGACCCTTCATAGTCTTGGACTCCACTAGTAAATCTGTGCTTTAAGTTCAGTAGTCCTTTGTACACGTTGGAATTCCCCCGCACCCCCACCACCAAGGCTTCGGCATCTTTCCTGCACCCCAGGTTCAGCGTAGCTTTATGGCTTCAGTACTCAGGTGTGTACTCCTGGGATGTTGCCTGCTTCAAATGAGATAAGTGACTGTGACAGCCCCACAGCCTTGGCTTCCTCCTTGACATTCTGCAGAAAAAAGATCGCAAAGGATGAGCTTCTGAAAATTACTATGCAAAGCCTTCTTGCAGTGACATTACATGCTGTATCTCATGCTAGAACACATAGAAATTGGCTGTCAGAAATTATATCAACAGTGCCATAAGAGCACTCCTTAAATGTAAATTAAAACCTGGAGGAGCAAAGTTCTGCGCGGGGGGAAAAAAAGAGAAAAAGAACATGCGGGGAATAGGTAGATTAGATGGCAGAAGGTGGTTAGGAGGAATTTGCCCTTCTGCTGTTATTAATTGATCTTTATCTATTGCTTTGAAGAAAAATAATCTGTAGAACATGATGCATTACTAATTTAAAACTGAGCAAACTTCACTAGAATACTGACACTTGAATGCCAAATTCCAACACTCCTTTAGTCATTATACTGGATAGCACATCCAGTGTAAATTGGTACATCTATTCATTAGGAGCAGGCTATTAATATGTTGACAGCTTTTTTCACTATATTAGCAAGGGTTATAAATAAGTGATCAATGAATATATGCTGTGTTAACTTACAAAACTGGGGAGGTATTGAACTAGAAAAAAAGTCTTTCAACTGGAAAAGCTTGTTCATATGAAGAATTTAAAATTATAGAAATAAATGTGGGAAAAAATCCATATCTGGACAAATTACCATCAAAAGGTGAAGTTAGTTACCTAACCGGAGCCCTTTCTTGCTCCCTATATTCAAGTACAACCGGGGAACCAATATTGCAAGAGACAGGTGATCTTTAAAAATGCACCAGAAGGCCATCTGCAACATTTAAATGCTGTGGATGCTAATGGTTTATTATCTACCCTGCCCAGACATTTATTCAAAGAGACTAAGAGCCCTGGTGTCGAGATCCTGCTCAGAAGAACATTGATAGATAATGTCATTGATGGATAATGTCACATTCCCACACGGGATCAGGTGGGTGCACTCACATGCGAGCATATGCATTTACGTGTGCACATACATTCTTACTTCATACAAAGCAGCTAAACGTGAGAACCCGTGGGAAGGTATAACAACAAGTACTGTTGTACGATCTCTTTGCACATGTGATCGAAAACAGTAAACCCATCTTAATATGCTAAGTCCTACCAATGGTGTCAAGATCCTCAGCTAACACTCAACATTGCCTCAACACTCTCCAGCCAATCGCATCCATAAAACAGGACTCACTTCTCACATCCATAAGCTACACCTCACACACTTCACTTAGTACTACGGCACAATCTACCCCCCCCCCCCCCCACCTCACGGCCGACACATATGGCCAATAATTCAAGCACACTGAGATTATCCAAACACACTGAGCCATGTCCAATCAATCTTCTTGATTACAAGACGGCTCAAGAAAAAAGTTGACAGTAACTGACCTGCAAGGTGAAGAATCATATCCCTAAGGGAGAAGAATATCTTGCCATGATGAGAGTGGTTGTGGCCAGTGGTGGGGCACAAATAATAGATGATGACATTGTCTTCACCACTGGGGATGGAAGCTGTAGAGTTCCTACCAATTAAATACCACAGACTGCTTTAGGTCATGAGAAATAGAAACAAGAGGACACAATCTCCCCCCCCCCAAAAAAAAAAGTTATCCAGCATTCAATAAGGTTATGATTAATCCTGTGCTATGCACACTTTTCCATCCAATCTCCATATTTTCTGAAAATTTTCAGCCTATGAGCAACAGTCGATCTTATTCAATTTCTTCTCCTAGGGCAACCCTTCTTCTCAGGAATCAATCAAGTGAATTCATACTCCATTGATCCTAAGCCTTGCCTGCCTATCTTTAAGTCTATCCCTTTTTGGGGATGGGGACCAGTTCAGAATACAGCATTTCGTTCTGCTTCAGATCACTTTTTCAATTATGAATGTTTCAGAACCGGGTAGGACTTTAGAACCCACTTCTGCTCAAGTGTGAAGTTGCTGAAGGTGCTTTAGGGTTAAAACACAAAAATACAACTGCAGATGCTGTGAATGCTTCATCATTCCTGATGAAGGGTCTTGGCTCAAAACGTTGGCTACTCTTTTCTCACGGATGCTGCCTGACCTGCTGAGTTCTTCCAGCGTTGTGTACGTGGGCTTTAAGGTTACCTAGTCAAGGCACAAAATGGAAGTCTGTAAATGGGTCACAATTTATTTATTTATTCATTGAGATACAGCGCAAATAGGCCCTTCTGGGTCTTTGAGTCACACAGCCCAGCAATCCCCCAATTTAATCCTAGCCTAATCACAGGACAATTTACAATGACCAATTAACCTACTATCCTGTACGTCTTTGAACTGAGCGAGGAAACCGGAGCACCTGGAGGAAACCCACGAGGTCACGGGGAGAACATACAAACTCCGTACAGGCAGCAGCGGGAAATGAACGTGGGGCACCTGTACTGTAAAGCATTGCGCTAACCACTACACTACCATTGCCATCATCTCAATGAACAGTGGGATAGGATCCCTGGATAACAAACCTTTGTCCTGTTGTCCTGTTGCAGTGAATCAGCTCTCCAAAACAACGTACAGAAAAGCAATGAGAAGCTTTCTAAAATTAAGCGCTTCACAGAAGCCCTAATGTTTTGTGTTGAAAATACTTCTCTGTTAAACAAGATAAATACTCAATACATTGTATTGTGCTTCAGAAATTTAGTTCCAAGCAGACATAACATGCAGTCTATTAGCACATGAAACTGAACATGGCCTTCCGCTTTCTGATGTATCTTGTAGTTTTACTTGCAAGCCAATGGCAACTCTTTGAGACACAAGAAACTGCAGGTGATAGGATCTGGTGGGAAAAGAAAATAAACCGCTGGACGAACGTGGTGGATCGAGCAGCATCGGTTGAAGCAAACAGCACGCGTAAATGGTTTTTTTGTCAAGTCTGTGAATCGGGCCTGAAGGGAGGGATGAAGTGTAAAGATGGCCACTGAGAGGGAGGAGTGACGGGTGGAGCCAGATGAGGAGGGAAATGATGGGCAGGTGGAAGCAGGTGGAGAAGGGGAAGAAGAATGAAAAGCTGACAAAGGAGGAGAGAATCTGAATGAACTTTTGGAAATTGAAAAGGAACACCAGAGTGTGGATTAGCTGAAGTTGGAAAACTCGTTTGGATTGTAGGCCACTTACGTGGAATATTGTTCTTCCACTTGGCATTTGGTTTCACTGTGGCAATGGGAGAGGCCAAGGACAGACCGGTCAGTGTGGGAATGGGAAGGAGCAATGAAGTGACAAGCAACTGAAAACTCTAGGCAACTGTTGTGGACAGTTCTGGCGCTCTGTAAAATGGTTGTCTTGTCTACATTTGATCTTGTGAGTGCTGAAGAAATAGGCCAGATTAGGGGAGGTGTATGTGAACTTCAGCCACACTGGAAGGGCTGCTCAGGTCCCTGGATGGCGATGAGGGAGAAGGTGTAGGGACAGTTGTTTTACCTTCTACAGCTGCTGGGAGAAGTGCCAGGCGGTGGGAATGGGTTAGCGGAAAGAGATGATCAGACCAGGAATCACAAAGAGAGAGACCCCTACAGAAAACAGAAAGGACAGAAGGGGAGAAGATGTGAGCAACAGAGGGATCCCATTGAAGGTAGCGGAAATGGTGAAGGATGAATAGGCCACTGAGGTGAAATGTAAGGGCCAAGAGAGCTATTTCTGTTCACTGTGTGTATATGTATGGGGGGGTATAGGAGGGTACATTAGGGGGTTGTTGGTGAGAACTGAACTGTGAGAAATGGGGGATCTGCATGGGAGAAATCGATCCACTATGACAGAGGGCAAGCTAAGTATCTGGAGCAGGAAGTATTATCTTGAGAACAGATGTAGTGGGCACAGAGAAGCGGAGACAAAGGGATGGTGTCCTTAATGGAGGCAGACTGGAAGAAGTGACCATTCTAATACCCCTTTGAATATTGCAGAAAGTCTTTTACGAGAGTATTGTGAACAATGGCTTTTATTGGTAACCTTTAGACAAGATCCACTGAGATCATCTCTAAAGTAAAAAAGAATTAACAGTGCAGATCTAGTTAAGTCCCAGTTAATGGTGCATGCCAGCAGGGCTTGGATTCAGCTCCCAGAATTCACTCCACCCTTTTCTCATGCACAATGACAGGAAAATCAGAATTTATTAAGACATTGGGCAGTGTGTGTAACATTTCCTTTGAAAACGCAATCCCTAATCAGTCATGGTTGAATGCAGAACTTAGTGATTTGCATCAACCAAATCTCTTCTGCTAGGTAGAAATTAAAAATTGTAAAATAACAGACCAGGACAGCTCAGCTGGTTTTTACCACATCCTGTGGGAGGTTAACCAGCAGATTTATGTAAGCAGTTGGTACCTATACAACGCTTCTTTAGGAAGAAATGCATCAAATTCTTACGAGAACAAAGATATGATGGGACTATACTTGAATTGTCCTCTCTGCTCCAGATTTTACTTAAATAGGAAAAAAAGTTTGAGAAGCTGATTCAGCCGAAAGAGTTCTGGCAGCCAGTTCAGGGCTCAAATTTCAGTACATTTTAAAAAATTATCAGAAAGGGTAATTCCAACATGATTAATCAAATTTTCATTATTTCATTAAAGTGATTGATGTCAATATAATGGATTCATCTGCCATAACATAAACCAAGTGAACATATTTCCAATCTTTCAAAGTTTATTTAATAAAAATACCAAATTTTCCACAATATTATAGAATCTAAAATGCAAACACGAGGAAATCTGCAGATGCTGGAAATTCAAGCAACACACACAAAATGCTGGTGGAACGCATCAGGCCAGGCTAAATTTGGTTTTACATTAAAAAATTGTATTTTTTGAAGTTTTGAAACATGGCTCAGGCCACCAAAAGACAAATTTCTACCTCCCTGAAATACTATACTACCCTGAGCCATCTTATCTGGGCCAGCAAATACAGCCTTTTCAAAATTAAGAATAATTACAGTTTGTATCTGGTTCCATGAAATTATAGTTCTGAATTTGAAAGGAAAGAAGTTGAAATACTGTAAGAACAGCCTGTTTATCAAGATAGAAACATAGAAAACCTACAGCACAATACAGGCCCTTTGGCCCACAATGCTGTGCCGAACATGTACTTACTTTAGAAATTACCTAGGGTTACCCATAGTCCTCTATTTTTCTAAGCTCCATGTACCTATCCAGCAATCTCTTAAAAGACCCTATTGTATCCGCCTCCACCACCGTCGCCGGCAGCTCATTCCATGCACTCACTACTCTCTGCGTAAAAAAAAACTTAACCCTGATATCTCCTCTGTACCTAATTCCAAGCACCTTAAAACTGTGCCTTCTCGTGTTAGCCATTTCAGCCCTGGGAAAAAGCCTCTGACTATCCATATGATCACAGCCTCTCATAATCTTATATACCTCTATCAGGTCATCTCTCATCCTCCGTCACTCCAAGGAGAAAAGGCCGAGTTCACTCAAGCTATTCTCATAAGGCATGCTCCCCAATCCAGGCAACATCCTTGTAAATCTCCTCTGCACCCTTTCTATAGCTTCCACATCCTTCCTGTAGTGAGGTGACCAGAACTGAGCACAGTACTTCAAGTGGGGTCTGACCATGTAACTATGAAAATGGACAAGGGAGGGCCAGTGGATGGTAACTATGAAAATGGACAAGGGAGACCCAGTGGATGTGGTGTACCTGGACTTCCAGAAAGCTTTTGATAAAGTCCCACATAGGCGACTAGTCGGCAAAATTAGGGCACAAGGTATTGGGGGCAGAGTACTGACATGGATTGAAAATTGGCTGGCTGACAGGAAACAAAGAGTAGCGATTCACGGGTCCCTTTCGGAATGGCAGGCTGTGACCAGTGGGGTACCGCAAGGTTCGGTGCTGGGACCGCAGCTGTTTACAATATACATTAATGATTTAGATGAAGGCAAATTTGCTGATGACACAAAGCTGGGTGGCAGTGTGAAATGTCAGGAGGATGTTATGAGAATGCAGAGTGACTTGGACAGGTTGGGTGAGTGGGCAAATGTATGGCAGATGCAGTTTAATGTGGATAAATGTGAGGTTATCCACTTTGGTGGCAAGAACAGGAAGGCAGATTACTATCTAAATGGAGTCAAGTTAGGAAAAGGGGAAGTACAACGAGATCTAGGTGTTCTTGTACATCAGTCAATGAAAACAATCATGCAGGTACAGCAGGCAGTGAAGAAAGCTAATGGCATGCTGGCCTTTATAACAAGAGGAATTGAGTATAGGAGTAAAGAGGTCCTTCTACAGCTGTACAGGGCCCTGGTGAGACCCCACCTGGAGTATTGTGTGCAGTTTTGGTCTCCAAATTTGAGGAAGAACATTCTTGCTAATGAGGGAGTGCAGCGTAGGTTCACAAGGTTAATTCCCGGAATGGCAGGACTGTCATATGTTGAAAGATTGGAGCGACTGGGCTTGTATATACTGGAATTTAGAAGGATGAGAGGGGATCTGATTGAAACATATAAGATTATTAAGGGATTGGACATGCTGGAGGCAGGAAGCATGTTCCCAATGATGGGTGAGTCCAGAACTAGAGGCCATAGTTTAAGAATAAGGGGTAGGCCATTTAGAACAGAAATGCGGAAAAACTTTTTCATATCCACCACTCGTGGACATGTGGAATGCTCTACCCCAGAAGGCAGTGGAGGCTAAATGTCTGGATGCATTCAAGAGAGAGTTAGATAGAGCTCTTATAGATAGCGGGGACAAGGGATATGGGGAGAGGGCAGGAACGGGGTACTGATTGTGTATGATCAGCCATGATCACAGTGAATGGTGGTGCTGGCTAGAAGGGCCGAATGGCCTACTCCTGCACCTACTGTCTATTGTCTATTGTCTATTGACCAGGGTTCTATATAACTGTAACATTATCTCTCAGCTCTTAATCTCAATCCCACAATTGATGAAGGCCAATGCGCCATATGTCTTCTTAATCACAGACTCAACCTGCATAGCAGCTTTGAGTATCCTATGGACTCAGACCCCAAGGTTTCTCTGATCCTCCACACTGCCAAGAGTCTTACAATTAATACTATATTCTGCCATTATATTTGACCTACCAAAATGAACCACCTCACATTTATCTGGGTTGAACTCCATCTACTACTTCTCAGCCCAGTTTTGCATCCTATCAATGTCCCACTATAACCTACGATCATTCTTTTTTCTTTTTATGACTATATTTATGGGGTCAAAACTTTTAAAAACAGAAAAATGAATCATAAGATTGCTATTTGCCATACAATTTGAGGCAATCATTGGGGAAGATATTTGTCTTCTATGCCTAGTGGAAATGAAAACTCAGTGGCTTTAAAAAGATGGTGATCCACTTCACCAGGCAACTGCCCAATGTGATAATGAGTCTTAATGTGACAAGAAGGAGCGAAAATATATTTTTATTTAAATGGGCAGGTTAAAGGCTGTGTCCTCTGCTATAAGTAACTGCTAATCTGCTGATCTCCCAAAACGAATCCATTTTCCATCAAGGTCAGATGAAGATAACCCAGGTTGTAAAACCAGCCTCCACTCATATATGAAATACTTCATATTTCACTCTGTATCGCCAGTGACAGTGACTGTGCAACATTGATCTACATGTCGTACTGCAGTACTTCACAGCTCTTCCTTTGAAAATATCTCACAGCTCTGCAATGACACACACAAAATGCTGGAGGAACTCAGCAGGTCAGGCGGCATCGATGGAGAGGAATGAAGAGTTGACGTTTTGAGCCTAGACTTCATCGTGAGGGAGAAGAAGCCAGAATAAGAAGGTGGGGGCGGAGGGAGTGCAAGCTAGAAGGTGATAGGTAAAACCCAGTGAGAGGGAAGGTAGGTAGGTGGAGGAGGAATGATGAAATGTAAAACTGGGAGGTGATAGGTGAAAACGGTAAAGGAATGAAGAAGAAGGATTCAGATAGGAAAGGAGAGTGGACCATGGGAGAAAGGGAAAGAGAAGGGGCACCGGGGGGAGGGGGGGTGTTGGACAGCTGAGGGCAAGAGAAGGGATAAGAGGGGAGCCAGAATGAGGAATGGAAAAGGAGAGGGGGAGATAAGTTACCAAAGCTGGAGAAGTTGATGTTAATGCCATCAAGATGGAGGCTGCCCAGGTGGACTATGAGGTGGTTCTCCTCCAGCCTGAAAGTGGCCTCATCACAGCAGCAGAGGAGACCATGTGCAATATGTTGAAAGGGGAATAGGCTGTGGAATTAAAATGGCTGGTTACTGGGAAACCCTGCCTTTTGCAGATGGAGCAAATCTGCTCAACAAACGGTTCCCAACACACTCTACCAAAAAGAAAGTCAGGAGTTACCTTTGAATTACACAGCAACTTGATTTGAATATTAACCATTATGTTAAAAATCCATGAATTTCTGACATACCAATCGCATCACCAATGGCATTATGCCTGTTCAGGGAAAGGCCCAACACCATTTTCCCAGAGTATTTCAGGATGAACTCTTTTAAAACTGGCAACCTGGTCCAGTATCCCCAGATGCCAGGAACATTATTTTTCATTAAAATAGACAAATTGTTTCAAATTTTATTTATTATCAAAGTATGTCCTGTGCACAGTATACAACCCTAAGATTTGTCCTCTCATGGACAGCCACAAAACAAAGAAACACTATGGAACCAACTTTAAAAAATACATGAAACAACCACCACATGAAAAAAAAGAGAAAATCATACAATCAGCAAAAAATACACAGAATATTAAACATCAGAACCACAGATTCCCCACATGGCCCAGGAGAGATAGCCACTGAGTCAGATCAGTTTAGCGCTGTGTCAATGACTGCAGGCCTCAGCCACAGAGCCAGTTCCGCACCAAAGCGCCTCAGTCAAATCACACAAATAGCAAAAAAGATTAACCAGAAACACACGAAACACGAACTGCAGTGTCCTCCAAAAGCAAGCCTACAACCGCAGAGATCGTTCAGTACTGAGGACGCTAAACATCAAACCGCTAAATCCCCTGGAAACGAGTCCCATTGCCACAAGCCAGGATGCTGAGGTGGTCGCATGTGCACCTTCCTCCAGTAACAGCGAAAGGGGAGCCAGTCAAGCACAGGCAGACGGAGCTGAACAGCCGCTCGTCCTTGCCGGTTTCAATCTTGCTCAACGCTTTAATTGGAAAGGAGTGACGGAGTCGATCATGGATTTGCTTTCTGCATTCCGCTAACTCCGCTCTCAACCTCACCAAATTCTGCAGGAGATATAGTATTGCTTATTGTACTTTCAGCACCAGTGGGTGGAGCTCATTACTAATTTCATAAGCATGTTGCAGCAGGATTCTTCTCTGTCTATTTCACATTGAATTTCCAACTATATTACAATGAGTTTTTTCGAAAGGAAACCATATGGAAAATCTAAGTGATATGAGTCTTCTATGGTGTGCCAGGTTTTATAAATTAAATTGAAAGCATTGGTGGTAATTTACAGATAATTACCCCTTTTGGCTGTATGCATTAAGCTTCTTGGTATTTGCTACTGATCTCTGTAACTGCTAATCTCCCAGTACTTAAGGTGTCAGGTTTTCTTTTGATGTTATAAAACATGTTGACTCTCATTTTTCATTAGGCCTGCATTCCAGGTAACACAATTATACTGTTACATTTTTAAAGTGGCATGTCCCACAAATTATAATATTTATTCCTGGAGCCTTCATTAAAATAACAATGTTGTGAAAAATTGTGAACAGAAGCAATCCAATGTTGAAGAGGCAGTCCACTGTCTTAAAATATTTAAACTGAGCTTATGTTTTATTCAGACATGACTGATTATACCTACCCTGAATATATGTTTTAAAAAAACGTTGCAGAATGCTGGAATGAGAAGTACCAGTTATGTTCAGTTTCTAATTTGCTAAATTCAGCTTATTGCTCGGTACATACAACAGGCTACCAAAATTATTTATGGCATATATGTATACAACTTACATCTTCTTTATTTTCAGAACTGTATTTTTTCAGGAACTTGTTAGATTAATGAATATTCCAAAAATAAAATTAGAGTGGAACTGTAATGTCCCATTCTGTACAGCAGGAAAATATGAATTTATAACAGCAGTTTCCTGTGAAATGAGATTCTGGTCACCACCATAAAGTTTCTGACAAGCAGAGAATGAAAATGAAACTTCAGTACCCAACAAGCAAAGTCAGAAGTGGGTAAATTATTGGAATGCATTTGAAGGGGTAGGCTATATAAGTATTTCGATAAACAGGGTCTGATTAGGGGTAGGCAACATGGCTTTGTGCATGGTAGGTCGTGTTTAACCAATCTTGTACATTTTTTTGAGAAGGTTACCAGGAAAATTGAGGAAGAACAGGCAATGGGCATTGTTTGAGTGAACTTTAATAAAGCCTTTGATAAAGTCCTGTATGGAAGGCTGATCAAGAAAGCTTAGTTGCTTAGCATTCAGGTGCAGTAGTAAATTTGATTCAACATTGGCTTTGCAAGAGAAGCCAGAGAGTAGCAGTAGATGATGACCTCTCTGACTGGAGGCCTGAGACTAGAGTTATTCCACAGAGATCAGTGCCAGGTCTGTTGTTTGTATTCTACATTAACGACTTGGATGACAACGTGGTAAGCTGTATCAGCAAACTTGTAGCTGAACCAAAGATGAGGATGTGGTAGTCAGCAAGGAAGGTGATCTAAGCTTGCTGTGGTTCTGGACCAGCTGGGAAAATCGGCAGAAAAGTGCTAGATGGAATTTAATGTACACAAATGTGAGGTGTTGCACTTTGTGGGGACAAACCTGAGTAGCATTTACACAGTAGATGACAGGCACTAAGGAGTGCAGTAGGTCAAAGCGATATGAGAATACAAGTCCATTATTCCTCAAAAGTGGTGGCACAAGTATGTAGAGTCATCAGGAGGGCTTTTGACACATTGGCCTTCATAAATCAGAGTAATGAACACAGGAGTCAGGATGTTATATTGTTGTATAAGACATTGATAAGGCCTAATTAGGAGTTTTCAATGATTCAAAGTACATTTATTATCAAAGAATGTATAAATTATACAACCTTGAGATTTGATTGCACACAGGTAGCCACAAAGCAAGCAACCCAAAAGAACCCAATTTTTAAAAATAAAAGATCAAAACCTGATGCACGAGAACAAAAGAAAACACATAGATCATGCAAATAATTGAAGTGAACAACATCATTCCGAGACAAATTGAGTCCTCAGATCAGAAACCCAGAGCAGCCCAGAGTAGGCCCAAAGCCTCACTTATCAGCTCATCATATCAGCGGGCACAGAGCACGACAGCCAGAGCAGCCTCCATAGCCTCAGCGCCCTGAAGAGAGGTGTGGCTATCGCAGAGCGAGCGAGCGAAATCGGCTCCCTGTCTGGGATGCATTATGTACAGTCTGATCACTTACCTATAGGAAAGATGTCAATAACATTGAATGAGTACAGAGAAAATTCAGCAGGATGTTGCTGGGACTTGAGGTCCTGAGTTATAGGGAAAGGTTGAATACATTAGAACTTTATTCCCTGGAGTACAGGAGGATAAAGGGAGATTTGATAGAGACATACAAAATTATGAGGGGTTTAGAGCAAAGGAGTGTAGTAGGGGCAAGCTCCCATTACCTAAAAGTGTTCCTCACGGCATGCGCCTCAAATAGCCTCTGACAACCACGTCCAACTCCTGGCCTTCTCGTGTGGCTTAGCCTGTAAGCCTGGTGGAACTGTTTCTACTGACAGGGAAAGGGTGAAGGCGAGTCCTGGTGCCTTAAAACCAGTGCTTCAGGTAGATGGAGCTTGGCAGCCTAGGAAGGCAGTCCAGCTAAGAGAGGGAAAACTCTGATTTCAAACCTTCGCTGCCTTGTGGCCATACCCACTTATGGGAAAGGCTTTGGGAATAAACCTGAGGACAAATCCGGAGCTGGAGTCCCTAAGGCAGTCCGACGTTGCCTTCAACCTCACTCTGGCAACTCCTGCGACGTCACTGGTGCCAAGCTGTATCGGCCCTTGCCCTTCCCTTGGACAACATCGGTGTCGTGGAGAGGGGAGACTCGCTGTTTGGGCAGCAGCCAGTCTTCCATACAACCCTGCCCAGGACTGTGCCCTGGAGAAGACTTTCCAGGCGCATATCCATGGTCTCGCGAGACTAACGGATGTCATCAGATGGGTAAATGCAAATAGGCTTTTTCCACAAAGGTTGTGTGAGATGAGACCTAGAGGGTGAATGGCGAAATATTTAATGGAAAGCTGAGGGTTTTCAGGTGTGGAACAGGCTGCCAGTGGAAGTGTGGATGTGAGTTTGATTGCAATGCTGGAGAAGTTTGGATAAGTGCGTGGAAGGCAGGACATACCTGGGCAATCTGACTAGGCACAACAACGGTCCTATATGGACTAGGTGGGTGAAGGTCCTGTCTGTGTGTTCTCTGTCTCCCTGACTATGATGGGTTCTGAAGGTCTCCGTTAAGGTTTCCTACTTGTTGTGCAAAAGTTCTGCAATAAGAAAGCTTATTTTTCAACAAAAGAGGAAGAAAAGTGCAATTCAACTACTTGTTCAATAATTTATTTGGATATATTTGTTTTTATACTTCTGTAGCATAAATGATGCTTCCACATCTTTGTACCATTTGTAGTTATCATATGATTTGCACTGGAGGACATGGTTCAATGCAGAGCGGTTTAAAATAATTTTCTGGTCAGGATCTTACACTTAATGTCTTCTGTGAACTGAGGTGCCTTACTGATGTGTAACTGAATAAACATGAAGGATGGTATCATCACTGATCTGTAATTAGCTGAAATGAATTAGATTGGAATACTTGCAACCAAGACAGAGGATAGCTAATATGTATCAGTTTTCTATAAACTTTTCTGCAGGCTATTTTGCAATTTTGTTGTTTTAATAAAAACTATTTTACCTGAAAGTTTATTGGATTAGTATTCAGCTGTTAGTCTTGGCTGGACCTAGAAATCTGACGCGAGAGAATGGGAGAAGCACAATCTGGATGACTCCCTTTTCCATAACCAAAGAGAATAGCTATACTGTTAAATGTAGCCAAATGGAAGTGTGCTTCATATCAAAACAAAACTTCAAATATGCCAAAATGTAAAACAAATTGCCGATGCTGAAAAACTGAAATAAAACAGGGGGAAAAATACAGGCAAATGTAAACTCATGTCACTAGTCTGTCATATTAATTGTCCATCTCATTCTCGCTCTGATTTCTGTGACATTGACCTCTGACATTGTTCCAATGAACCTAGTGTACACTCATGGAATAGCAGTTCACCTTCCACCTAAGCAAGCTACAACCCTCATGATTCAAGATTAAATTCAAAACCTTCCAATTACTTTCGGAAATGGTAAATTATAATGAAAGTTCATCGATCTGTTGTCTTTCCAAAAATACTCACTAACCTGTTATGTAGTTCTGGTATTTCCTTCTCTTTCTGATTTCCAGCTACTGTAATTTCTGTCTTACAGTTCCAGCAATTTTTGTTTTCTCTCTCATCTGTTCTCTGTGAAAACCAATTTAAATATTCTCCATATAGACTGTGATTAACAGCCCTTCTCAGCTGACACCACCAGCAATAGTGTCAATCAGACTCCCTTGATCTCCATCTTACCACAGCCATCCCCCTTGATCTCTTCAACATCAGATTTAAATGTTAGCTTTTTTCTCTCTCTCCATCAATATTACTTAATCTGCTAAATATTTCCAAGGCTGACTGTTTTTACAAGAACAAGCGTGGGTGAAGTCATTGACTTCCAATGCTACAGATTATTCTGCCTGATTGTTTCAAGCATGTAAACCAGGTTACCATGAAACACACTGATAATAAGCATTGAGAACCAAACTTCATGGATTCTTCCTTCAACTTTATCCAACTTACCATCAGTTATCTATTTTAATACCCAATGATCCAGTGTTGGTTTAGTTACTGTCCTTCACCACCAATTCCCTTTTCTGTTTCCTTTTACACCTGTTCGACTGGAGAACTTACTGATTTTAATGCCGGTAGACAGCGCATTGACACAATATTTGAAAGTCAAGTCAAGTCAGTTTTATTGTCATTTCAACCATAACTGCTATGTACAGTACATAGTAAAAATGAGACAACGTTTTTTCAGGACCATGGTGTTATATGACACAGTACAAAAACTAGACTGAACTACGTAAAAAGCAACACAGAGAAAATAAACAACTACACTAGACTACAGACCTACCCAGGACTGTATAAAGTGCACAAGAACAGTGCAGGCATTGCAATAAATAATAAACAGGACAATAGGGCAGTAAGGTGTCAGTCCAGGCTCTGGGTATTGAGAAGTCTGATAGCTTGGGGGAAGAAACTGTTACATAGTCTGGTCGTGAGAGCCTGAATCCCTTGTTCCACAACTGTGTTTCCGGAATGATGACCAGTCAGATGACTGAAAAAGTAAATAAAGGCCAAGCATCTGGAGGACATACCACAATCAACTGTGCATTGACGATGTCTCCTTGCATGGTGACAAAACTTTTACAAGTAAACTGCCAAGATCAGAGAACAACTCCAACCATGGTTCTCATCATATTCCCATCATACACCTTCTCAGCGGCAGGAGAATAAGAGAGTGCAGTCATTAACCAGGTAGGTAGCCTGCATGCTAAAAAATTACCTGCTATACTAGAATGGTGAGGTAAAAACTCAATAACTTAATAGATCATGAAAGAATCATGACTTGCACAATAGATATCTTGCTGTCAGGACGGCCATGGTCCATTTGTAAATATACTGAGCTGACATCAATATCTGAGCTCTAAGAGTTCCCTTCAATACAATTTCAATGCATGTCTGCGTAGGGTAAACCAGCAGAAGGCCCACAATTCTCACAAGCAGCCTTTCTCACATCCCTTGTTCCTCACTTCTGTTATGACCGCAGTCCCCTCCTTTGTGAGAATCGCAGGTATTATGCCCACAGCCCCCTCTTTTGCGAGAATCGCAAGAGCACTGGGGGGGGGGGGTGGGTCAGTGGACCCAGGAAATGGGAGAGAGACGTGCCGGATACCTCGTTCCCCGGAGATGCAAAATACCGCGACATTGGCCATTGTCTCTTGGAGACACCTTTGTGGATTGCGATCCTATACTACGTGACAGCCTTCAGGGCAAAGTAGGCTGGGTGACGGGGAGAGATTGCATCATCCACCAACCTGATTGACATCTTCAACCCTGCAAGTCAGGATAAAAGAGGGGCTGTAGGAACAGCCCCCTCAGACGCACCAGAAGACACGCTAGCGATCCCGTAATAACGGGCAGCCATTTGAAGGAAGCCACGTGCATTCGGTTCCCTTGCCTGGGAGCCGGTGGCGGGTACCACAGAAACAATTTTCTTGAACTAACAACAGGGAACCAACTCCCCCGACTCAACGGATTGGCCTCATCAAAAGACCCGGGCAAGTTTCTTTTCTCACAAATCTCTCTCTCTCTCCAACAAGTGAAAACTCAGCGGTCCCCAAAAACCTGAAGCCTGCAGGAACTGAGTGACTTTTATATTTCCAACGGACAATATATTATCCCCTAGACAAACGACAGAGCTCTTTCTTATTGATGATTATTACTATACCCGCGCTTTAGATTGAGTATTGACGACGTACATTATCTGAATGTTTGTATTAATCTTATTTTTGTGCCCCTTTATAAATAAAGACTTATAAAAATAGTACCATCAGACTTCAACGGACCTCTCTATCTTTGCTGGTAAGTGACCCAGTTACGGGGTACGTAACAACTTGGGGATCTCATCTCAGGATTTGATACCAAAAAAAAATTGAGGGCCAGTGAATCGGGATTGTAAGTCCAAACTTGGATCTGGTACACGGGTAGCCAGACTGGAAACCAGCAAAGATGGACGTGGAGGAATTTATGGAAAACCCGACTCTGGGGGCGCTAGAGGCAGCCACCAAATCAGACTTGGTAAATTTAGCGAAGGGGTTAAGCCTCACAGAGGTGAGGTCATCAATGAAAAAGCGGGAGGTGCGAAGGGCCATAACTCAGTATTACATTGGGAAGAATGTGTTTACAGCTGAGGTATTGGAAAATATCCCTGAAAAGGTACCAGCTAGTGGGACGGCTCAGTTAGAGTTGGAGAAATTAAGGTGGGAACATGAAATTAAGTTAAAGCAGCTGGAAGCAGCCGAGAGAGAGAAAGAGAAAGAGAAAGAAAGGGAGCATGCGCTCCAGCTAGAGGAGTTAGAGGTGAAAAAGGAATTTCAGCTAAAAGAGCTGGAAGCAGCTGAGAAGGAGAAGGAGGCAGAGAGCCGGAGGAAACATGCCTTGGAGATGGAGAAGTTAAAGCAAGAGCCACGAAGTCAGGGGTCAGACCGAGAGGAGCGGTTTGATGTTAGTCGGGCATTGAGGTTGGTACCCCCGTTCGAGGAGACGGATGTTGATAGTTATTTCTTGCTTTTTGAAAAGGTGGCATTAAATCAGAAGTGGCCCAGAGCACAGCAGGTGGCGTTGTTACAAAGTGTGTTAAGAGGGAAGGCACAGCTGGCATATGCGGCGTTGTCCACAGAAGGGGAAGAGAACTATGACCAAGTAAAGGCGGCCATTCTCCGGGGTTACAAGCTAGTACCTGAAGCATATAGACAAAAGTTCAGAAATTTACGGAAAGGGTGGAATCAGACGTATACCAAGTTTGCCCATGAGAAGGGGGTGCTCTTGGACCATTGGTGCACCGCAGAAATGGTGGGCGAGGATCATGGGCGTCCCAGGGAGTTAATTTTGATTGAGGAATTTAAAGGTTGTGTTCCGGAGGAGATCCGGATGTATTTGAATGAGAAGCCGAATAAGTCCATCTCAGAATTTGCTAGGTTCGCAGATGAATATGCTCTAACCCACAAGACAAAGTTTTCATTGACAAAAAGTTACCCGAGAGACTGTGGGAACTATCGAGAAAGTCCGCCGGATGAGGCAGAGGTCCCGCCGGGAACTAGTGGTAAGGTTGAGGGGGAAAGGCCAGACGGCCAGAGATTTCCGGGCTTGACCTGTTTTAATTGTTGGAAGAGTGGGCATGTTGCGTCTCGGTGCTTTGCTCCGAGGAGGGAGACGGAAAAAGGGAAAGCAGCAGTCCCTATCGGATGTGCCGTGGTAATCAGTAAATCGACAAGAGAGCCCCGGGTAGACAGAGTACGAGAAGGGTCTGAGACTTGTCTGTCACACGGGACCATGTCTTTGAGGAAGGGGGACCCACCATTTCCCGTACGAATCTGGAGAGACACGGGGGCTGAGCTGTCGTTGATCAGCCGTAAGGTACTCAAGTTTGGTCGAAAAAAGGGCATGGTAGTGGTGAAGTGGTTAAATAAAAGGATAGAAATGGTGTCCTTACATAAGGTCATTTTGGATTGTGAGCTGGTGTATGGATCAGCTGAAATAGGGGTGCCATCAGAATTCCCGAGAACTGACATGGACGTCCTCCTTGGTAACGATTTAGCCGGGGGTAAGGTTTGGGCCGCCATGACGCTGATCAAACCCCCTATGCGTGTTGAGGCTCCGCCCCTAGCTCCCAAGAGCTATCCCGCATGCGCGGTCACTCGCAGCCTGTCGAGAGCGGCAGCTGAGAACGAGAGCAGTTTAAATCTGGCCAGTTTTGATTTGGCCGAGACGTTTTTACTGACCCAGTGCCACGAGGGTTTAGAGGGTGGTGAAGTGAAAAATAGTAAAGTGCAAGAGGGTAAGGGAGAAGAGGTAGATCTGCCCTTAAAGAGGGGCAAGGTTCTAGAGGCAGAAAATAAAGATGAGGAACCGTTAGAGCAGTTAAGAGGTCCAGAGTTGGACGTGGATGATCTGTCTGGTGTGGCAGACCTGTTTGACAAAGTTGAAAATTCTAAAGGTGTTCCCGACAATGAAATGAGGGCAGTCCTAGATGAAAAGGGTGCCCTTGCCTTGAAGAAGTCTGCTGGGTTGGCAGATGAGGTTGTTTCAGCCCGCGGGGTTGAGTTTACTCCGGAAGGGAGTTGCCCAGAGAGTAGCTGGGAGGATCGGGGAATTTAGAATTTGAAAAAGGTACGGGTATTGAAAGCCTGGAAGAGGTCAATGTCCCGTTTGAGTGTGTCCAAGATGGGGATGCACGTGGTCCTGAACCTAGTCACGGAGCTCAGAAAAAGTCTGAGGTATTTGATTCAGCTGAACGAGATGGCCGTCCTTTTGGGTCGGATAGACTGGGTTCAGTGGAAAAGGGGTTAACCCTGGTAATCGTGGGAAGTGAGAGTTCCCCGAGGTTTGTGCTCGAAGGGGTGGGGAAACTTAATGCGGAGCTCCAAACTGGGGAGATAAATATTATTAGTGAAGGAAACGGGAAATCTGCAGTTCCCAAATCGAATGAAGTAATTTTAAACCCTGCAGATCGCTTACAGATTAAGCCGGGAGATGCCGGGGCCCCCCACCCTATTGTTATTCCAGAATGGGGTGTGACGAGGCAGAATCTGAAACGCTGCTTGAACAAAGAGTTCGAATTAAAAACCCATAGCCTGAAGGATCCTGACGAGCGGGATAGCCACCTGTGTAAAATTAAAGAATTGGGTGGAAATGGTCTAAGTTTGGGACACGGTGTTGATAAAATAACCCCTATGAACGAGGGGGGCGGGAGTTTACCTTGCCAAACTACCCGAGTTCCTCCCGTAGGAACTCACCGGAAAAGAGACGACGGTTAATGAAGGGCACCATTTTTAAATAGCCCAGCCGGTTGTACGGGATTTCCGCAAAGCATGTGAATAACAAAGACAAACCCCTTGGAAGCCTGCCTGGCTCCCCGTCGGGGATCACAACTCGTTAGTTTTGTTTGCTGAAGAAAAAAAATAGGTGGTTATTAAGTTGAAGTCTGATGCTATAAGACTTTAGTAAGGTACAAGATGTTAAGCTAGTCAAGGAAGTGACACTGTAATCGTTAACTGTTTAGATGCTGAATTAAATGTATAACTGTATTGCTCTGTAGTGAAAAGAAAAGCTTTTGTATTGTGTTAGATTCAAAAATCCTGTAAGACTCTGTACCACTCCGTTTTTAACTGCTGGTAAAAAACGCTTTTAAGAGGGGAGGTGTTATGACCGCAGCCCCCTCCTTTGTGAGAATTGCCGGTGTTATGCCCGCAGCCCCCTCCTTTGCGAGAATCGCAAGAGCACTGGGGGGGGTGGTGGGTCAGTGGACCCAGGAAATGGGACAGAGACATGCCGGATACCTCGTTCCCCGGAGATGCAAAATAACGCGACATTGGCCATTGTCTCTTGGAGACACCTTTGTGGATTGCAATCCTATACTACGTGACAGCCTTCAGGGCAAAGTGGGCTGGGTGACGGGGAGAGATTGCATCATCCACCAACCTGATTGACATCTTCAACCCTGCAAGTCAGGATAAAAGAGGGGCTATAGGAACAGCCCCCTCAGATGCACCAGAAGACACGCTAGCGATCCCTTAATAATGGGCAGCCATTTGAAGGAAGCCACGTGCGTTCGGTTCCCTTGCCTGGGAGCCAGTGGCGGGTACCACAGAAACGATTTTCTTGAACTAACAACGGGGAACCAACTCCCCCGACTCAACGGATTGGCCTCATCAAAAGACCCGGGCAAGTTTCTTTTCTCACAAATCTCTCTCTCTCTCTCCAACAAGTGAAAACCCAGCGGTCCCCAAAAACCTGAAGCCTGCAGGAACTGAGTGACTCTTATATTTCCAACGGACAATATGTTACCCCTAGACAAACGATAGAGCTCTTTCTTATTGATGATTATTACTATACCCGTGCTTTAGATTGAGTATTGATGACGTACATTATCTGAATGTTTGTATTAACCTTATTTTTGTGCCCCTTTTTAAATAAAGACTTTTAAAAATAGTACCATCAGACTTCAACGGACCTCTCTATCTTTGCTGGTAAGTGACCCAGTTACGGGGTACATAACACTTCAAATAAATGAACTCAATTCACATTGTGTACAGAAACTCCAGGGAGGATCAAGGGAATGATCAAATAGCAAAAAAGAAATTAAAGCTACTGTGAACATTGTTTAAGATGGAAAGTAGTCTGGGTCCTATCCGCAGCTAACTACAGGAAGATGTCTACTGCCAATTCCTCAGCCTCCCAGGCTACTCTTCATTTAAAAGCACTAAGGAGTGTTGCAAGTTGACATCAGCTGTTCATGGTTGATTTGTCCACTCATTGAGTTTGAGTCACAGCTATTCAATACAACTCATGAAAAGAAATATAAACTCTGACACGTGCCTGGATGAAGATTGTGGAAGTCCAGGGTAAATTCTTTAACAAAGATAACTGCTGAAATTCTGTGTTCTGAACAAAGGAGTATTTCCTGACAAATGACTAAATGTTTGGAAATATCTTTGTACTTAATCATTTCTGTAAGCAGACGCATGTACAAAGAGGATGAAAAGTAAACAACTGCAGATCCTGAAAATCTGAAATAAAAATGGAAAATGCTGGAAGTAGACAACAGGTCAGGTAGCGTTTGCGGAAAGTTTCAGGTCAATGAATTACTGAGTATTTCCAGCATTTTCCTTTGTTTTTTACGCTAGATATGATGTAAGTAAGTGTGCAAAGTTTGCTTTGATATAAAAAATCGCAAAAGGCATAGACGTTCAAAACTAAACCAGGGATGAGCTATTACTGTATTATAGTGTGCAATTTCATTTGGGTCCAAGCCAGGCAGTGTGAGACATCTGTTTTCTTTTCTTTGAGCTGTCTTCTGTGTTATATTCTGCTGCTTTACTATGATTCTGGGGTTCTGATATGCCCAAATTTAATATAAAATATTTCTTCCTATGGCAGACTGGGCTTCAGCTTTGCATAAATTCATATATCTTTGGACATTAAAAAGTGAAATGTAAGTACACCACAGCTCTCTCAAAATCCAACCAGAAAGGCCAAAATAGATTGCCTCTGCTATTGGATATGAAAGAATTCTCGTCATTGTTACTCTAATTAAACTACAAAACAAAAACCCTTGCAGCATATTTTTTCATCTTGGGAGTAAAATTACTTCAGTTTGGTAACTTCACTAAAGCCAAGAATGCAAAGTGAAAAATCTGCTATTGTGCAAGAATCACTGAGGAAGAAATTTCATCCTGTTGAAGTCATTAGTTCATTTTGCTTATAATAGATAAGATTTTCTGATGAGGGGCAGAGAGGCTGCTTGTGCCCAATCTCAAGGAAATCTACTCTGAATTTTCACTGTGCTTTGTAGTGTAGACTTCTCCTTTCCACTGATGACATCCTCTACAGAGGTTCTGTGGCATACAGCAACTGGTATGTGATCAAGCTAGCTGACCAACCTATCAGTTTCAATCATTATGAAAACAGCAATCCAGAAAGCAAACAATTTTTTTAAATGGGAACAAAATTTTACAGACAACAAAACAAAAACTGTGATAGTCGCATCTCTGGCACCACTCTCCCATGTTTCAATCCTCCTGTCTCCATCTCCAGACTACTAATATCTTCAGTAATCCTTCCAACCCTGCCACTTGTAAACATATATTCCTTTTTCTCAGTTTCTCCATCTCTGTTGTAGGATGAGGCTTTCCATTGCAGAACAACAGAGATGTCCTCCTTCTTCAAAGATTAGTGTTTCTGTTCCACTACTATCAGCACTGCATTCATCTGCATCTGCCCCATTTCCCACACACCTACCCTCACCTCACCTTCCCACTGCCATAACAGGGATAGGGTTCCCTTTGACCTTACCATCAGCCTCTGTATTCAACACATCATTCTCTGTAACTTCTGCCTTCTATAATGTTATCCTACTGCTAAGCATATATTTCCCTCACAGCCACTCTCCACTTTCTGCAGAGGTCGATCCCTATCTGACTCCCTTATCTGCTGGTCCCTACCCACTGATCTCCCTCCTGGCCCTTGTTCCTACAAGCAAAGCATTTGCTACCACTGCCCCTACACCTCCTCCATCACCATCATTCAGAGCCCCTAAAAGTCCTTCCAGGTGCAGCGACACTTTACCTGCAGGTCTGTTGGAGTCATCTATTACATCCAGTGCTTCTGGTACAGCCTCTTCTATATAATGAGACCTGATGTATATTAGGCGATTGCTTTGTCAAGCACCTTCACTCCATCTTTCACAAAAGGCTGGATTTCCCGGTAGCCACACATTTCAATTCAATTTCATTCCTATTCGCTTCCCGACATGTCAGTCCATGGCCTCCTCTACAGCCACAATGAGGCCACATGCAAGTTGGAGGAGAAGAAAGTCATATTCTATCTGGGCAGATTCTAACCTGATGGTATGATTATTGATTTCTCTAACTTCCAGAAAATTCTCCCTCTCCCCTCTTCTCACTTTTTTTAAATTCCCCATTCTGGTTCCTATCTTACCTTACCCCATCTCTTCTGCTCACCTCCCTATCAGGTCCCCTTGGTGTCTCTCCTCCTTCCCTTTCTCCAATGCTCCATTGTTCTCTCCTATCAGATTCCTTCTTCTTCTGCCCTGTACTTCTTCCACCTATCACCCTTCATCATCTTGCACCCACATATCTTCCCCCTCAGTAGGTCTCACCTATCATCTTCCAGACTGTACGCCTTCCCCTCCCCCCCCCACCCATCTTATTCTGACTTCTTCTCCCTTCCTTTCCAGTCCCGATGAAGCAATTCGACCCAAATTATCAACTGTTTATTCCTTCATTCTTCTCCATTGATGCCAACTGACCTAATGACTTCCTCCAGCATTTTGCATGTGCTGCTCTGGATTTCCAGCATCGATAGAATCTTTTGCGTTCAATATTCACATGAGTTAACTTAAAGGAGGAAGTACATTTCCTCTTGAGACTAGTTATAAAATTTTGTCTTACTGGAATATTTTAGCCCACAGTAGTCGTACAGGTATTTTTCACCACTGTATGATATTCTTCAGGGATTGTTTGTACTTTCAAAATCTCTCTTTTGCCAATTCAATGTTTAACTGACAATCAGCAACCAACGTTAAACAATTATTTTTCCAAACCTGCACCTTATTTTTTAACTCCTGAGAAATATCAGGACTTTATTTTACTGTTAAGATGATATTTTATTTAGTTTCTCTAGGTTGCCGTTGACATCTCTCCTGCCAAAAGGAAACAATGTCACCTTGGACATGCAGTTCCTGTGTAAAGCCGCCGGTCCCTGTTACGTCATTCTTGTTTAAATAACGAAACTGTTAAATAGGCTTCATACAAGTGTCACAGTATGATTATTATTATGACCTCCAGTTCACTGAAATGCGAGAGCTTTACTCTGAAAGAGGAAGCAGCATAAGATTAATACTGTGAAGCAAAGTTGCAGTTATCCAGTATCAATGCAATATTGCCTTATGTGTTAATGATAAAAATCTCTGCCTTTACACTAAAAATAATGCTGTAATTAGTCCAAGCCAAGCATTATAATACACCCACTTGTACAACTTATAAAGTGGAGACAATCAAGGCTCTATTTGCATGTTATCCTATTCCCTGATTGTTGAATTAGTGAATAGTCAGCATACCTTGTAACCCTCTCAACATTAGGAACATATTCGTCTTTCAATAGAAAAGTTAACAAGTGAGGGAAAGTTAAGCTGCCTAATATTCACCTTTACATTTCTGCCACAGTTAGAGAGCCTTGAAAAACAAGCCATGTGGAAATATACATTTAAAACAAGAATCTGCAGCCATTTTTGCTGCAGCTAATTGGTAAAGGGCTTGAGATTATTTCACAGTTTTCACAAGCATCAACATCAGTCTTCACAGACAGGACAGAAAACTGTGTCGATCTTATCCATGTATTTTTGTAACCTCAAGGACTCTTTAAGGGCTTTGCAGTTCATAAATTACTTTTCAATTCTAGTCAGAGTGAAGGAAAATTCTGTGTGAGCCAGATGAAATGGATAAATCGTTGCCTGGAATATGCTTGTAGACAAATGCTCGAACAAGCTGGTGGGTAAATCTAAGCATATACTGTACATGGCATGTGCAACATATATCATATATATGCCAGATATGTAGCATGCATACACCATATAGATAATACATTTGATACAGTACAGAAGTTTGTTGAACCAAATTGGGATAAAAACAAAGCTGTCCATATAGTCACTTGACCAGTGCAATTTGGCAAAGTGCAGCAGCATTTCGATATACTAAAACTAAAAGAACAAGTGCATAATAAGACCTCTTCTGGAACACTTACTTCATTTTGATTCTCTCACAGACAGGTTTCAGAGAAAGTGGCAAAAAAGATTCCTTGTTAGAAAGCCTTTAGTTATCACTGCTAAGAACATAGAACAGTACAGCACAGGACAGGCTCTTCAGCCCACGACATTGTGCCGACCATTTAACCTACCCCAAGATCAATCTAGCCATTCATTTTACTATCTGAGAGCCTCCTAATGTATCTAATGTATCTGCCTCTACCACCACCCCTGGCAATATGTTCCATGCACCCATCATTACTCTCTAGAAAACCGGTGGCTTCCCCCCATAACTTCCTCAATCATCTTAATGTCATGCCCTCTCGTAATAGCCATTTACGTCCTGGTAACATGATGCTGGCTGGCCACTCGATCCATGCCCACCATCTTTTACACCTCGCATTCTCTTTCACTTTAAAGCAGGGGTTCCAAATCTTTTTTAAGCCATGGATCCCGACCAATCACCAAGGGGTCTGTGGACCCTAGGTTGGTAACAACTGCTCTGAAGAGCAAAGCCTTAGCTTGCTCAATCTCCTCTGCGCCTTCTCTAACAGCTACCCCAACCTTCCTTGACTGAGACAAGCAGAAATGAACACAACTCTCCAAGTATGCTCTGAAAAGCTACATGAATTCTGATATTCAGAAGAATGCCGTATTTTCCCCTGGAAAAATGTAAATCTCAGAAATATTTAACTAAGTGTGCAAAATGAAAGGTTTTGTCCATATCCCACTGGAAAATTGAATTAAGTTGATGAGTTAGGGAAAGCAAGATGTTATGCATTTTTATGCAAGTATTGGACTTGCTTTCAGGTAAAGTGATTTTGTTTCCTCAGAGGCAACAGCTCACTTGCACAAGAGGTGAATGTGGATTGACTGCAGATGTGCAAATATAGCTAGACATGTTCCATACTGTGGTGTAAATGATTGAGTAAAAAGGGTAGGTGAGGTGGATTCTTTATATAAAAGGTAGGTGAGGTAATTTCCTAAAGCTTACTTGGTTTGCCTTTAAAGATTAGAGAAGAAGTACCCCTACTTTTTGACTGATTCCAAATTGATACAGATTTATTTTAATTTGGAGATGATACAATGAAAATTGAAGATCTATACTGAGAGTTCTGATGTTTAATTTTATCAAAGATTTTGCATGTTGCAGCACCCACACTACTTTCTGGTAATAGACAGTATGCACTATTACACAATTCAAGGGAATAAATTACATCTGGTTTTCTGCACTTGGTATTATTGAGTAACAACATCTCCATCAACACTACTCATTTTTGATTTTTGAAAACAAGGACCAGTCTTGTATCAAAAGGATGCTATTAAGCTCAAGTTCTAACTTGAAAGTCAGGCTGTCTGTAACTGTATTGGTATTCAATCCATTCAAGAAAGATTTTCTATTAAAAAGGCAAATCTAAATCAATTTATTTTTAATCAATCAAAACACATGAAGTTGAAACCCCAACTATTAGCATCTCCACGGAGATTCAATCATTCCATATCTTGTACTGAAATTGTGATGTCTTTCAATAGTTGTACAGTGAAAAAATAATACTGTTATCATCGGCCTCAAGTTTTTTTTTGTTTTGTTCCATAATAGAAGCAGGAATATTTTATTTTTGAAGTTAAACATCTCACTTTTCTTTAAATTAGGCACAAAGCAGATTAATCCCATTTCGACTCGAACAGGGGTCATGAAAAAAATGCTACTGTTTTGTCCATGTCTCCATCATGAAGAGATTAAATTTGCGCTAATGACTTAAAAAATCAGAGATTAAAAAAACTGTCATTGCTTTAGTTATTTAAAAGGCATGAACATATGTTCTAATTTGTGAGTACTATATCTTATACAAAAGAATGAATGGTTTTAATTTTATCTGTACATCATTGTACCATCTGCAATTAGGGGTATTGCATTTTCAAATACTCTACTGAATCATCACAACACATTATAATTAACACTACTCATGAAGCTGCAATGTTGTGATTATAACTGCAGTCTGTCTAGTGCTTATGTATACTTCTGATTTCATTCTCTGCTATTATTCCAGTCTGTAAAAATATTGAAAACAATATATATTCTTGAGCAAAGAATAACTTCTTCCTTTTTTGATGAATCAAAGTACTTTAATAAAAATGGGTAAGTCCATAGAATGAAACCTTTAAAGATAAAATAAAGTCCTCTAATGGTACTGGATAATTATGTACATTAGCATAGGATAGAAAATAGTTTTCTTTCAATAAAATAAAATGGAATTTGCTGTAGGACTTAGTTTTGCACCTGAGATTTTCAGTGAGGCCACATTCCATTCTTAGCTTAACTATTTTGGGTCTTCTGGAACCAAAATCGCTTTTTGTGGAGATTTTATAAATATACATTTCATATTATAACTTGTAGTATATTTTATGTATTGCTGCGTACTGCTGCCATGAAACAACAAACTTTAAGACATATGTCAGTGATATTAAACCTGATTCTGATTATGGTTCTGAAAGACTGTGGTGATCTAATCTGCCAGCCATGCAGATCTATTGAACAAAACAAAACTCCTTTTAGGAGTCAAAGAGGGGAAAAAATATATATATGACTAGAAAGATTGTAATTATATATTACAAATTATTCAAAATACATATTCCCTTTTGGAAACAGTCTAGTTGAAATTAGGATTAATTATATACCATAAGTACACATTTATAAATTAGAATAGTGTATTTAACAGCTGCTAAATGTCCTATCTTCTGGAAATCAGTATTGTGCAGTGCACAAATTTGGCAGCAATGGAAATGCATCCTTTGCTATTTAATTCAAGTTTCTGATTCAGTTTTTGTAGTTCAATATGTTTCTACATATATCGCAGTTCACAAATTCAATCCACCTTCTCAAAATATCGCTGGCAAGCATGACACAAAACAGACACTGTTTCTTTGGAACACTGCTTCCCAGGTACTCCTGTACTCCAGGGAAAATCTCAAGACCCATCTGGTAAATCACTAAGGAAAATTAATTCATACAGTGCCACTAGAGCAATCGCAAAGATGCAATCCACTGCAACCATACCATCTGAAATCAGATGCTCTCTGTTAAATTAACAAATATATTAAAACTAACCAATGCACCTAACAACTGTCAATCAAATAACACTTTTAGAATGGTATCTTACCATTCAATAAATCTAAATTTTCTCAAATTAGACAATTTTGGTTCATGCCAAATGTATCTGAAGTGATAAAACTAGGTGATTTATACATTATCTTCTGCCTATAAAAGTTGCAATGCTTTTCATTTCATATTTTTCTGCTTCAGCCATTCAAGAAGATTACCGAGCTTTGCAACTGACTGTATATTGTGCTATTTGCTGCTACAGTGCTAATAGTGACACCATCAGTAATGTTTCTTGCGTGAACAGAATCATAATCTACTTTAGTTAATGTCCTAGCTAATTACCTGTGAGCTTGATTACCCAATAAACAATTTGGCCATGTTGCAGTTGAGGATGTTTGTCGACAATAAACTCTGAGCCGCTCAGGGTAAATAAACACAATGATTAACATATCTTTATGCAAAGATTTATCCATTAGGTTTTTGGATGTAAATATATCAACTCTGTGATCTTTTGACTTTCAGACGACAGTGAATTTACAATACTTTACTCTCAATCACAACCCAAGTTATCTCAATCGCCACAGCATTGATGTTATGAAAACAATGCATTTGTTCCTATTGAAATGCATGGGAAGAAACAGAGTAGATGAGATGCAAGGTGAATTTAGTTCAAGACTCCAATTAAAACTAATGACAAAAATAGGGAAACTAAAGAGAAGGCAATTAAAGCACAAGAACCTTAATGCTTGAAAGAGATTTATTTTAGATAGCTTTTAAGTGTTTAGTTTCTGTAAAATGCTGTACCAATACCAGTATTTTACACTGTTTGCTATAGTTACAGTTGAAAAAAAGATGGGAAGTCAGCCACAGTTCAGTCTATTATCTACACAAAAAAGGCAAAAAATTCTTGAATCATTCTTACATTTACAAAGATGCATCATCATTAAAAAGTTGAAGCTACGCTGAATGTAATCCATTCCAGATTTTTAAAAAAGTAGCAGAGGCATTTTCTGGGAGCTGAATGGCAAAATCCAACTGAGTAGATGCTGGCAGCGTGATTAAAAAGTCGCTTCGCTCTTTGGGCCCTGAAGAATAAATCAGCAGAATGAACTGATAGGCAGATGTTCTCCTTACTGCAATATGAGAAAATATTTGCTCAGCATAAGACATCGGACGTGATTTCATTGCTTTGCTTCAGATGCAAAGAAAGTCTTAATCACTGCTGGTAATTTAACCACATTTAATAATAAATAATGTATCATTAATAAAATATTAATAAGTAACTAAATCCCTATCCTAACAGCTCTTTTTAAAATCTAGTCGTTAATGGATCCTCATTAAAATCTAATATTCAAATGTTCCATATCTTGAATCTAAACTATTCCTCTTTTTGTATGAACTGTGCTACTGGTAACTCAGGGGATATGACTGAGGATCATCACATTACAGTACAGCAGGCTGGGTGTACAAAGATCATTCATTTTATAAAAGAATACAGCATATGCCTTTTTCAGAATTTCAAATATTCCCACAAAGCATTTTAAATATGTACTCTGTATTAAACAGTGCATAAACAAATAGGCTGCAAAAATAACTATTAGTGATGTTGGTGAATGAATACACTATTTTTGTGATGTGGCAAACTCTGGTTAGTTGCAATGAAAACAATTAGACCTAGAAATTCAGACACAAATTGCTGTATTTTTTTCAGCAGTACAGGTACAAAAATAATTTTTTATTTTTGGGTGGCACAGCCGTATGTCTCGGCTCAGTTTTTGATCACCTTCAGGGCGATCTGTGTGGAGCTCGACTGCATGGGTGCTTCAGTTTTGGTCCCACTTCCCAAAGGTGTACAAGTTTGTTGGCCTCCACTGTGCAAGTGAGGGGTAAAGTCTGAGAGGAGTTGATGGTAATGTGGAGAGAACAAAATGTTATCAATGAGGGATTAGTTTAAGTGAGTGCCTGATGTGCAGTGTGAACTTGGTGGACAGGAATGTCTTTTTCCATGATGCATGACTCTATAACTCCGGAGTGGGTTGCACTACCAACAAATGCAGGTTAAATCAGTCTACTGTGGCTATTTAGACACTTCAGCTCACAAATGGTACCTCAGTCAATGACACCAGCTGTTTATCTAATGGCATTCAGTCAACTGTTCTACTCCTGCAAAGAGTGTTTTCTTTTTTTTGTCTTTTTTTTATATTGAAGTTCATCACCAAACAAACATTTCCATAAGATGTATTTCAGACATTGTACATATATATCATATAATCATATATATCACAAATCTCCACAAAGTATCTATCTGAGGTATACACTTATAGAAAAGAGTGGAAAGAAAAAACAAGCAAAAGGAAAGAACTATGTACAAGTAGGGAGTGATTTTTTTTTACAACAGTTTCATTGATTTGTGAGAATAAAATCAGGCCTATGAGGCATTATGTAGTTAAACCATTTTTCCCAGTATGAATCGAATTGTTCCAGCTTATGATTAACAGATGCTGTTATCTTCTCCATTTTGTAAATGTCCATTGTAATTTCCATCCATGTACTTAAAGTTGGGCTCTCCTGTGATGACCATTTCCTAGTAAGAGTCTTTTTACCAGCCACCAACAGTATATTCATTAAATATTTATCTCTTTTCAACCATTCTTGAGGTATATATCCAAAATATATGGTCTTACTCTCTAAGGGTATTTCACATTTAAAGATGTCTTGTAGGGCATTGTGTATCCCCCTCCAATAGTTTTTGATAACAGGGCAGTCCCAAAAGATATGATAATGATTTGCATTTTGATTTCCACAATTTCTCCAGCAAACAGGGAAGTTACTATCATAATGGGATTTCTGAAAGGCTGTAATAAAATATCTTATCAAGTTTTTCCATCCAAACTCCTTCCATTTCTGTGAACTGGTACACTTCCATTGATACCTCCATATTGTTGTCCATTCTTCCTCAGATATAATTATCCCTCCTTCCTTCTCCCATTTTGTTTTAATGTATGAAGTCGAAAGTGTTTTAAGATTTGACAACCCCTTATACATGCTTGAAATGATTCTACTACCATTATCTGAATTATATGCTTTTCTAAAGAGCTCTGTCAAGCATGTACTTGCCTTGGTTTCTGATATTTATATGTTTTTATGACCCTTCAACTCTGACCATTGCTTTAAGTCTGCGCTCCAGTCCTCTACCTCCAGGCTCCAACCTCTGATTCCAAGCTTCAAGCACCCCAGGACTTAACCTTCAGAACCCGACACCAGGCCCCTGTCCACATTGCTTAATTCCCCGCACCTGAACCTCAAACTTAGTCAAACCCCAGCTATCTCACCTCAATTTCCAGATTTTTACCCCAAGATCTTCTGACCACAGGTTCCAACTACCTTCCCCTACTGCACCACACTACTCCCCGCCCCCAGCTTCTTTGAGCCTCTCTCCTTGGATCCTGAGCCTTTGAGCCATGACTCCAATCATCCAACCCCAGGCAAAGGCACTCCATCCTGCCCAGGTCATGGGACCCTGACCTAAGCAGTGTTTAGAATTAGAATTAGAATTTATTTAAATCTTACATCCATCCTACAATGTGAGGGAGTAAAATTCATTGCTTTATGACTCCGTTGCAACATACAGACATGTGAATTTAAAAGTCTAATGGCTTGTAGAAAGAGTCTGTCCCGTAGCCTATTGGTCCTGGCTTTAATGCTGTGGTAGCATTTGCCAGACAGAAGCAGCTGAAACAGTTTATGGTTGGGGTGACTGGTGTTCCCGATGATCTTTCAGGACTTCTTTCCGCTGCTATAAATGTCCTCAGTGGAGGGGAAGTTCACCGTGTTTCTGCAGTCCTCCAATACCTTCATCAACCTTCAGCTGCAGTCCTTAGAAATGCTGTTGTTACTTTTTGATAGCAATAACCATTGATCTAATGTATTGGTTATTGACCACCAGTAAGATTAGACAAACCTCTCAGGCTTTGCTTGGAGGCGAATCATCTTCATTAAATATTGAAGTCAATGCTTCGAGTTCAGATTGAAAGAAGGTCATTTTCAGAGACGTGAAAGAGTAGTGAGTGATAACTTATTAACTAAAGAGAGAAGTGGGAAGATAACAGCAAGCACTTGTTAACAATGTTACGTAGTCAGAGGAATACACATAAACCATTGGAGGAATTTAGCAAGTGAGGCAGCACGTATGCAAAGCTGCTTTTTCTGGCTGAGACTCTTCATCAGGATGAAAAATCTTGAACTGAAACGTCAACTCTTTAATCCTTTTCTATACATGTTGCCTCAGCTGCCGAGTTCCTCCCGCATTTTGTGTGTGCTTCTCTAGATTTCCAGCATCGGCAGAATCTCTTGTGTGTTGTGTCAGAGGCACAGAATTATACTAAACACTACTCCTATAAATAGGGAAGAAATTATGGACTACATGGCTAACTGCTGCTTATGAAGGAGGTTAATGATTCTCTCTGACTGTTGTTTGATGTTGCGAAGTTTAACAACCAACGAGCAGCACCTTTGACAGTGCAGACCACCCTCCGCACTTTACAGGTGTCCGCAGGACTTATTCTGAGGGACGCTGTGAGTCAGAGCTGGGCTATTGTGAGCAGGAGATCAGGGATTGATCATGGCAGTGAGGAGACAACTGGAAAAAGGAGAGCAAACATTTCTTTGAGGGGTTAAGGTAAACCCTTTAATCTTCCTTTTTCAATCTTTTTATTAATATCAACATGATAAGATTAATACATAGTTATTGGGATTACAAAATTACAAAATTAAAATGAACATAAAAGGATACACAAGCAATAAATACAATATAGTTAAGTCTTCCCAAATCATGAATGATACAACTATCACATAAAGGAAACGAAACAAAAAAAAACTAGGTATATCATGTTGAAAAAAAAGAGAAAAAGAGAAAAAAAATATTATTACCCTAAGAAAAACTAATCTAACAAACTAACCACTAACTAATAAAGGAAAAAAAAGGAAAAAAGGAAGGAAAAAATGGGCTGTTTATAGTATCTATAAAAAGACAAAGAATCATCAGTGTCCCCAACTCCAATCCTCTCAACATATATATAATCAAAACAGGAAAAACAAATAGGATTCCAACAGGGTCAAATTACATCATGTGAAAATATTGAATAAATGGCCTTCAAGTCTTTTCAAATGTAATAGAAGGGTCATATATGACACTTCTAATTTTTTCCAAATTTGGACATAACATAGTTTGAGAAAACCAATGAAATATGGTGGGGGTTTAATTTCTTTCCAATTCAACAAAATAGATCTTCTAGCTATTAATCCAAGGAATGCAATCATCCGACAAGCAGAAGAAGATAAATGAATTGACTCTATCATTGGTAAACCAAAGATTGCAGTAATAGGATGAGGTTGTAAATCAATGTTCAATACTGTGGAAATAATATTGAAAATGTCTTTCCAATATTTTTCAAAAGCAGACATGACCAAAACATATGAGTTAAAGAAGCTATCTCAGAATGACATCTGTCACATATAGGATTTATATGGGAATAAAAACGAACCAATTTATCCTTGGACATATGAGCCCTGTGCACAACTTTAAACTGTATCAATGAATGTTTAGCACATATAGAGGATAAATTAACTATGTGAAGAATTTTATCCCAATTCTCAATAGGGATAGTATGGTTAAGTTCTCTTTCCCAATCATTTTTAATCTTATAAAAGGCCTCTGAATGTATTTTCATAATTATATTGTAAACATTTGATATTACACCTTTCTGAAAAGGATTTAGTTCTAACAATTTTTCCAGAATACCCGAAGAAACAAGATTTGGAAAGGTAGGAAGTACAGTGTTGTCCAGTGAGGACAGTACAGGCTGTCCTCTTAGTCCATTATTATTTGATATTGCTCTGGAACCTTTGGCAATTGCTATTCGAGAATCACCTAACATTTTTGGCATTACTCGCGGGATGGATATACATAAGTTATCATTATACGCAGATGATCTGTTATTATACATTTCTGATCCTGAGAAATCCATTCCTGCAGTTATATCATTGTTGGCTCAGTTTAGTAATTTTTCTGGGTATAAATTGAATCTTAATAAGAGTGAATTGTTCCCCTTAAATAGACAGGTTCCAATTTATGGAAATTTACCTTTTAAATTAGTTAATGATTTTTTTATATACTTAGGGATTAAAATTACAAAAAATCATAAGGAGTTATTCAAGGTTAATTTTTTACCCTTAATCGATCAGATTAAATGTTTGTTTACTAAATGGTCACCATTGTCTTTATCTCTGATACGTCGGATTAATGCTATTAAGATGATTATTTTACCCAAGTTCTTATTATATTTCAAGCGGTACCAATTTTTATTCCGAAATCCTTTTTTGACAATGTTGATTCAAAAATTTCCTCATATATATGGCAGAATAAAAATCCTAGATTAGGTAAAAGATATTTACAGAAGTCAAAGAAGGAAGGTGGATTGGCATTGCCTAATTTTAGATTTTATTATTGAGCAATTAATATTCGATATTTGAATTGTTGGTTAAGGGATTTGGATTTATCTCCTACCCCTCATTGAGTAAATCTGGAAACTAAATCTGTATAAGGATTTTCATTGGGTTCTATTTTAGGGACTTCTCTTCCCTTTGCTCTTTCTAAATTGCATAAATGAATTGACAATCCGATAGTTAAACACACTTTACGTATATGGTTTCAATTTCGGAAATTTTTTGGGTTGAATCAATTTGTTTTAGCAATTCCTATTGTATCCAATTTCTTTTTTCATCCCTCTATTATGGACCAAGCTTATTCAGCTTGGAAGACTAAAGGTATGCTATGATTTTCTGATTTATTTTTGGATAATTGTTTTATGTATTGAATTTTTTAAACCCTTTAATCTTCCAAACCCATCACATCTGTTTAAGATAGAAGGTCTTGCAAATTTTTCCTTATCCCATGAAACACTGAAAACGGTTACTAGTATATTTAACATGGTGCTGTGGAACCCCAATTTAAGTTTGATAATGAAGTACCTGTCCGAGATTTGAAGGAGGCAGACTGCTAATCTGTCACTGTAATGAACGGGTTTCTCAATTTTGAGTATTTAATTTTTTCCCCCAACTCTCTTTTGCTCATTGTGGGAACATTATCATGAAGACTTTTATATAACTGTCAGTTGTTACCCTGAAATATGTCACCTTATGTTAATTGCTACTCAAGGTGTTGAGCATTAATATCAAACAATTATTATATGCATGTCATTACAGATTCTAGACAATGCAGAACAGCTTAAGTTTGTGTTACTTTCAAATACAAATACTTATATAGAAAGTAGGCCAATTCTTAAGATGTTGATTTTTTCTTATATAAATACTCTATGTTCCCTGGCAAGTTATCTGTTCCCTGCAGATTACCTCCTTTTTTCAAATGTTCCACGGCAGCCATACACCTTCCTCATTCTGGTCGTTAACTGATCTTACAGCTTTTGTTCAGTGGCACTTTTCTAAGTTGAATTGTTTCATTCCAGAGAATTTCATACAGTGCTGAAGGAATTAAATCTCCCCGTCTCCCAATATCGACTGGGAGTTACGTAATCCATGCTAACCAAAATACAACAGTGTTTTGGCCACAACACCTCACATCCACTCCTTCTTTCACTCCCAGTTGGTAAATTTTGTACTCTTCCCAAAGAGAATGGCCATCCTTGCCTTTGAGCACGAATATTGTCACTGACCACTGATACCGTGCAAAATAAAAAATAAATTTGCCCCATTCCAATGATTTCTATCTATGTGTCTACTGATCAATCTTGTCCACAGACCAATAAATTGAAGCCAACCAACTTGTGAGTAACACACACAAAATGCTGGAGGAACTCAGCAGGTCAGGCAGCATCCATGGAAATGAATAAACAGTCATTGTTTCGGGCTGAGACCCTTCTTCAAGGCTACTAAATTGTGGTTTCTCTGCCACTAAGTCGTCTAAAATCCTGCACGCCTTGAAAACATCATGAATAATCCCATGCAGCAATTCAGATGTCTTGAAAAGCCAACTTTTCAAAACACACCAACAAAGATAGCTACTCAAATAATGGCCTGCTGTATGCTGTACAGCATTGCAAAGCAATGAAACAAAGCCCTGAGGCAGTCTGAGGTGGAAGAGGAACACCGAGTACGAACCAGGACATAAGCTCAATAAACATTAAAGTTCTAAGGATTTGCCTGAAGACCTGCTTTTGCGAGCTGTTCCTGCAGCCCCCTAGATGTTTAGAAATGTGGACCTGTATGAATTACACAAGTACAAGTGTATCTATATCTTCACCATTGTTTGGCCAGTTGCATAGTTATTAACAATGCAACTCACTGCGTCTAAATGTGATACAATTCCTTCTTCTACTAAACTGCTATTATAGCTTACACTATGAAAATTATCTCTGGTATTGTGAAGAGAGGAGGGGGAGGGGAGGGTGGGGAGAAGGGGCAAGGGGCGAGGGGGAGAAAATGAACACAGGTTATACTTTAGTCCTTTTAAATTAAATACAATGGTTACTTTTGGGGACATTTTGAAAAATGGCCTCCTGTATCAGCTGTGGTATGACAGCTCCAATTATGAGTCATCAGTGTGATGAGATCTAGCACAAGCAAGATACTGGACTCACAACAGGAGGCAGTTATTCTCTGGTAAAAGTGTTAATCCTGCACACTGTGACCCCTCCCAAAAATGACACTTTTCAAAATTTGGAACTTTAGATAAAGATACACTCACAAAAAGACCTTTTTTTAAATGACACAGAAATGCTCTGCTATTTCCACTAAAATAATCATGACAAGTTCATCTTCAGCTACTAAGAAGAACATTTCATCTACCTATTTAACACTTCATCCAATTTAACGCTTGCATATGCCAGATCTAATGTAAATGTCACAGCCAAAATACCTTGTTGGCTCTCTCCACTGATACCTTGTGACTTGCTGAGCACTTCCACTAGTAGGTGTTCTTGTTTTAAAACATTTTGCATTGGGTGCAATACACAACATGATGGTGCGTTGGGTCAGAAGGACTGTAGAGAGAGGGCTTGTTAGTGCCGATCCTTTTGTAGAGTTTTGCGCTCAAAGTTCGAAGCATTGCAGTGAAGTAATATTTTCTATTTTGCTGGATCCATCTATGCTTCAACATCTTTTGGTACAGCTGCAAAGTGACCTCCAGGGGCCGGAAACTAAGTGAGAGTAAAATGACTGGTATCTTCAATAAAGATAGGGAAAATGGTTTAAATCATTTTTCAGTTTTAATTATTTTGATTGTTGAAGTTCTCCATGGCATTAAGCATGGCATTTATCATCGTGCTGCAGTTATGAAGAGGAATAAGAGGTAGGCATATCTTTATTAATAGTACTCTCTGAATAAAGTGAATATCACAGATATGCTGCTGAAGGCAATATTGTGTTCATTCATTCATATGCAAATGCTACACTTTTCATATTCTTTGCAATAAAAGTGCACTCATTTGAAATGCTTGTAGTATTGCTTATCCACTCATGGCTTAATGAACTACATTAGACACCCCCCACCACCACATGCTTAAAACCAATTAATGTTTTATGACAGACTGCAATCACTCTCATTTGGCCTTTATTGGCTTTTTCATAAAATTAGACTATCCACTAGAGTTTGGTTTAACATGCTAATCTTAGAAAATGCATTCACCATTCTTTAGAATTCACTCTTTGAATATCTACATATTTTTCCAGAGAAACTGGACAATAGAATAAAACATGTAACCTTAAGGAGATCTGCTTCTTTGTCAAGTTCACCAATAATATTTGGCTGCAGAAAGGGAAGTCGGGCAGCTGCCAATAAATTTGTTTGCTTCAAAACTGGAGCAGGAAAGCTACAGTAGGGGCAGTGCAGTTGCAGTTTAGAATATGCCAAAATGTCAGTTCTCATACAACAGTGCAGGCACATTTGTATCTTCAAGCATTCGCTTTATGGCATGCCTTCTAAAACGGGTCCATTTTATTTCACAATGAGCAGCCCAGTTACACCCTTAGTGCCATAGCCCACGTACAAACACAGTTCCTGGCAAGAGCTGCTGGAGGAGCTCTGCAGATTAGACTGCATCTGTAAAGGGAAGCAGACAGCTGATGTCCTTGAGTCAAAACCCTTCATCTGGACAACAGAAAGTGAGCCGATGGAGGGACTCTAGCTGGTGGTGGGGGTTTGTGGTCAGGCAACAACAGGAGAGGGTACAGGACATTTGATATTTCAGGTCAAGATACTTCATCTGAACTTCAAATTTTATGAAAGTCATTGTTGTGAACAAACTGGCCGAGAGGGACAAAAGATGGGAATGAGCAAGCTCACCAGCCTTACAACAAGGCATCGGAGAAAACTCATCTGAGGGTAAGAAGAGAGAATATGTAATCAAAAACTATTCTGCCCCTCATTCAGTTTTGCTGATAACATTTAGGTATAGAAAGGTAGAAAGGAAAATTCTCTGGGAGATAGGACCAAGAAATTGTGATGGAACCGGAAAAAATGTGCTAAAGTGGCTCTGTACAGAAAGGTGGTTTTCATCTTTTCCCGAAGCAGCAATGGTTCACTGCATGAGAAGCCTAAGGTTTTGCTTGTAATGCAACAGACCTTGCCCGGGAAATCTGGTGAAGAGGTCTTTCTTCCACCCTTTCTATCGTTACGGATTGTGCAGATCATGGTGGAAATCACTGAGGTGGCAAACTGCAGGGTGGAGGGGAATAAGGCTATGATTTTTCAAAAAAAATCAATGGGGGCAGGAGACTGAGAAGGAAGAAAAGATAAGAAAGGAGACATACAGCAGAGATATCTGAGGACTGTTGATGTAAAACTGCGAATGCATCCTTCTCAGAATTGTAGTATGTGACCAACATCATAGAGTATGTTGCTATAGATCAGGGTGTCAAACTCATTTTAGGTCACAGGCCGGATTGAGCAAAATGCAGCTTCATGCGGGCCGGATCAGTCGGACGCATGCGAACGCAGCTTTCGTTGCCTCCGTTTTTTCAGCCTGCTCTAATGTGTCTCAGTCTCTGCTATAACTACAAAGTGTTTCACTTTACAAATTCCGTTTCTTATGAAGAAGACTGCCGAGCAAGACTGCCGAATAAACACTAAAAACCCTGAAAACCTGGTACCTGAATAAACTCAGCATTAGCCATATCATACGCCATAGGCGCTTCGATTACTGGGGCCAGCTTTAATAGTAATTAGATATTATCTCGCGGGTCAAAGATAATTCCACCGCAGGCCGGATTTGGCCCGCGGGCCTTGAGTTTGACATATATGCTATAGATGCTTCAGTAAAGTAGGCGTGTAGAAGCAATTTGATTGTATAGCAGAGGGCACATGGAATATACATATTTCTGCTTTTTTCTTATCTTTTAGTGTCAAGCAGTTACTCATTTGTTTCATTAGCCAACTCTAGTGTCAGAGTTTCTGGGATTTACCACCCTCTGCATGAAGAATTTCCTCCCAGTTCTGTCTTGTTTGGCCTATCCCTTATCCTGACACTCCTGATTCTAGATTCCTCAGACAGGAAAATCATTCTTGCTCAACCAATTTGTTGAGCTCTGTACAATTTTTATAAGTTTCAAGGAGATAATCTCATATTCTTCTGAACTCTAGAGAATACAACCCTGGTTTACTCAATCTCTTCTCATACTGCAAGTGTGCCATTCTGGAACCAGTCTATATTGCATCTTTGGCAAACATATGCTTTTTAGGTAAGAAAGCTAAAATTGCGCACAGTATTTCAGATGTAACCATATATCTTTATTCCCATATGTTAAACCCCCTTTTCATAAAGGCCAACACACCATTTAACTCCCATGATCTATTTTCATTTCTTTATCAATGTTTTTGCTTCTCTTTTTTTGATTTCTAAAACACACGCAATCCTCAGGCCAATTGATATTTCTGGCAACTTCATCAATGCCTTCTTTGTATTTAATATTGTCGACAATTTCTCCTGATAGCCACTTTCACTTTTCTCTTTAGGCTTTAGTGTCTTGAGGGAATAGACTTTTTTTGGAAATTATGCAGTTTCCTTCCTACTGTCATGCCATTGAGTGTATTTTCTGAATGAAGCATGGCCAACTCTCCCTCATACTTGTATACCTTCCCTAGTTTAGATTTAAGATATCTATGTTTTGCAGAAATTATTATGTTTAGACCCAGCACTGAACGCTGCTGCACACTTGTTATGTCTCACCAACCAAAAAGGACTTATTTATGCCTACCCTGTTTCCTGTTAGCCAGCTAATTTTCTGTCCAGGCCAATATAGAATCTCCTTCACTGTGAGCTTTCATTTTCTGTGATAGCCTTTGATGTGACACCTTATCAAATGTTTTCTGGAAATCTTAGTATATTCACTGGTTCCTGTTTATCCACTACACTTGATATTTCTTCAAAGAAATCCAAGAAACTGGTGAAACAAGATTTCTGTTTCAAAAACATGTATAGATTTTGCCTGATTACCTTGATTTTTTTCTAAGTTCCTGTGTAACATCTTTAATAATAGTTTCTAATATTTTCCTCATAGCAGATGTTAAGCTGTCTCTATCCCATTTTGAATAAATGATTTATGTCTGCTCTTTTCCATTATTTTCTCTCCATTTTGGGTAAGTTTGGAAAGTTAAAGCCAATACAGCAACTACCTCACTGGACACTTCTTTTAACTCACTAGAGTGAAATGTATCATGACCTATGATCTTATCAACCTGTAGCTTCCATAATATGTCCATAATCGCTTTCTTAGTAATTGCAGTTATCCCGATTTCTTTCTTCCTTACCATTTCATGATTGGCAGCTACCTCTGGGATGTTACTTATATCCTTAGTACTGAAGACCGATGGAAAATATCTGATTAATTCAGGTTGCCTTCTTCTTTTCTATTATTAATTCCACAAACACAATTTCTGTGGGACCAACACTAACTTGATTGACTGTCAATGTTTTTGATTGTCTACAGACCCTATACATTTCGTATTCACTTTATCTTGCACTCAGTTATTTCATCCTTATTAATTGTCTCATCATTCTTTGCTGCTCTTTTATATTCTGTCTAATCTTCCAACCTGCCACCCAGCTTTGTATGTGTTTTCCATAAATTTGATACAAAGCAAAAACTAATCAATCACATTTAGTAACGATTATTTGTTAATTTCCGTCATGCTATATGCAATAGCACTGCATTAGTTCAAAGTCCAAAGTAAATAAATAATAATAACGACAATAATAAATAGATAGATAGATAGATAGATAGATAGATAGATAGATAGATAGATAGATAGATAGATAGATAGATAAGCAATAAATATCAAGAACATGAGGAGAAGAAGGAGAAGAAGAGTCCTTGAAAGTGAGACTATGTGTTGTGGGAACAGTTCAATGATGGGGCAAGTGAAGTTGAATGAAGTTATCTAGATCAGGAGCCTGATGGTTGAGGGGTAACAGCTGTTCATGAAGCTGGTGGTGTGAGTCCTGAGGCTCCTGTACCTTCTTCCTGGTGGCAGCAGTGAGAAGAGAGTATGACCTGTGTGGTGGGCATTCCTAATGATGGATGTTGCTTTCTTGCAACAGTGTTTCATGTAGATGTGCTCAATGGCAGGAAGGGCTTTACCCATGATGGACTGGGACGTATCCACTACTTATTGTAGGATTTTCCATTCAAAGACATTGGTGTTTCTGTACCAGGCTGTGAGGCAACCAGTCAATATACTCTCTACTACTCATTTATAGAAGGTTGACAAAGTTTTAGATGTCATGCCAAACCTTCGCAAACCCCTAAGGAAGTAGAGACATTGCCATGCTTTCTTCATAATTGCGCTTACATGCTGGGCCCAGGATAGGTTCTCCAAAATGATAATACTGAGGAATTTGAAGTTGCTGGCACTCTCTACCTTTGATTCTCAAATGAAGATTGGCTCATAGACCTTTTGTTTCCTCCTCCTGAAGTCAATAATCAACTCCTTGGCCTTGTGGACATTGGGGAAGAACATGCTGTCGTGGCACCACTTTGCCAGATTTTTAACCTCCCTCTTATACGCTGATTCATCACCTCCTTTGATTTGGCCTACGACAGTGGTGTCATCAACAAATTTGAAGATGGCATTAGAGCTGTGCTTAGCGGCACAGTCAAGAGTGTAAAGCGAGAAGAACAGGAGGCTAAGCACACAGCCTTGTGAGCACCTGTGCTGATGGAGATCACGGAGGAGATTTTTTTTTTGCCAATCTGAACTGACCAGGGTCTACAAGTGAGAAAATCCAGGATCAAACTGCAGAAGGAGGTCAAGGTCATGAAGCTTATTGATTAGTTTTGAGGGGATGATGATATTGAATGCCAAGCTGAGGTCAACAAAGAGCATCCAGATATATGCATCTTTGCTGTCCAGATGTTCCAGGGTTGAATGAAGAGCCAATGAGATGGCACCTGCTGAGGACCTATTACTCTGGGCAATTTCTGAGACAGAAGATTTCTCTCTAACTGCATGTAATGTACAGTCAACAATCAATGTTGTTGGGGTGGGGTCTCACAAGTTTCATTTTGCCAATCAAAGGGATAAAAGAAAGGACTCCCAAATGCATAGAATTGTAAGAGGCTTCAGAGAGTTGTTGGCTCAGCCAGCTCCATCAAGGGCACATGCCTCCACACCATCGAGGACACCTTTCAAAGGCTCTGCCTCAGGAAGACAGAATCCATCATAAGAGACCCTCACCATCAGGACATAGAGTACCTTCTTCTCATTCCTGTCATCAGGGAGGAGCCTGAAGACCAACAATCAAAGTTTTAGGAACAGCTCCTTCTTCTCTAGGACCAGACTTCAGAATGGTCCATAAACCCACGAAACACTCCTCTTTTACAATATTTATTTACATATTTATTTCTTACAGTAACTTGTTATGTTTACATTATACTGCTATCACAAAACAAGAAAGTTCACAACTTATGTCAGTGACAATAAACCTGATTGATATTCTGGTTTTAATAAGACTCTGTTTTATCTCAAACATAAAGATGTTATGCTTTGGGGATGCATATTCCAAAGCATTACACAGCCAATGTAATTGTAACTATATATGTAACCAGATCCTTTATCTTCATTAATGTAATATAAAGATTGTCATTTACCCGAAGGACCCATCATGGGTGAATTTCTTCAGTTTTACAGTTGTTCATCTTTTGGGTGGAGAGAGAGCAATCAAATGAGTCATAACATGATTAAAGCAGCATTATTATTCAGTATCTCTGTGGATAATAACAGAAGCAACACATAGAGAAATGTCATCAATTTTATTATGCTTTTACAAATAGCTAGCCCGTTAATCTTTCTGTATTCCAATAAGAATAATAAAGCTGCCTTAATTAATTGTGTGACCTGGTGTTAAGTAATCTATTGTTATTTGCTGGTGGGATTTGAATCATTATTTGAATAGAACATCAGTAGCGTAGAAATTCGCTTGTTCCAAAATCAGAGTGCTAAAAAATGTTCTGTGTGGTATTGCAGCTGGAATGAATATAAGTCAAAGGACAATTGTACAACAACAACAGAAGAGATTCCGCAGATGTTAGAAATCCAGAGCACCACACATAGAGTGCTGGAGGAACACAGCAGGTCTGGCATCATCAATGGAGAGGAATAAACAATCAACACTTTGGGCAGAGACCTCTGCAGAGATGCTGCCTGATCTGCTGCATCCCTTCAGCATTTTGCATGTGTTCTGCAACAGTGCAGTGGCAACAAACACAAGGAGTGTTTTATGTTTCTCTTTACAATAATGACAGAGTTATAAACATAGACTTTCCCGGATCTGCAGTCTTGCTTTCACAATCAACTGAATGCTCCCACCCCTAGCACCTCCCCCTCCCCCCACCCCAAAGTTTGGATGCCAAACGCGTAGTGTCCAACACACATGCACACCTGTGCGGTTCCAATTTCACCGGCTACAGCTTTGAGGTCACCACTGTATGCAGTGTTATGATTAGGTGGCGATTTCCAAGGAAGGTAGCAGACAATGTCAATCAGCTTACAAAGATAAATTAATGCCACTTTTATCTGTTACTGAGGCACACATTCAATATTCGGAAGATCAACAATAGGAAGGACTCACCAGCAGCCACATGTGATGAAATTACTGAACATGTGCAGAATCCTTCATGGAATAATAGAATGGCTCCAGCACAGAAGGAGTCGTAGATGTTGTCTGACCTGCTGAGTTTAGGATGGTGCTAACAAAGATGAGTGACAACTTCCTGGTAGTTCTAAAGGCAAGAAATTCGACTGAAGACATTATTAATAATTGTGGTAAACTATCAACACAAACAATGAAGAGGCAAGCAAAGTCGAAGCTGATTGGAGGGATGAGCAAAGCTGGCAATGTTTGAGACGGGGTCACAGATGGAGTTGGAGAGTGCGATTCAGATAGAAGTCAAGAAGAACAAGTTTTGATGCTGACCTGGATTGCCCTAAGCAGAGGGGAAGAAGCTGTTCCTGAATCACTGAATGTGTGCCTTCAGGCTCCTGTTACTTCTCCCTGATGGTAGCAATGAGAAGAGGGCATGTCCTGAGTAATGGGGTCTTTAATGGAAGATACCATCTTTTTGAGGCATCGCCTTTTGGAGATGTTCTCGATGCTGGAGAGGCTAGTGCCCATGACTGATTTTTAGTGCCCCAGCTCTCATACCGAATGGTGATGCAGCCAGTAAGAATGCTCTTCACAGTACATCTGTAGAAATTTGCTAGTGTCTTTGGTGATATCCCAAATCTCCTCAAATTCCTAATGAAATATAGTCTCTGTTGTGCCTTCTTTATAACTGCATTGATATGTTGGGGCTAGGATAAGTCCTCACAGGAACTTGAAACTGCTCACCCTTTCCACTCCTGATCCCTCTAGTCCTCATTGTGTTTATTCCCTCATCTTACCCTTTCTGAAGTCTACACTCAGTTCCTTGGCCTTACTGATGTTGAGTGCAAGGTTGTTGCTGTGGCGCCACTCAGCTTGCTGATATATCTTGCTCCTGTACACCTTCTTGTCACCATCTGAAATTCTGCCAATAGTTGTGTCGTCAGCAAATTTTAAGATGGCATTTGAGCTGTGCTACGTAGTCATGGGTGCAGAGAGAACAGAGCAGTAGCTAAGCTCACATTTTTAAGGTGCACCAGTGTTGATTATCAACAATATGGAGATGTTATTTCCGATCCACACAGACTGTGGTCTTCCAGTGAGGAAATTGAGGATCCAGTTGCAGAGGGAAGAGGGAAGTACAGAGACCTAGGTTTTGGAGCTTTTTGATCAGAACCTTAGAAAGGATCGTGTTAAACACTGAGTTGTAGTCAATAAACAGCAGCATGACATAAATAATAGTATTGTTCAGGTAATCCAAGGCGAAGTGAAGAGCTAATGAGATCACATCCTCTGTAGTTCTATTCTGGCATTAGGCAAATTGCAGTGGGTGCAGGTTCTTGCTTAGGTGGGAGTTGATTCTAAACATATCCAACCTCTCAAAGCACTTCATCACCATAGATGTGAGTGCTACTGGACAATAGTCATTAAGGCAGCTCATCCTGCTCTTCTTGGCAAACACGAGGAAATCTGCAGATGCTGGAAATTCAAGCAACACACACAAAATGCTGGTGGAACGCAGCAGGCCAGGTAGCATCTATAGGGAAAAGCACTGTCGATGTTTCAGGCTGAGACCCTTCATCAGGACTAACTGTAAGGAAAGATAGTAAGAGATTTGAAAGTAGGAGGGGGAGGGGGAAATCCGAAATGATAGGAGAAGACCGGAGGGGGTGGGGTGAAGCTAAGAGCTGGAAAGGTGATTGGCAAAAGGGATACAGAGCTGGAGAAGGGAAAGGATCATGGGACAGGAGGCCCCGGGAGAAAGAAAGGGGAGCGGAGCACCAGAGGGAAATGAAGAACAGACAAGGAATGATGGGCAGAGAGAGAAAAAAAAAGGGAGGCGGGAAATAAATAAATCAGGGATGGGGTAAGAAGGGGAGAAGGGGCATTAACGGAAGTTAGAGAAATCAACGTTCATGCCATCAGGTTGGAAGCTACCCAAACGGAATATCAGGTGTTGTTCCTCCAACCTGAGTGTGGCTTCATCTTGACAGTAGAGGAGGCCATGGATAGACATATCAGAATGGGAATAGGACGTGGAATTAAAATGTGTGACCACTGGGAGATCTTGCTTTCTCTGGCAGACAGAGTGCAGGTGTTGAACGAAACAGTCTCCCAGTCTGCGTTGGGTCACACACTTTAATTCCACATCCTGATATGTCTATCCATGGCCTCCTCTACTGTCAAGATGAAGCCACACTCAGGTTGTAGGAACAACACCTTATATTCCATTTGGGTAGCCTCCAACCTGATGGCATCAACATTGATTTCTCTAACTTCCGTTAATGCCCCTCCTCCCCTTCTTACCCCATCCCTGATTTATTTATTTCCCCCCTCCCTTTTTCTCTCTCTCTGCCCATCACACCTTGCCTGTTCTCCATCTCCCTCTGGTGCTCCCCTCCCCCTTTCTTTCTCCCTAGTCCTCCCGTCCCATGATCCTTTGTATCCCTTCTCCAGCTCTGTATCCCTTTTGCCAATCACTTTTCCAGCTCTTAGCTTCACCCCACCCCCTCCTGTCTTCTCCTTTCATTTTGGATCTCCCCCTCCCCCTCCTACTTTCAAATTTCTTACCATCTTTTCTTTCAGTTAGTCCTGATGAAGGGTTTCGGCCCGAAACGTCGACAGTGCTTCTCCCTATAGATGCTGCCTGGCCTGCTGTGTCCCACCAGCATTTTGCTCCTCTTGGGCACTGATTGTTGTTCGAAGCAGGTGGGAACTTCTGACCGAGATTGAAAATGTCTTTGAACACACCCTCCAGTTGGTTGGCACAGGTTTTCAGACCCCTATCTGGTACACCATCAGGGCCTGTCACCTTGCAAGAGTTCATCCTTTTGAAAAACGTTGTGATGTCAACCTCCTAGACAGAAATCACAGGGCCACCAGGTTCTGTAGGGATCCACATAGCTGCAGTTTTATTTTCCCTTTCAAAGCATGTATAAAAGGCACTGAGCTCATCTGGATTTAATGTTTTCACTCACAGAACAGCCACTCGCTGGATTTTTTTTTTGTTTTTGGCATCAGTCTTTGTAAACTCCAGAGTCTGCTGTGTGTAAAAACCCCAGGAGATCAGCAGTTTCTGAGATACTCAAATCACCCTGGGCAGCACCTAATGAATCAGCTTGTTTAGTTTGGCTTTTTTCTTAAAGATGTACCGGGTGTGCTCCGGCTAGCACTGCACCCCTGGTTTCACCCTGAGTTTGACCATTGTCCCTTCTTTAGCTAAGTCATAGACTGGTCAACTCAATCCACATCAGTAGTATTGTGTCAAATACATTCCATCCCCTTGCTCCTCCTTGGTGGAAGTCAACATGGAGGATGTGGATTCTTCAGATGAGGGAATGGCAATCAACAGGAAGCTTCTATGTCCATGTCTGACGTAAAGCTGAGAGACTTTAGGCTGGTTGCCTTCTATTTTGAGATCAGAGTCATTCTTCACTCACTGGATATCATTTTACTCTAACTACTTGAATGATAGTGATGAGGATAATGCTTGGGATGTGACCGACATTTAACATGAATGAACACTAGTCTCTTAACTGATCCATTTGGAGTGCATTCTAACTTGTTAAAAGTATCCAAAGTAGGCCACAACAGAGTTATTGCTGATCATCTTTCAGTCCTTGTTGGATACAGGGGTAGTGCCAGAAGACTGCTGCTCAGCTTATAGTACTTTTCATTAAACAGGAAAGAGATAAACCGGGAAATCAGCCTAACATCACAATTAGGTGAGTTAGTAGTTGTCATTATCAGGAAGTTATAGTAAACTTCAAAACGAAAAGGTATGGGTTAAATGGGAGCCAATGACTTCATAAATTGAATGCATCTTTGATAGGTGACTAAGAACGCTGCTCATCTGTATCAGCTGGAGTAGACTACATGTATAAAAAAATTCAAAGGACATTCAACAAAATACCTTGAAGATTATTAAGAAAATGAAAAACCATGGAATTAAGGAAATGTATTAGGGTGCATGAAAATAGCTCTGGGGAGCAAAAAGTGCTGGTTATGGCATCTATTAGCTCTTTAGCATTAGTGTTTACTAAAGCAACTAACAGAAGTTCAGTAACCATCAGAAAACAGTAAAGTGGCAATTAACGGCATCGACTTGTAAAACAATGCATCGAGGTCTTACCACTTGGCGTATTTAATTTTTAAAGGTAAATTTACAATTTCATACACTACACTACTCCCCCTTTGAAAAGTAGTAAACTATTGACTAGTCAATAGGGATTTGATATGAGAAGTACTTATGTATATAAAATTAAGCAATGTAACTACATGGACATTTTTACAGTAATCTTAATTTGATCTTTCATAAATTTTCTTAGTCTCTTCCTGCCCATAAAACACATCCCTAAGAGTTGTGTTTACATTTCTGAAGGGTCCACTCCAGGCACTGTTATCTCCAATGGATCACTTGTCCATATAGACCTCATACACATTTGGTCTCACATCCTGCAATTGTTGCTTCAGAATAATTGTCTTCATAACAATGAGTACATTTCATTGCATTTTCTAAACACAAAAATGAATCACCAAACTTACCACAAGGCTAATAAGTTCTATTCACTACGACAACAGTTTCGATAATACATTGCAGTTGGTGTATCATGAAATGAATGATGATTTTTATTCTTATTGCTTCTTCAGGCCATTCTATCTTTGTGCATCTGCTTTCCCACTATTTTTTAACCCCAATTTTCCTTGTTCTCATGAGACTGGGGGCTATCGAAATCCAAAGCAAAAATAAGCTGCTGGAGTGAATAGGGGAGAGAAAAGAAATTGTGAGATAAGGTGTTGGGGGATTGAAAACAACAGTACATCGTATTTTTTTTTTGCCTCATAGTTCACAACCCAATTATATGAACATGGAATTTTTCAGTTTTAGCTAACTCACTCCCTACCTGTCTCTAGAGATCTTTCTCTTTCTGATCTAACCAGATCCTCTCTTTCTCTCTGAAACACACACACACACACACACACACACACACACACACACACACACACACACACACACACACACACACACACACACACACACACACACACACACACACTTTATCACCAACACCCTCAGGTCTATCACCCAGTTTATTACATCTCCGCCATCTATTCAATCTGCCCATTGTTGGAGTGTGAAGAAAGTCACTGGAGAGAGAGAGACTGAAGCTAGTAGATACAAAAGTGGTTTATTCAACAAAAAGGAGTAGGAAGAGGCCTGTTTAACCTAACATTACATGACATTTTATATACTAAAGATCAAAGGACAAATCTATAGTTATAATGTATCAACAATGCTTCCTTTAAATTACATATAACTTTTACTCCTCTTTCTTCACAATCTACATCCCAGACACTCAAAATGAATGTTTAATAAGTATTGTCTGGTTTTCAATTAACTGCTGTTCACAGCACTCAGAGCCAATTGTCCAGAGCTGCATTTTAAATTCAATCTACAATCCATGTTCAGGTCTAAAGACCGGTTGCTGAAGTTAGATGCTCTAGTTGATATTTACTATACATCCTAAATCCAGAATATGCCCTAACAGTCCCTTCTCTTGGCTCTCCTGGACAAAAGTAAATTTGCAGGTAGAATTAAGTTGGCACCAACTGGCTGCCTCTTTGAGCTCATCTACAAAAAATAGCTTAATTCCTCTCTTTAATGATTTTTTTTTTTGCTTTTCAAGGTGGTTGGGGTTCTATCGAGGTCCCAATCTGCAAGTGACAGTCAAACTGCCATTTTTTCACGGCAGCTGGATTCCCGTTCCCGGAGCTTGTCGGCCAACTGTTTTCTAATATTCTCCAGGCGCAACTTGGAAAATGGCACCTCTGGGGTGCGGCCTTGTCACGACTGATTTCAGGCTGGTGTTGCCGATGAGGCATCACAGGAGATGGAACATCAGGATTTTGCTGTGGTGGACGTATGGAAAAGTGACGTGGCAGACTGTAATATCGTAACAGCGACTGTCAGTCTCTCCTTTTGCTGTGAACATGGGTGATATCCCTCTGTCCCTTGTTAGTGAGAGAGGAGAGCCTGTGGCATGTCGAACTGTCGGGTAAACAATAGATTTTATTGACTGCAGGCTGTGGTCTCTCTTTGAGTGCTTTGCTGTTGCTGGGTAGGGGATGGGCACTGACGCTTTTTGCTGAAATGGGCGGTGAGAGGGGGCAGGTTGCATTGATACTTGCATGGGAGAGGGGGCTTTCAGATTCCAATGTTTTTCTGTCATTCGTTCTTTTAGGTTTCTGCTGTTTTTCATGGTGTCTGCGAAGGCAAGTATTTCAGATTGTATATTGTACACATTCTCTGATAATAAACGGAACCATTTGAAAAGCCAACCTTAAGGAGAATCTACTCAAATAGGGCAGCAAAAATGCCCTGCTTGGAAACCCCTCCCAATTACTCTTTGTGCGTCTACACCAATGCTATCATCCCTAATGACTACCTACAAGACACTAAGCGGAGAGATTGTTCCAAGGAATTTGGCCAACAGTCTATAAAATGCAGCGTTGTCGTTCATGTGCTGTTGCTTCCTTCCCTGCTGGCTGATTGCAGTTTAATAACATTCTCTATCTTCACACTTTCAGTCTCTGACAGCTAAAATTCTGCAGGGGCTACCAATGGTCACTCTCTTCCCAGGGGCACCAGCAAGGTAACTGTATCAGGCTCACAGGCGCTCTCATCAATGTACAGGCGGGGTCTTATTTAAGTGACTGCAAGGACCTCACCCCAGTGGCACGCCCTTTTGGACTGTCTCATTGATGGCTGGCCAAACCACTGACAGGGTCCAGCTCATTTGTATTCTCTCCCCATTGATGCCATATGCAGTTTCTTTTTCTCAGTCTGCCATGTCATCAAAGTTGTGCAACCTGATTCCTCTGTTGTAACTCAGGTCCCTTGCCATCATTCTCCTTAATACTTTTTCTATTCTTGGCTGCAAAACTAATCGTCTGCCTTCAGCACCCAGCCTTCACTACAAACTACCGTTACCGTTATGCTTTAACATGGTATTCGTGGCTTGCTGTCACACTCTCTCGGTGTCCTCTACCTTCGTGTTTACTGCAGTTGTGCTTCCATCGGCTGTGGTCAGGTCTGGTGCAGCCAGCTGGTGTTCATCTCTGAGGCTCCCTGCAATGACACTGTTCCTCAGCACACTTGATCGCCCGCTCAGTCTGTGGGGATGACAAAAAGGTGAGTCAAACGCTTTCACCTGGGTCCAGCGTTTCCACTATCTACCTTGCCGAGTCTGCATACAGACACAAGTGTCTCTTGGACAGTCTTTTCCATCTGAGAGTAAACCGTACATATTCAGGCATGACCTGGTCACCTGGCTGTGGGAGAACTATTTCCTTTCCTTCCAGCTCGCTCTGATCAACAGCATGCTGCTGCTGTTGTGCTCAATCATTCAATACTTCAAGCTGGTTACAAAGGTCCTTCACATCTCCTTGTAATCTTACTAAACGAGCAGTTGTAGTTTCTTCTTGTCTTTCCACTGCCCTCCTCACACTGATGTCTGCCCACCCATTCCCTTTCTTCTCCTTACTAACCCCTTTCTGGTGAGCCTTTACTTTAATCACTGCTACCTCAGGGAGCTGCGTTACTTCTAACAGCTCCTGACTGTGTTCAACCCCTCCCCTTGGGACCTCCTGACATGACTCCCACACATCACCCTGTCGCTCCTCCCTGCTTGGGGCTGCTGTTTCTCTGTGGGCCATGTTAGCTACTCTATGGGTCACACACATTCAGTGTCCCTGTCTTGTCCGTGTTATTTCTCCTTTTCCTGAGTCTATGATTGCACCTTCCTTACTCAGTGTGTCTATCCCCAGGATAGTACCTTCATTGTTTGGGCACACGCAAAAATCTACAGGAAGCTGCGCTCGCTCAATCTCAGGTCCCTGGGGCTGACTTCTCTCTTCCCATTTCACCTCCTGCACTGGTAATGTAAATCGCCTCACCAGTCATAGGCAATGGTAGATGAATTATCAATACTGACGACCCTGTGCCCACCAACTCTTCACATTGCTGGCCGCCTAATAAACCTCTTGTGTACATCTGTGGATACCCCCACTGGCAATAGAGGCTGCTGTCAGCTGCTTGTCTGATCTCACCAGCTCTATAATCTGCTCAGCACTTAATTTGAAAAGATGGTGCTGCTGTGCATTCTGCCTGTTTTGGTGAGTGATTTTCACACTTAGCTCATTTTTTAGAGCACTGCCTCCAACCATGGCCTGAGAAGCCACAGCTGAACAAATCATCTCCTTATCTCCTTTACCCTCCCACGTCTGCTCCCGCAGTTCCTTGTTACATGTCCCATCTGCTGGAGCACAAAGCAAGTTCTCTGTGACATCACGGCAGCTACATTCACTGCAGCCACTTTACGACTTCCCTTCCCCCTCCTCTGGTCTATCTCTCTGACCCATGATACTATCAGGTCAACCCCACATCTAAAACTTCCTGGTGGGCTGAGCTCAGGCCTTCCTTCAGCATTTTCAGGAAGACTGGGTCATCCCCCTCTGGATTATCCATCCCCGAATATTCCTCATATGCTCAATATTTACATTCTGCATAATCCGTGGCAGGTTCATCAGCTCTCTGAATCACTGACGTTATCGCTCCCCAGTTACTTCAACTTCCACCAATCGATGCCTCACTTCCCCTTTAAAGAAGTGATATCGCTGCTGGTGTTTCCTGTAGTTGCCCATGTGGCATCTTGCACTCCCCGGGCTATACTGCCCCAGATATTCCTTGGACACTTTGCTTTTACCAGTAGGTTTATATCTCTGGGGTGCATCTGGTGACTTTCAATCATTTCCTCGAGTTTGCGCCAGAATTCTGAATTCCAACATGTGACTTTAAGTGAGAACAACTCTCACAAAATACTTTGCTTCTCCCCAGGAGTGAAGGGCTTACGAATGGTCAATATCAAGGTCAAGGGGTGGCTGTGGTCATCAGGGTTCTCAACATGACATTGCCTGACCTCAACTGGTGCTGATATATCTGGGGATAACCTCTCCCTCAAATATCTCCACACTCATTCCCACACCATGCAAAACATAGGTGATGGATAAAAATTAAACAGTACACACTCAAAACTGAAGAGTATGTACTCTGCAATCTGCCACTTATGTGCATCTGAACTCATAATCCCTGTTGTGTCCCTTTGCACTTAGATCTGTTACATCAAGGTTACAGACACATTCTTAAAATACACAAACAAACTCGCAAATGCGTCTGCCAAAATACAATTCCTGGAACATGTATACACACCTCCAGTGGCATCCCAAACCTTCCAAAGCTATCCTTTGCAACTGTTGGCCGGTCTCACCAAGTTAACGCACAAAGTTTAGTCTCTTACATAAACACACATGCATGCGCACATACCACACTACTTTTATATCAACCAGTTCAGTTCTCCGCTGTGTTCATGATACCTCGCAATCCCGTAGCCATGAACCTGAACAGGTCAAAGTGTGAGTGCTAGTTTTAAAAATACTCACCCACTTAGACTGCTAAGTTTGCTGGCAACACGATGGGTCACAAACACATCCCAGACGAAGCTCCCAAATGTTGTAGTGTGAACAAAGTCACTGGAGAGAGAGAGACTGAAGCTAGTAGATACAAAAGTGTTTTATTCAACAAAAGCGAGCAGCAGGTATCATAGTGAAACACTTTTGGAGAAAGTGGCCTGTTTGACCCAATATGACATTTTATATGCTGAAGATGAAAGGACAATTCTTTATTTACGATGTATCCACAATGCTTCCTTTGAATTATATATAACTTTCACACCTCCTTCTTCACACCCACACTCCAGACACCCAAAATGAATGTTTAATCAGCATCATCTGTTTTTTCAATTAACTGCTGCTCACAGCACTCAGACGTATTGTCCAGAGCTGCATTTTAAATTTAATCTACAGTCCACGCTCAGATCTAAAGATTGGTTGGTGAAGTTAGGTGCTGTAGTTAATATTTTACTATACACCAGAATATGTCCAGATTATGCCCTAACAACCACTACCCAATGCTCCCCATGGGGTCCTCTTCCCCTGTTGTCCCCATCTGCTCACCTTGACTCCATCATTTCCTTCCTCTTCACCTTCCTTTCTTATGAGGTCATAATCTGAATGTTGTCCTCACCTACCACTTCCCAAACTCTACCACACTCTCCACCCTTCCCTCTCCCACCTTACTCCATCCGCCAATCATCCCTCCTTACCTGGATCCACAAATCACTTACCAGCTCTTACCACGCATCTCCCTTTCAACAATTTACAATGGCTAACTCCCCATTATTCCTCCACCCAAAAAAATCAGCCATTCACTTCGCTCCACAGATGCTGTCTGGCCCAATGAGTCCCTCCAGCAGCTCACAAAATTTGCTCTGATTTTCTCTGGAGCAACTCCAAGGCCTTCAGCTTTGACATGACAGTCATCTGCTATACTACATTGGGCTGACATTAGTAGATCCATGCTTGCTGTAAATTCCTGTGTTTCATGTTCTGAGCATTTGAACAGACTCCACACTGCAATTATCACTTAGAGCATCCAGTTAAATCTGTGTTATAAAAACATAGAACACAGAAGAGTACAGCACACGAACAGACCATTCAGCTCACATTGTTCTGCCAAATGAGCTAAAACACAACTCAAAAACATCCAAACAGTAATCCCTCCTACCTACACTGTGTCCACCTCCCTCCATCTTCCTCACATGTTCTACCAGTCTGTTGTCACCAGCACAATCTCCTATGCGGTGGTGTGCTGGGGCAATGGCATCAACACAGGTGATGCCAACAGGCTCAATAAACTGATTAGAAAGGCTGTCTCTGTAGCAGGAGTCAAACTGGACACACTGGGGCTGCGGGAGAACAATGGACCCTACAGAAAATCCTGGCAATTCTGGACAATGTTTCTTACCCTCTGCATTCTACCTTGGCTGAACAGAGGAACACTTTCAGTAATAGACTAAGACAATTGTGCTGCTTCAATCTGCGCTATATGAGGTCATTCTTACCCTTGGCCATAAGGTCCTTTAGTGAGTCAACCAGAGAACAACCAGTATAGTTCCTCCTGTTTAAGGTAACTTATTTTTTAATTTATTTTTCTTAATTCTCTTCTAATGTTGTAAATCTGTGCACTTGTAATGCTACTGTGACACTGTAATTTCCTTTGGGATCAATAAAGTATCTATCTATCTATCTATCTTACATCTATGTCCCTATCCAAACATCTCTTAAAAGTCTCTAATGTATTTGCCTCTGCTACCCAGACCAGGCAGTGCATTCCAGGCATCCACAACTCTCTAAGTAAAATCATACCCTTCACATCCCCCTTGAACCTACTGCCTCTCACCTTGAATACATGCCTCTGATATTAGACATTTCAACCCTAGGAAACAGATACTTTCTGTCCACAGCATCTATGTATCTCTTAATCTTATCATCAGATCTCCACCCAGCCTCCGATGATCCAGAGAAAACAACTCAAGTTTCTCCAGCCTCTCATGATAGGACATTCCCTCTAAAGCAGGCAGTATCCTCATAAACTCCTTCTGAACCCTCTCCAAAGCTTCAACGTCCTTCCTATACTGGGGCGACCAGAACTGTAGGCAGTACTCCAGATTTGGCCTAACCAGAATTTTATAAAGTTGCAACATAACCTTCTGACCATTGAACTCAATGCCTCTACTAATAAAAGCAAGCATTCCATAAGCCTTCTTAACCACCTATCTACCTGTGCAGCAACTTTCAAGGAGCTATGAACTTGGATCCCAAGATCTCTCTGCTCAGGAACACTGTTAAGGATCTTGTCCTGAACAGGAGACTGTCTCCTTGCATTTGCCCACCAAGGTGCAACACCTCACATTTATCTGGGTTAAACTCCATCTGCCATTTCTCTGCCCATATCTGCCCATATCGTGTTGTATTCTTTGCCAGACTTCTTCACTGTACACAACTTCACCAATCCTGGTATCATTTGCAAATTTACTAAATGATGCATCTATGTTGTCATTCAGGTCATTTATATACATCACAAACAGCAGAGGTCCCAGCACAGATCCCTGCTGAACTCCACTAATTACAGGCCTCCAGCTTGAATAAGTCATTTAATCACTATCTTCTGTATTCTATGTGCAAGCCAATTCTGAATCCAAACAGGTAATTTGCTGGGGATCCCATGTATCTTAACCTTCTCAATTAGCCTCCCATAAGGGACTTTGTCAAACACCTTACTAAAATCCATGTAGGCAACATCCACTGCCATACCCTCATCAATCTCTCTCATCACTTTGTCAAAAAACTCAGTCAAGTTGGTAAGGTATGTCCTGCCATGCAGAAAGCCATGCTGGTTCTCCCTGATTAGGTTCAAGCCACTTTCCAATTCAGTAAGCCACGAGTCTTGTGTACACTTTGCTCTTCCCCCAAGATTCACATTCTCATCGTCACTGACGGTATTTTCCATGCCAGACTCAATCAGTTTTACCTCACTGTGACAGCATATGCTGAATCTTTTGCTTTTCGTATTATTAGGTGAGGAAAAGGTTGAAAGAAATAATTGTATTTATTTATTTATTCAGATAAAGCACAGAATAGGCCTTCCGGCCCTTTGAGCCCCACTGCCCAGCAGCCCCCAATTTATCCCTGGCCTAATCACAGGATAATTTACAATGACCAATTAATCTATTAACCAGTATGTCTTTGGACTGTGGGAGGAAACCAGAGCACCTGGAGAGAACCCATACATGGGGAAGACATACAGACTCCTCACAGATGACATTGGAACTGAACTCTGAACTCCGACCTCCTGAGCTGTAAAAGCATCGCCCTAACTGCCACAGCACCCAAAATCAAAAGAGATCTTCTGGTTGAAAGGTTTTGAAATAAAGAGAAAATCTCTCTGAGGAGTAGCTTAATAACTAAAGCAAAAACTTTGGGAAAATATCTGGATTTGAGCACAGAGCGCCTTTAGAATCTGGAACATTCTACTTGAGAAGGTACTGAAAGCTGATTCGATAAATAATCTTGAAAGGGAGTTGGAAAGGAACCTGGGAATGAGGAACTTATGAGCTTACAGATAGAAAGAGGTAATGCTGAACTAAACATAACTAGCCCATGCACTATGGGCCAAGTAATCTCCTTCCCAGCAGTAAATTTCTATGATTCAATGAATTATTCTGTACATCTAACAGAGTTGGGCTTTTACTTGCCTGTTCTACAGCAAAGCAGTCACAATGCTTCCACCAAATTTTGAAAGGGACAGAGGAGAATTTGTTGGGGTGAATTGGATTGGGTGGGTCTTGGCTATGACATAATTTGTTGCTTTGTTCCTTTAAGTTATTATGGTGCTTTGGTATTGGTGCACTGTTATGCCATTTCAGAAAACAATTTAAGAATTGTCCACATCTGTATAGGAATCCTCGAATGAGCCAGATGATGTTTTACTCCTTATAAAAAATTATTTAATTGTTCATAATTGTTAATCAAGGCAAGAGATTTAGGGCTATTATTTCTTTTTTTTTGTAATTTATTTTTTATTGAAGTTAAAGTTTTTTAAAAATTTCATTGTTTTTTTAAAAGTGATCTTCATTTCTCTGATGATCATTGTGGATTTGAACTCACACTCCCTGGATTGAACATATCAGATTATTTTGCAGCCTCTGGATTGTTGTTTTAGTGATTGACTCATTAGACCACCAAACAACAATGAGTAAAAAAAAACATGAAGGCAAACTAATGTCTGAGATCGCCTTGGGGAAGAAGTACATACAACAGTTCCCTGAAAATTGGAACAGGGTAGACAGGGTGGCGAGGAACTTTTATGGCATGCTTGCCTTCATCAGCTGAGCCATTGATTACAAGAATTGGATATCATGTTACAGCTGTACCAAATGCATGGAGTATTACCTACAGTTCTGGTCACCACACTAGTGGGAAGTACATGATTAGGATAGAGTGGGTGCAGAAAGATTCACAAGAGTATGTTGCTTGGATTAAAGTGCATGAGTTTTCAGGAGATATTGAGTAGGCTGGGACTCCCTTTCCTAGAATGGAGGAGGCTGGTGATGTCATCTGTTAGTCTCATGAGGCCGTGGATCTGCGCCTGGAATGGTTTCCAGGACACAGGCCTGGGCAGGGTTGTATGGAAGACCAGCAGTTGCCCATGCAGCAAGTCTCCCCTCTCCACGCCACCAATGTTGTCCAAGAGAAGGGCAAAGGCCGATACAACTTGGCACTGGTGTCGTCACAGGAGTTGCCAGAGTGAGGGTGAAGGCAATGTTGGACTGCCTTAGGAACCGCAGCTCTGGATTTGTCCTCAGGGTTTACTCCCAAAGCCTTTCCCATAAGTGGGTATGGCCGCAAGGCAGTGGAAGTTTGAAATCAGAGTTTTCCCTCTCTTAGATGGACTGTCATCACTATATAGGCTGACGAGCTCCATCTACCCAAATCTACCCAAAAGGAGGCTGAGATTATAATAGAGATATATGAAATTATGAGAAGCAGAGATAGGGTAGATAGACAGCATCTGTTTCTCATAGTAGACTTGTCTAAATTTAGAGAGCACAAGTTTAACAGGAGAGGAACAAGGTTTACCTGTGTGGTGAATTATTCACATAAAGTGTAGTTGGTATTTGGAATGAGCTACCAGAAGATATGATTGAAGCAAAAACAGTAAAAACATTTAAGAGGCATCTTGTTTGGTATCTGAATGAGTGAAGTATAGATGAGTATGGAATTAATTCAGAGAAGTGGGATTGGTATTGATAGGTATGATGGTCACCATAGAGGTGATGTCCAAAGAATCTGTTCCTATGTTGTACAACTCTCACTCAGTATGAGATCTGAAAATAATAACAGAATATGATTTATCATGGGATTAACAAATTGATGCTTCAGAGAAGGAAGCCACTCAGTCCATAAATTTATATGAACTCCTAATAAAGCAAAAGCATCAGGCCTATTCCTCTGCTGTTTGCTGTGAGACCTGTAAGTTATTCCCCCTCAAGTGTCTATTCAATTGCCTTCTGAAGGCACTTGCCTGTATCTGCTTGCATGACCTTGACAAGCAGTGAATTCCAGAACATAACTACAGTTCAGGTGACAAAGCTCTATGACATGTCCTCTTTCACTGCATGTTTACCTGTATCTAGTCCTTAAACCATCTGTTAATGCAAACAACTAAGGCCATTGTGGGCACACCCCATCCAAGCCAATCATGGCCTTGCCTAACTCCATCAAATTTCCTCCCAATTTTTCCTGCTTCATACAGAATAACTCCAGCATTTCTGATCTAATTCCTCATCTTTTATTCCTCAATTTAAATTCCTCAACCCTGGAACCACCTGATTACTTTTCAATAGATCTTGAAGGCTGAGGCAGGAAATGATTTAAGTGTCTGATACTCAAAGAAACATAGAAAATAGGTGCAGGAGTAGGCCATTCGGCCCTTTGAACCTGCACCGCCATTCAGCATGATCATGGCTGATCATCCAACTCTGAACCCTGTACCTGCTTTCTCTCCAAAACCCCTGATCCCTTTAGCCACAAGGGCCATATCTAATTTCCTCTTAAATATAGCCAATAAACCGGCCTCAACTGTTTCCTGTGGCAGAAAATTCCACAGATTCACCACTCTCTGTGTGAAGAAGTTTTTCCCCATCTCGGTCCTAAAAGGATACCCCTTTATCCTTAAACTGTGACCCCTCATTCTGGACTTCCCCAACATCAGAAACAATCTTCCTGCATCTAGCCTGTCCAATCCCTTTAGAATTTTATACGTTTCAATAAGATCCCCCCTCAATCTTCTAAATTCCAGTGAGTATAAGCCTAGTCGATCCAGTCTTTCTTCATATGAAAGTCCTGCCATCCCAGGAATCAATCTAGTGAACCTTCTCTGTACTCCCTCTATGGCAAGAATGTCCTTCCTCAGATTAGGGGACCAAAACTGCACGCAATATTCTAGGTGCAGTCTCACCAAGGCCTTGTACAACTGCAGTAGAATCTCCCTGCTCCTGTACTCAAATCCTTTTGCTATGAATGCCAACATACCATTTGTCTTTTTCACCGTCTGCTGTACCTGCATGCCCACCTTCAATGACTGGTGTACAATGACACCCAGGTCTTGTTGCATCTCCCCTTTCCCTAATCGGCCACTGTTCAGATAATATCGGTCACTGTTCTTGCAACCAAAGTGGATAACCTCACATTTATCCACATTAAATTGCATCTGCCATGAATTTGCCCACTCACCTAACCTATCCAAGTCACCCTGCATCCTCTTAGCATCCTCCTCACAGCTAACACCGCCGCCCAGCTTCGTGTCATCCGCAAACTCGGAGATGCTGCATTTAATTCCCTCATCTAAATCATTAATATATATTGTAAACAACTGGGGTCCCAGCACTGAGCCTTGTGGTACCCCACTAGTCACTGCCTGCCATTCTGAAAAGGTCCCGTTTACTCCCACTCTTTGCTTCCTGTCTGCCAACCAATTCTCTATCCACATCAATACCATACCCCCAATACCGTGTGCTTTAAGTTTGCACACTAATCTCCTGTGTGGGACCTTGTCAAAAGCCTTTTGAAAATCTAAATATACCACATCCACTGGCTCTCCCCTATCCACTCTACTAGTTACATCTTCAAAAAATTTTATAAGATTCGTCAGACATGATTTTCCTGTCACAAATCCATGCTGACTTTGTCCGATGATTTCACCTCTTTTCAAATGTGCTGTTATCACATCTTTGATAACCGACTCTAGCATTTTCCCCACCACCGATGTCAGACTAACCGGTCTATAATTCCCCAGTTTCTCTCAGCCTCCTTTTTTAAAAAGTGGGGTTACATTAGCCACCCTCCAATCCTCAGGAACTAATCCAGAATCTAAGGAGTTTTGAAAAATTATCACTAATGCATCCACTATTTCTTGGGCTACTTCCTTAAGCACTCTGGGATGCAGACCATCTGGCCCTGGGGATTTATCTGCCTTTAATCCCTTCAATTTACCTAACACCACTTCCCTACTAACATGTATTTCTCTCAGTTCCTCCATCTCACTCGACCCTCAGTCCCTTACTATTTCCGGAAGATTATTTATGTCCTCCTTAGTGAAGACAGAACCAAAGTAGTTATTCAATTGGTCTGCCATGTCTTTGTTCTCTATGATCAATTCACCTGTTTCTGACTGTAAAGGACCTACATTTGTCTTGACCAATCTTTTTCTTTTCACGTATCTATAAAAGCTTTTACAGTCAGTTTTTATGTTCCCTGCCAGCTTTCTCTCATAATCTTTTTTCCCTTTCCTAATTAAGCCCTTTGTCCTCCTCTGCTGGTGTCTGAATTTCCCTCAGTCCTCAGGTGTGCCGCTTTTTTCTGCTAATTTATATGTTTCTTCTTTGGACTTGATACTATCCCTAATTTCCCTTGTCAGCCACGGGTGCACTACCTTCCCTGGTTTATTCTTTTGCCAAACTGGGATGAACAATTGTTGTAGTTCATCCATGCGATCTTTAAATGCTTGCCATTGCATATCCACCATCAACCCTTTAAGTATCATTTGCCAGTCTATCTTAGCTAATTCACGTCTCATACCTTCAAAGTTACCCTTCTTTCAGTTCAGAACCTTTGTTTCTGAATTAACTATGTCACTCTCCATCTTAATGAAGAATTCCACCATATTATGGTCACTCTTACCCAAGGGGCCTCGCACCACAAGATTGCTAACTAACCCTTCCTCATTGCTCAATACCCAATCTAGAATGGCCTGCTCTCTAGTTGGTTCCTCGACATTTTGGTTCAGAAAACCATCCCGTATACATTCCAAAAAATCCTCTTCCTCAGCACCCTTACCAATTTGGTTCACCCAATCTATATGTAGATTGAAGTCACCCATTATAACTACTGTTCCTTTATTGCACGCATTTCTAATTTCCTGTTTAATGCCATCCCCAACCTCACTACTACTGTTAGGTGGCCTGTACACAACTCCCACCAGCGTTTCATAAATCAATGGGATAAATCAAATTGCTGAAGGTGTGCAGAGACCACTATAAATAATATTGGGGCAGATTTATGCACTTGCTGCCTGTATTATTCCTAATTTTTCAACCCCATCAGTGCTATTGTACAAAAGGTCTCCAGCTTCTGCAGGTGTCATGTGAAGTGGAACAAAACTGTAGCGAGGGCCTTGATCCTAAGACTGGCCTCTCTCTATTCACTGTTCTCAAAGACTTTTGAACTGCTTTTAGATAAAATCGATCATTTAAAAAATATATTTTTATATCTTTTCAGTACTGGAGTTCAACTAAAACCATCAAGATTAAGGAAAAAAACTCTAACCACTCTCCTACTTTCCTGCAGTCTTTCAAGGTCCATGGCCCAAATTATTGGCACGGGCTGACCAAGGCACATGCACACCCTTAGCTCAACCTGGATTCAGTAGGTGAGCACACTGTTGGAGCAGGAGTCTAAAACTCGGACATCCTGGGTCAGAATCAGAGATCAATATGTCTGTGTATTAAATAGTTGAGTGAAAATAAGTAGTGCAAATTAATAGAAATAAAAAAGTAGTGAGCTAGTGTTCATGGGGTCAATGTCCATTTAGAAATCAGATGGCAAAGGGGAAGACGCTGTTCCTGAATCGCTGAGTGTGTGCCTTCAAGCTTCAGTACCTCCTTCTTGATTGTAACAGTGTGAAGAGATCATGAACTGGGAGGTGGGGATCCTTAATGATGGACTCCACCTTCGTAAGGCACTGCTCCCTTGAAGAGTCTTGGATACTACAGAGGCTGGTACCCATGATGGAGCTGACTAGTTTTACAAGTTTCTGCAACTTACTTCAATCTTGCTCACTCTCTCCACTTCTGATCCCTCTATGAGGATTGGTTTGTGTTACCTTGCTTTACCCTTCTTGAAGTTGACAAACAGCTCTTTGGTCTTGCTGACGTTGTGTGGCAAGGTTGTTGCTGTGACACCACTCAACTAACTGGTGTATCTCGCTCCTGTATACCCTCTTGTCACCATCTGAAATTCTGCCAGCAATGGTTGTATCATCAGCAGATTTATAAATGCTGCTTTGGTTATGCTTAATCACACTGTCATGGGTGTAGAGAGAGTAGAGCAGTGGGCTAAGCACACATTCCTGAGGTGCGCCGGTGTTGATTGTCAGCAAGGTGGAGATGTTATTTCCAATCTGCACAGATTGTGGTCTTCCGGATAGGAAGTCAAGGATCCTGTTGCAGACGGAGGTGCAGAGGCCCACGTTCTGCAGCTTATTGACCAGGACTGTAGGAATGGTGGTGATAAGTGCTGAACTATAGTCAATAAAAAACATCCTGACATAGGTATTTGTATTGCTCAGGTGATCCAAGGCAGCATGGAGAGCCGTTGAGATATCGTCCGCTGTAGACCTATTGTGGTGATGAGCAAATAGCAGCGGGTTCCTTTCTGAAAGCAGTGGAAACAGGCGGTGATTCTGGCCATGACCAACTTCTCAAAGCATTTCATCACTCCCCACTCTTTCCTGATCTGCTGGTGATGCACAAATGCAGAAAACCTGAGCAAGCTGGCCAGTTCACTGCAGCCAGCCAACAGTTCCTTGTGGATTTGCCAGCTAAAGGTAGAATCCTCACACCCACTGACTCAACATCAAACTACAAATGATCTCAGAAAGAGAACAATCTACTGTAGATCACAAGACATAGCTTTTCTGCAAAGTATCAGCTATGTGTGCAGTGCATGAGCTACTTCAAAACAAACTTGCACTTACCTTTGTAAAAGGACATTTGTTAGGAATTTATGTATCCCACGCTGCTTAATCAGGAGGAGTTGTAAAATCTAAAGAGCATGATGTCCAAATCTCAATATCACTGATAATTTCAAGCTATTTACCAACTACACTGTTTAAAACACAGAGAATGTAAAACACTTCTGCATTGACTATTGATCTTGTCTTCGTGTTATGTTCTTACAGTATTGCTCCTTAATTCAGTTGCTTTTGATTTGCCCTAACTTTCAGAAAAACAACTACTGAATATATTGGAGATGTGTGGCAAGGGCATTTGAAATGCCCCTCCTAGCTGCTAGTCAGTTTCACTTGGCTTTTTGAATCGTATTGAGCCCTAATAATGTGCCCCAACCTTCATACAACTCTGACTTTGCCACTGCTACCAGTTTTGCCATTTCCTGTTGTTCCCGACTGGACTGTCATTTAGTTGTTAATTACAGGTAGTCCAAAAATATGGACAAATCAGGCCAGTTATGTTGAAATGACTGCCAATACTTTCATTGCCCTTAAAGCAAGGGTTCCTAACCTTTTTTATGACATGCAGCTTTATTATTAACTGAGGGGTCTATGGACCCCCAGGTTGGTAACCCTTGCCTTAAAGTTTGATGTCAAACTGTTATACTCAAGCAGTGTATGAAGTATCTTACATTCAGTGTCAGAAATCTACTACATTGTTTATTGTGTTGTGTTGGCATCCATCTGTCTCGAAGGATAATGGGTGATGGTGATCACAAGCCTGGGCGGAAGGTATGGATATCCTGAAAAGCCAGGTTGTCAAGATCCCCCTCTCAGCCTCACCTGTGTAGTCCAAAGGAAAGCTTATGAAGCAAGACGTTTGGCACCAGCTTGGCTGCAAGAAAGATGTTCAATGACATCCAGCCACCTTGAGGGCGCCACTCTGGATGTGTTGCCTGGGTTTACTCCCATAGCCTTCACCCTCTCTGAGCTGCCCACAGGCAGTGGGGCTATTTGCCCATAGCTGGGCTCTGGTTCACAAGCACCAGGGTGTTTCCACACACCAATAGGCATTGTTTATTAGATTTTAATACTCACCTTAATGTTCTTGTCCTGGCCCACTACAATTAGTTTGTGACCACATTTTTTCCCTCAGAAGTATAGAACTTTGTGAATTGGCACATTTACACCCTGCCAGAAAGAATGGATAAAGTTGAGAATTCTCTGAATCCAGTTATTTCTTCAAATCACACAGCCAGAAGATCAGTTTAAATAATACAATGCAATATGCTTCAAATTTATACTCAGGGTGTATGCTCATGGTCTTCTGCTGCTGTAGCTCATCCCCTTCAATGTTTCGATATGTTGTGCATTCAGAGATGCTCTTCTGCACAACGCCATGGTAACGTGGGGTTATTTGAGTTACTGTCACTTTCCTGTCAGTTTGAACCAGTCTGGTCATTCTCCTCCAACCAGACAAGGCATTTTCACCAACAGAACTGCCACTCACTGGATGCTTTCCGTTTTTGTTTTTGCACCATTCTCTGTAAACTCTTACAACTGTTGTGCATGAAAATTCCAGGAGATCAGCAGTTTCTGAGATATTCAAACCACCCTGTCTGGCACCAACAATCATTCCACAGTCAAAGGCACTTTGATCACATGTCCACTGCATTCCGATGTTTGATTTGAAAAACAAATGAACCCCTTGACCATGTCTACATGTTTTTATGCACTGAGTTGCTGCCATATGACTAGATATTTGCATTAATGAGCAGGTGTACGGGCATAGCTCCTGAAGAGACCAATGAGTGTATTTTCTTGCATGCATTTCTAAATTTCAAAATTTCACTTAATACTTTAAATAATGTGTTCAGTTATTACTCTGGTCAATACTAGATAAAAATTCCAGAATGGACAACAATTTCTTCTGGAATCATTGGAATTAAAACACTATAAAAGATTTCTTCATGAAATTTGATATTACTTGCTAATAATTTAAATGCTACACTTTATGTAGTATGTAGTCTTTATCAAGGGGAAACGTATCAAGCCAATAGTGTAATAAAATATAATTTTTCCAATCACTTTTTATTTGTTTCTGTATAGCTTATAGGTAGAATAAAATTTTGGATTTTAATAGTATGGCAATTAATGTCACATAGCTTTATTACCTTCTTTGTAGATAGTATTTCTTTACTTTAAATACAATTGATAGTGCACACAGAGGCAATGTTTATTTATTTATTTATTTATTTTGAGATACACCACAGAACAGGCTCTTCCTGCCCTAGTAGCCCTGCTGCCCGGCAACCCACCTATTTAATCCCAGCCTAATCATTGGACAATTTACAATGAGCAGTTCAGTTACTAACCGGTACGTCTTTGGACTGTGGGAGGAAACCAGAACACCCAGAGGAAACCCATGTTGTCACAGGAAGAACGTACAAACTCACTGTGACAAGGGGCAGAACAGAGAAACAAATGGCAGTCAGATAAAAAAAAAGACGAAGAAAGGAAAAGAAAATGGAGAAATAGTGAAAATGATTACAAATATTTAATATCAGGGAAGCAGGAGTATAAAGTTACATTTGAAAAAGAAAAGAAAAAAAATTAAATGATGTGTCACAATCTGGCTGCAACACAACGGCACAGAAAATCAAGAACCTCAGAAACTAGATCAATATCCCTTAAAGAAATGCAAAGGAAAAGCCTTACTTGTTAGATATTTAGTGACTTAAATAATTAGAATAAAACACATAATGCCCTTGAAGTAAATTTCTGGAGTACCTTAATCCAATGACTTATTTCCCCAAAGAAAATGTCAACATATTTAAAATATTAATTGAATTTTTACACAAATTTTTAAGCTTGATAGAATGATATGTCTATTTATAATGAGAATAATATTCACCTACAAAAATAGTGTATTCATGTGCAATTTAACATACAACGATACAGAATGATTGTAAAAGCACATTGCAGGGAGAAGGCTTTGCAGCCAGCAATAAAGAGATAATCGGTATAAAAATAAATAAATTTGATAGAAAGAAAGGGAACTGCATTAGATGTCACAGTAAATGACTTCTTCAAGGTTGAATGTGCTACTGTTTGATCAATATGAAGCTACTTACAAATCACATTCATTGATCACTGTAATCATCCAAAGGAATGTAGGGCGGTCACTAAAACCACATGCACTTAGTCTTAATTGCCCACATTAAAGCAATTATGTCTGCAAACTATTGCTGTCTAACATTATGCTTATTATTAATACCATCTCTTTACTTATATTGACATAAACTGTATTTACTGGAAATCAATCAAACCCTGCTCTCTGCCACACATTCAGGCTGCTGATGTTCTGAAATATTACTTCAGTAATAGCAAATATGTCTTCTTCCTCTGAATGTCAAAACTCTTTTGGTAGTTGCAGTGATAACTCTGTTAGATGATCATGCATAAGCAATTTTATGAGCTTCTATAACTCTTGCTTTCTCTGGTAATAGCATTACCAGAAACATATGACCTTTTAATGAACAGACTGCGGAATCATTTAAAATTAAGAGAATAGTTTAGAAAATATGTTTGTCTATAATCCTTCCAAGAAAATTATGCTAATTTTAGCAAATGTTTGTGTGTTTTTTGTTTGCTGTATAAATGTATCTGTGTACATTTTTTTAAAAAATGACTCTATGTTTTACATTGACTTCCATTCCAGCACAGCCTGATTATATTCAAAGCAATATGCACTTTAATTGCCATATCAGAGTTGGACAATAAATTGTACCTGAGTAACTCACCTCTAATTTCTATCATTATCACTACTGTGAGTCATCATGGCCTTGTTACATGACTATGCTGACACAAAAACAGATTGCATACTAGATAGTAATGCTTTAAGGTAGATGGAACTTCACTGTGTCACTTATTCCATAACATTCCTTGTCTTGGAAATGCATGAAAGGCCTATTAATATGGTACAGGTGATTGCTGGTTTTGGTCTGTGCTATAAAACCCAGGAGTCATAAGTAAGTGCTGAATTAAAGTTACTGTCTACTACCCAAATACTAAAATGTTCCTGGTATCCAATAATAATACCAGTTTATTACTTACAGTATGTCTCTTTACAAATATGTAATGCTTTAGTTCATCTGGATTCTTGGTGCACTTATGGGTCCAGCAACAATCTTCTGGTTTTTACTGGGTGTCAGTCTTACTAAACTTCTTATATCCAATAATACTATTATTACAGAAAGCACTTTTTTGCAAAAGGTTATGAAAGAGTTTGTCTATTATCAATGGTCATCGTCATATTATGACTGCCTAAAATGTTATTATATTCAGGAAAATAAATTTGCGTATCTAAGAGCTAAAGACTGTTTTTTCAAATTTCCTGCTCCATATTCTTCAAACACGGTAACCTAAAAGATAAGCATAAAAGGGATGACATCTTCTAACTTTTGGGGTGACCAGATTTCTGGAGCAGATACTCTGAAGGTAGTACTGTATTACGGCAAGTTGATCAAGCCTTTACTGTAAGATAAAATAATGCATTAGAATATAAATGTATCTTTTATAATTCAGAATGAATTAGAATATAAAAGAATGTACAAAATAATTCACTACAAACATTAAGAATTTCTTTGTTAACTTCAGAAACTTTTGTAAGTAATATGTACATATCCATGTGAGAAAATGCCCTAATGTTTTTCTCATTATTTAAAAAATAAAAACTGTTCTGCAATGGTTACAGATGGAGTGGAATTGCAGCAGAAGTGAATATTGTATATCTTGCACAGTATCTCTAGTGTTACCATGAAGCATATCTAGTAAATTGAAATGATCTCCTGACCAACAGACGACAGTTTCAAATCTGAAATGCAGATTCCACATTCCAGCCTAATTTAAGTTAGGGAGCTTTACTACAAGAACTAGGGGGAAATAATTATATTAGAAAGTATTTCTCATACTCTCATGAAGATAAAGTAAATTTAAAATCTAAATACGAAGTATTAGGTGAATGAATATTGTGATATACAGTAAGGGCATCCTCATTGCATGAATCCCTTGAACTGAGGTTCCATTTTGGAAGTGCAGATGTAAGAGGAAGGAATTTAGGATAACATAGTTAATAAGTTTCACCAATGGGATAGATACGTGTTTGCAGTGTTTTGCATAATACACAATAACTAAAGAGTTTTAAAGGGTAGTGACAGATTGAAATGCTTATTAGTTCATCTAAAAAATTGAGTCAATTTCCAGTGTATGTTATTCAAAAATTTCAATGTTCAAAGTAAATTTATTATCAAAGTACATATATGTCACCATATACAACCCTGAGATTCGTCTTCTTGCAGGCATGTTCAGTAAATCCAAGAACCATAACAGAATCAATAAAAGACCACATCCAGTAACTATAGTGCAAAAGACAACAAACTGAGCAAATATAAAAGAGAAAAAAAAACAAACAAAGAAATAAATAAATAAGCCATAATTCTCAATAACAGGAGATGAAAAGTGCTTGAAAGTAAGTCCATCGGTTGTGGGAACAGTTCAGTGGTGGGGCAAGTGAAATTGAAAGAAATTATCCTACACTGAGCCTGATGGTTGAAGGGTAATAACTGTTCCTGATCTTAGTGGTGTCAGTCCTCAGGCTCTTGTACTTACTTCCTGATGACAGCAGCAAGAAAAGGGTTTGAGCCAACTGGTGAGATTCTCTGACAATGGATGCTGCTTTCTTGAAACAGTGCTCCATGTACATGTGTTCAACGAAGAGGAGGGCTTTACCCATCAACAAATTTCACGACATGCCAGTGATACTAAATTTGATTCTGATTCTGAAGAACTGGGCTGTAACCACTACTTTTTGAAGGATTTTCCATTAAAGGGCATTCGTGTTTTCATACCAGATTGTGATGCAACAAGTCGATATAATCTCCACCACACACCTATAGAAATTTGTCAAAGTATTAGATATCTTGCTGAATCTTTGCAAATTTCAATGAGCATAGAGGTGCTGCCATGCTTTCTTCATAATTACAGTTACATGCTGGGCTCAGGAAAGGTCCCCTGAAATGATAACACCAAGGAATCTGAAGTTGCTGCCTCTCTCCACCTTTGATCCCTCAAAGGGAACATGATCGTGGACCTCAGTTTTCCTCCTCCTGAAGTTAATAATCAGCTCCTTGGACTTGCTGGCATTGAGTGAGAGGTTGTTGTGGTGGTATCACTCAGCTAGATTTTCAACCTCCTTCCCATATGTTGAATCTTCACCATCTTTGATTCGGTCAACGTCAGTGGTGTCATCAGAAAACTTAAGTATTGCATAGGAACTGTGCTTAGCCACATAGAGATAAGTATAAAGTGAGTAGAGCAGGGGGCTAAGCACACAGCCTTGTGGTGCACCTGTGCTGATGGAGATTGTGGTGGAGATGTTGTTGCCAATCTGAACTGACTGGAGTCTGCAAGCGAGGAAATCAAGGATCCAGTTGCACGAGGAGGTATTGAGGCCCAGGTCTTAAAGCTTATTGATTAGTTTTGAGTGGATGATAGTATTGCATGCCAAGCTGTAGTCGATAAAGAACATCTTGATGTATGTACCTTTGCTGTTCCAACGTTCCAGGGTTAAGTGATGAGCCAATGAAATGGCATCTGCTGTGGACCTGTGCTGGTCGGTAAGTTTGAGTGGATCCAAGTTGCTTCTCAGGCAGGAGTTCATGTGTTTCATCACCAACCTCTCAAAACTCTTTATCACAGTGGATGCAGGTGGTACTAGACGTTAGTTGTTGAGGCAGGTTGCCATGTTGTTCTTAGGCACCAGTGTGACTGAGGCCTGTTAAGCATTTGGGTACTTCAGACTGCTGAAGTGAGAGGTTAAATATATCAGTGAACACTCTACCCAGATGATCAGAACAGGTCTTTAGTATGTGGCCAGGTACCTCACCTGGGCCAGCTACTTTCCATGGGTTCACCCTCCTGAAGGATGTTCTCACATCGACCTCAGAGACTGAAATCATAGGGTCATCGGGGGCTGTGGGGGGTTGTGAAGTTTCTTCTGTGTTTTGATGGTCATTGAGCTCATCTGGAAGTGAAGCCCTGTTGCCACCTACGTCACCCGATTTCTCTTTGTAAGAGGTAATAGAATTCAAGCCCTGCCACTGCTGTCGAGCATTCTTTATTGGCCCTGTAAGGTGAAAACGTTACCTTTATTTCCTCCTTTTGTATTTTCATTTTTGCTAGCAGGTATACTGTGGCAGATTCAAGTTCCTGTGAAAGAACCATATATTTGGGTAGAAGTGATGTTTTATCTTCTCATCTGTTATATCTTTTCATCACATAAGAAGTAATACCCGTACTTGCTTTACTCTGGAACAGATAAGTTACATTGTGCAAGGTTTATCACATTATGCTCAATAATACAATGAGTAACTATGAAATTGCAGTACAGTTATTTAAGAACTTCTGCCTCATTGAAAATAAACGGTATTGCCTGCAGAAATAATCAGAATTTCTTTATCTTGACATATCTCCTGTTGTCACTTTAGTCGATTTTAAAATTATCATTTAGTTGTGCTAAACCTAAAACCTTTTGTGTCAGTTTGTCTAGCACCTTATCCAATTACTTCATTTTACCACTTCAATAGTCAAAGTGGCTAGGGGCTGAAAACTGAGCAGATCTCTCCCCGCAGCACCTTTCCTCACATTTCTCATTTAACCGCCTATCAAATCATCCTTTGTCTCACGAGTTCCCTCATGTTGCCTCTGTTACATCTAAAACTTTACCAGGTCACATGGGTCAGGAAGACTTAGAAGTAGATCATATAAGAAACTGTTGAACAGACTTTTTAACATCTATGAATAGACCGGTGCTATCATTTGCCTTTACCTCTGGTATCGTATTACACAAATTGATGATTCGTGAAAACTTTACATCTAAAAAATAACTTTTTGCTTTTTAAAAATTTTCAATGCTCTATTTCCATTTTGAAATGCTTCTTTAGTTTATTCTTCAGTGCTCCTACATGTTGCCATGTTTCTCTTGCATTCATTTTCTTTTTGTTATTTCCTTCTTTAAAATTCTTTGCATATATCTTTATTTTCCTGCTTTTGGTATATTTACCCTTATCTGTCTTTCTATTAGCTATAGTACTTATGTCTCTTTACAAACATACCAATGCTTTATTTCAGCTGGATTCTCAGTGCAATTATTGCCCGAGCCTCGCAGATCCAGCAACATCTTGTGTATTCTTTAGGCTTTTCTGGGTTTTAATCTTACTGAACTAGCAAAATGAATAAGAAAATTTAAAAGAAGACTTTAGAGTGGCTGAAAGAGAGAGGGTCTAAGATAAGTGGATTTGAACAGAGAAGGTTCGGACAGGCCACAAAATCTTCAATCAATGGGGGGGAAGGGGTTATGACACAGGGTGAAAAGGACTTGAAATGCCAGAGCGGGGACAAAAGTGCTGGAAAAAAATCAGCGAGTAGCAAGAACGTAGACAATGAATTCAGAAGTAGAATCAGTCATGAATTTTGGCAGTGGAACCAAGAACGGTTGCAGATAGTATAAATGCACAGAGAGGCTAAGTCTGAGGGAGATAAATGAGAATAAAGAGAAGCCAGAAATTGCAAAAGAAAAGTAAACACAAGGGGCATACATACATTCTATCAATATCTGATTAATTTAATAGCTACACTGCTACTACGATACTGAATGCCATGTATCTGGCTATACTCTACACACAACAGCCACTACACCAAGAGAACATAATCACACTCCTATTTGATGAGCACCAGGCAATAAATTCATTAATCATCATTTTATGCCTCATCAAATCTTTTCCAAGCTGCTCCATGGGAGTTATACAAATTAGCCAGAGAAAAGCCAGTAATTTTAGTTTAGCTAGGTAAGTGCTTTTTGATTGCCTTCTTGAACAATGCTTCCCTTGACAAGCTAATAAATCAGTTCTTTCTAAACCAGAAGCGCAGCAAGTGTGAACAATAAGTTCACATAGTTTTGCCACTGATTTCAGCTAAAAAAAAGAGCTAAGTGAATGGCCCAAGATCAAAGTCCCTAAGTTTATTGCAGAGTAAGGCTTTCTCCATCAAGAACAGCTAGTGAAGAGAAAGATTTTGTTTTATTATTAATGAACAGGAGAAAAAGTCCGGCGACAAAAGGAACAACTGTATGTAGCTGAAATTGCAGCATTTGACCCCAGTGTTTTCCAGGCCACCATTCAGACTTATTGTCTTGCTATTTGTAAGGGTAGAAAACAGAAGCAATATTGCAACTGTTGTATTAGGTGCCCTGCTGTGCTCCTGAAATATCTCCATTCTCACACAGTTGGACAGGTGAGGAGGAATGCTTGCACACAGCTAGGAGATACTATTGTCAGGGTAACAAATTACCAGAGAAACTGGTAATAGAGACTGCATTTAATCAGCAGACAATTGATTGCTTGACTGTTTCAGGTATTTGTGGTGTATGTCTTGATTAGTTGGGTGGTTTACAGTAACGTGAGTGAAGCCTTGCGGGTGTGCTATCTTGTCTTTTTGAATTGCAGACTTGACAGTATCATCCTTTCTGTTAGGTTGTAAATCATCTTACTAATCAGCTTGCACCAAGCCAACATGCATACGTTGGCACTCAGCCGGAGAATTTGTTTTGGAAGGCCTTTAGCAATGAAAACAGTGTTTGTATCAATAACTGTCTACTAATGCCTCATGCATATGGATGTAGCAGCAAAAAAAAACAAGTAAATACAGTGATATAGGCATTTCTGTAATAATTGCTTTAGCTGCTGTTGCCTGATTGAACGCTGTGTGATGAAGTAATTGAAACTGCAGCCAAATAAGCCAAATATGCCCACAGAAGTAACTTGAAACAGCATTTCAATTCATTGTGCACTATCAGAATGTTATCTGTCGAACAAAATAATCTTTCTCAGATGGCTTTAAGTTTCTCACAGCATTTAGCTTATATCTTCCGCATACCACTAGCTGTACTACCGAGGAGCATGCGAATGCTTCTCTTAAATTCTCCTGCATGAAAAAAAAACTCTAGGCTTGCTTTCAACAAGTCTAGACCCAAGGTATTTTAAGTACAGTTTGTCTCTTAGTTTCTTCATTAACTTTCCCTACACAGATCGCTGCATGCCTCTGAAAATAACTTGGCAAACTGGGAGCCGTTTATCTCTTTTATCTTGGGACCCGATCCAATTAAGTAAGTGCACATTTACATTTGCATCTATCAAGCTTAAGCTAAGAGAGTCTGTGGTTTGCTTTCAGTGACTAAAACCTTATTTGCAGGAAAAGTGGAGCAAAAACGTGCTATTTTGCCATTAAATATAAGCATTGACTATTATCTCTAAAGCCTATAAAATTGTATTATGAAACAAGTGGCAAAAGACAACCATCAAGCTGGATACATTGTAAAAACACAAAAATCAAATATAATTTTTATTAAATAATGGAATTATGCTGTCATATCTTTCCAGGTAATGCAGAATTGTACATATGACTGTCTCCAACCCTCTAGGTCGTTAATTGTTACTTATGTTACTCCCTAGACAACTGCGTAGAAGATTCATCAAAGATATCCCCTCTGCAAATGGCATAATTTATAGCTTTACAGAAATCAGTTAGATGTTATGTTTATAAAGAATGTATAACTGCAGGCATACTAACTAGTTAATAGTTTATAGGAAACTTACACTCTTGTTAACATTATCATGCAGAGCTTGCTTACTGTAATTCTGTAAAGACTAGCCCTTTCAAATTAGTACATTGGGTGAAATGTTTTCCTCAAATCAAATCAAAAAGTAATCACAAAATAGATGTGGATAAAAAGAAATGACCAATACTACATCAACATGTAAATTATTTAACAGCTCTTCCTCATGGCCTTTTGGTTTTTTTTTAATCTTTCCTTTACAATCTGCATCTTCCTTAATCAGGACTATCACCCTAATGGAATAATTTAGATCTGTTTCTCCTGAATCTGACTTTGGCTTGGCCTCATTTGGCTGAATTGGTGTATTGATCCTACTCTAAGCTTGCTTCTCTTCCACTGAAAAATCTCTGTTCCATTGCACTTCTGCCATTGTTTTTTAAAAGAAATAATTCTACAATTACATGAGACATCAGAACTCCTACAATTCTCGTTATTGTCATTTAAAGTAAAATTGGATAAGTATATCCAATATACTTTATATAAGTATATAAAAATCAAAAAGAAAAGAAAATGTTGAAGGTTTTCTGGGTGTCAGAAAGCTGTTAAATTTTAAAGTTCACTTTCACTGTTTTAGTCATTCCACTGGACCCTACATTCATTATGCAGACCAAACTGACGTCTGGTTGATATGGAGTTGTACAGCACTTTGGCCCACCCTGTGCATGTTCTTCCCCATCTACACTAATCCTATTTGCCCACATCAAATCTGTATCCTTCTACGCCTTGTTTATCTAATCATCTCTTAAATGTAATGATTGTATTTGACTTCATTACCCGCTCTGGCAGTGAATTCCAGACATCAAACACTTCCTGTGTAAAAAGCTTTTTCATGAAATCCTCATTAGAACTCCTTCCTCTCACCTTAAAACCTATGTCCTCTTTTTTATGATACCCCCTACTATGAGACAGTTACTCTGAATATGTATCCCACATATGACTCTTTTAGTTTTATAAAACCATAAGAGGTAGGAGTAGAATTAGGCCATTCAGTCCATCAAGTCTGCTCTGCCATTTCAAATGGGTGCTCTAATTTCCTTCTCAAGCCTTCTGTCCTGCCTTTCCCCCTAACTTTTTGTGCCCTGACTAATCAAGAACCTATCAACCTCCGCTTTAAATATACCCAATGACCTGGCCTCCACAGTGGTCTATGGCAATGAATTCCTCAGATTTACCACCTTCTGGCTAGAGAAAGTCCTCCTCATCGCTGTTCTAAATGGATGACCCTCTATAAGAGATAGGAGCAGGATTAGGCCATTCAGCCCATTGAGTTTTCTCCACCATTTCATCATGGCTGCTCGATTTCACTCTCAACCCCAATCTCCTGCCTTCTCCCCATAATCATTCACACCCTGACTAAAGAACATATCAACTCCCACCTTAAACACTCCCATTCAGCCACCTGTGGAGATTAATTCTATAAATTCACCTGCCTCTGGCTAAAGAAATTCCTCCTCATCTCTATTCTAAGTTGACATCCCTCTATTCTGAGGCTGTGCCATCTGGTCCTAGACTTCCCCACTATGGGAAACATCTTCTCCACATCCACTCTATCTAGGCCTTTCAACATTTGATAGGTTTCAATGAGATCCCCTCTTATTCTTCTAAATTCCAGCAAGTATAGACCCAGAGCCCTCAAATGCTCCTGATACGATAACCCTTTCATTCCTGGAATCATTTCTCACGAACCTCCTCTGAACCGTCTCCAACGTCAGTGCGTCTTTTCTTAGATAAGGGGCCCAAAACTGCTCACAATACTCCAAGTGAGGCCTCACTTGGAGTAAAGCCTCAGCTTTACATCCTTGTTTTTATATTCTACTCCTCTTGAAGTTAATGCTATTTATGTATCTCTATCAGTTTCCTTCACTCCAAGGAACACAAGCGCAGCCTCTCCAGTTTTTCCCCACAACTAAAGTCCTCCAATCCAAGCAATATCCTAGTGAGTCTCATTCACAGTCTCTCCAGCACAGCCATACCCCTCCTATTAAGTGATGAGCAGAAACACACACAGTACTCCAGGTGCTCTCTAACCAGTGTTTTGCAAAGTTAAAGCATAACAACCCGACTTGCCCCAACCTAGGAAGTCAAACATGCCCAAGTTATTGGAGGAGATGTGTTTTTCATAGATTGAAAGAAAGCTGTAACCTAGAACAAAATCAGTCCTTTACAGGCTGAAGTTATGTAATTAGCTGAGCACTCTGAACCCTCAGTTGTTTGTTATTTATATTAATGACCTGGAGGAGGGAACAAAATGCAAGGATTTCAAGTTGGCCGCTGATACAAAAATAATGGAAGGTTGAGATGAAGACATTGTGATTCTGCAGTGGGTTGTGGATAGTTAGTATGTTTGGACAAATTGGGTTTAATGTGGAGATGTGTGAAGTCATACACTTCACTAAGAGGAATCAAAGAGTGCTTGATTAAGTGAATCGAGAGAGACTGCTGATGAATATTGTTAGGAAGGATTCGGGTGATCTAATGCATTAATCACAAAAGTTTAGCAGGCACATCCAACAAGTAGTTAAGAGGACTAACAACATGATGGCCTTTATTGTGTAGGCACAGGAGTTTGAAAAGGAGAGGTCTTGTTACAGGGATTTTGTGAGGTCATACATGGAATACTGTGTTCTGTTTCGGTCCCTTTACCTAACAATGGATACGATAGCAGTCTAAACAAGTTCCACCAAGCTAATTCCTGGGATGAGATAGTTGGTAGGATGTGGAAGCTTTAGAGAGGGTAGAAACCAACTACCTGTCTCTGAATGTGAGCAAAACAAATGAGATGGTTGTTGACTTCAGGAGGACACGGAGCGACCACTCTCTGATGAACATCGACGGCTCCTCCATTGAGATCGTTAACAGCACCATTTTTCTTGGTGTTCACTTGGTGGAGAATCTCACCTCATCCCTCAACATCAGCTCCACAGCCAAGAAAGCCCAGCAGCGTCTCTACTTTCTGCGAAGGCTGAGGAAAGTCCATCTCCCACCCCTCCACCCTCACAACATTCTACAGAGGTTGTATCGAGAGCATCCTGAGCAGCTGCATCACTGCCTGGTTCAGGAATTGCACCATCTCGGATCGCAAGGCCCTGCAGCAGATGGTGAGATCAGCAGAGAAGATCGTTGGGGTCTCTCTTCCCGCTATTACAGACATTTACACCACACACTGCACCTGCAAAGCTAACAGCATTGTGAAGGACCCCACGCACCCCTCACACAAACTCTTCTCCCTCCTGCCATCTGGCAAAAGGTACCGAAACGTTCGGGCTTTCACGACCAGACTGTGCAACAGTTTCTTCTCCCAAGCCATCAGACTCCTCAATACCCAGAGTCTAGACTGACTTTGTAATTTGTCTTCTACTGTGCCTATTGTCTTGTTTATTAACTATTGTACTGCCCAGCACTGTTTTGTGCACTTTACGCAGTCCTGTGCAGGTCTGTAGTCTAGTGCAATTTTTATGTTGTCTAGTGTAGCCTTGTGCTGTCTCACATAGTCTAGTGTAGTTTTGTGTTGTTTCATTTAGCACCAGGGTCCTGGAGGAACATTGTTTCATTTTTACTGTGTACTGTACCAGCAGTTTATGGTCGAAATGACAATAAAAGCAACTTGAACTTGAACTTGAAAGGAAATATACCAGGATGCTGCCTGGATTAGAGAGCATGTCTTCTGAGGATAGGTTGAGAAAGCTAAGGCTTTTCTCTTTGGAGTGAAGAAGGTCATTTGGTATAGGCATATGAGATGATAATTGGTATAGATCAAGTGGATAACCAAAGACTTTCTCCCAGGGTAGAAATTGCTAATATGAAGGGGCATAATTTTAAGCTGGTTGGAGGAAAGTATAAGGGCAAGTACAGAGTTTTATTTTTTTACAGAGTGGTGGGTGTATGGAATGCCCCACCAGGGGTGCTGATAGACACAGATACATTAGGAACATTTAAGAAACTTTTAAACAAGTACATGGGTGAAAGAAAAATGGAGGCCTATGCAAGAGGGAAGGGTTAGATTCATCTCAGAGTAGGTTAAAAGGTTGGCACGACGTAATGAGCCAAAGGCCCTGTAATGTGCAGTAATGTTCTATGTTCTGAATTAGTTTATGTAGGCAGGCAGGTCCAACAAATAGTTAAGAAGGCAAATCGTTTGTTGGCCTTTATTGTGTAGGGCTTGAAGTTTAAAAATAGAGAGTTTGTTTTTATCGTTGTTCAGGAGTTTGGTGAGGCTACGTCTGGAATACTGTGCATTGTTTTGGTCCCATTACCTAAAAAGGATACAATAGCAGTTGGAGCAGTCCAAAAGAGATTCACAAGCTACTTCCTGGGATGAGATGCCTGTAAAATTAAGAGAGGCTAGACAACTTGAACGTGCATTCCTTTTTTTTTAGAAGAATGAAGAGTGATCTTATGTTTGAATAAGGTCACTCTTCATTCTTCTAAAAAAAAGGAATGCACATTGAAATTGTCATATAGGATCCTAACGAAACCAGATAGATTAGACACTGAGATGGTCTTACCAATAGGGGAGTTGCGAACAAGAGTGCAAAGTAAGTGATCAGTCATTTCAAAATGAGGTGTGTGGAAATTTATTCTTTCAGGGGGGTTCGAATCTCTGGGTTTCTCTGTTCTTGAAGATGATGGAGATCATTAGATATATTTAAGATGGAGATAGATAAACATTTGAACATTTAAGGATTTGAGGGCTGTGGGGAACCAACACAGAAGAGGATTTGAGCTCAGCATAGATTAGCTATGATCATATTGAGTGGTTTGGAAGGCTTGAGAGTCCTGTTAACTGACTCCTGTTCTTACTTTCTAAGTTGAGTTGAGTTCTCATATGCTTTCTCCACCACTCTATCAACAAGCACTGGTACTTACAGGTACTTACAGGTAACGTTCCGAGTTGAGTTCTCATATGCTTTCTCCACCACTCTATCAACAAGCACTGGTACTTACAGATAACTTTCAACCTCAAATTCCATTCGTCAATATTTCTGAATGCTCTACAATTTACTGTCTATATGACCTCCCAAAATGCATCTATATTAAAGATTATGCAGTATCAAATAATTAACAACAAAAAGGGAGAAAGAATGGAATTGAGTAATCAGCTCTTTGAGATCCAATAGATTAAAGAGCTGAGTCTTGTGTATTAGAGGGCATAGTTTGAGCATGTTAATATTTGATAATATCCTTGACCAAGCACAGTTCTTTCTTAACTCCACCACGGGCAGTCCCAATCCTGGATGCGAAAGGAGTAGGGATGGACATGGGGCTACCAAACCCATTCCATAAAAATCTACAGCTACAGAAATACCAAGAGAAGCTCCAAAGATCTCACCCCTGGGAGAGGAAGGATACCCCAAGATGGGCTACAGCAGAGGACAACTGGAAAGACTGGCACAGGATAGACAACGCTGGTGAGATGCTATCAGCAGCCTATGCCCCAGTAAGGGTGATGGGTCGAAGAAGAATAAGGTATAATCTCACAACTACATCCTGCATTTGTTTAGCATTTTATTACTTAGCATTCTAACGTACTGGAGAATTGTCACACTTGGCACTACAGAGGACTGCTGGCCAAAAGTTTGAAAACTGTATGTTTAAAGGATTATCATAAAGGAGAAGAAAGAGACAAAGGTGTACATGAGAGAACTGCAGAATGTAAAGACTGGAAGATGAAGGCACAGTGACCAGCCCAGAGGTGATGCAAATATGGGATCTCAGAGATTAGTAGAACCAGAAGCACTTGGAACTCAGGAGGATCAACATTATGAAAGGATTTGAATAAAGTGTAAAGCCGCTAAAGGACGATAATCAGTGCTGGTTGACAACAGACATAATGGATGAAGACACATTCCTAGTTATGGGAGTTAACAAACCCAACTGCTTTAAGAGTCATATTCATTTTATAGGCCAGATAACCCGTTGCCAAGGAAAATCTATATGTATTATTTCACCCATTGTTACCACGGAAGCTAATGGGAAGAGCGGCTAATTCCGAATGTACAAAATAACATAAATGCGTCTACGTCTGCAGGCACGTTTTTGCTCATCAATATCGGAAGTGATTTTTTTATACGCAGATGCGAAGCCATGATGTTCCTTGATTCTGTTGAGGACAGACATCAGTTTATGAGCTACGTATTCAGTTAGCTGGGAGGTGTTCGGCGTTAGCTTTTCGAGATTATGCCGGCGTAACTGGAGCCGCTCGTGTCAACTCGGATCTGGAAAGGGCTTTCCGAATTACTCTTGCCTCAGCCCAAAACTGAAACTGCTTTATTTTGATGTAAAGTGCGAAATACAGCTGGTCTATATATGCAACCCATGAATATCTGTACAATCTACTTTGGGAATGAGTTTATTAGATTGAGTACAATTTTGATAGACCTAGAAGCTTAACAGTATTGAGTACCGTTAGTTATACGCAAAAATATATCGTGAATCGACTCGTGAGATCAAACTAAAGAGACATGCCTATCTGCTTTCCTTACTTTTAAACTGTTTTCGCCCTCCCCTTAATAATTCTGCGTTTTTCTTTGTATCTGTATTCTTTACATAGATGCATAAACTTATGTAAATTATGTACTAACAATTTACACTTTCGCCGTAAATAGAAGTTATTTTTTAACATTTAGGGACGCAGAATCATTATTAGGCACCATTTGGGTTGGACAGCATTGTACTGTATTGGGCGGACAATAACCCATCAGTCATTAGCACGTTCATTTTCACCAAGGATTATCATTAGGAAGTGATTTATGCTGAATGAGCTCTAACATTTCTCAGCTCAGAGTTTGTCTTTCTCCACTCGAGCCAGCGCCAAGCCAAAGAAACAGCTGGGCTGAATTTTTAGCGCCTATAATTAATTAAGAGCTTCATTCCCGGGATTTGATGATTAAATAAAGCAAGACCCTTATCCCCTTTGCGATTTCACTGAAAGTCTACTCCAGCCCAGTACTCCTGATCCCACGCTGGTGGTGCATTATAATCCCTTTTTGTGAGGAAAATGCCACAAGATTGCACATAGACACAGGCACAATAGGTAAATTCAAAAACAGCCACTTGTTCTGCAGTCGCTTCTGTTTTCTCCAGCTTGCTGCATATTTGCCACTTTTTCAGAACCGATCGAGGAGACGACTCAAAAGTTCCAGTGTATTGCTTTTTGGGAGGGGAGGGGGAAGGAGTTTTGGCGGGTGAATTCCTGGTAATACTTGGTGAGCTGCCAGTCACACATGTCCTTACTAATAATCTAACTGGGTCAAGTAATAGGAATCCCTTTACACTTTTTAACTGAATTTGATGTTGTTCTGAAGTGGCAGCCTCGCTCTTGTCAGTGCCTCTAGTGGTTTGTTTGTGCAAGCTGCTGTAGCAAGATTTGACTTGTACATCTGCATAATAACAATAAATTAACAACGTATCACCTCGTTTGTCAACAGACCCCTAATATATAAAGAATAGTCCGGGTCTTTTTTTTAAACTGGAATCCTTCTTAAAGCTAAGACGAGAACAAGGACCGGCGAAAATAAAAAACTACAAAGACAAGAAATGACAAAAGGAAAGTATGAGATAATTTCTCGCCAAGGCGAGATAAAAATTAGTAGCTTCGGAATATCTTTTAAGCAGTGTAGAAAAGACAGTGCTTTGCAAATTTACTCTTGATCCCGTGGAGAGCTTGCATTCCGCATAGGAATCCAACAGGTCCGGTCTCAGGGGCCACAGTGGTCAAATCGCTTCTGATAATCCGTGTAGAGTAACGGGATCGGCCATTCAGCCCATCAGTTCAATCAATCAACCTGTCATGCCAATCAGTCAGGGCGTGAGGCCGAACAATTCGAACGAGGCGGAACTGTGTTTCAGCTCCATGTACCCGCTTTCGCTGTGACAAATTAAGCACTTAACATCTCCTCGTGATGCGAAGTTAAGCTTCCCTGAAGTTGTTTTGGTCTCGTCTACTTGAGCAGGAACGTGGACAGATTCATGTCATTCATACCTCAAAACTCACTCGCATAACAAGGTTATGTAGCTCCACAATGTACTCCGCACCATTGAGGATCTGTTTCACTGCAGCCTGCCTCTAAGCTTACAGTCAAAACGCGCGAGGTAGAAAACGTCATATCAGATTATTTTTTCAGAATAGCAACCCCTGATGCACAAGTTGGGAATCAAACGCACACTGCTCATTCGGTACTGACCATCCGGCAAAATGTGGTTTATTTCAAACAATTCAAGTTTCGTCTTTGTGCGAGCGATTTCTGGTTATAAACCGTAAGGACGCTTCCCACTGCAAACTCGAAGGTTTTGCAACCATTTTCTTGCACTTTACAAGATGATATTAACCGCACGCTTTAACAAGAAAGTTTTGAATCTGATAATGCTGTTGACTAGAGTCAATTTAGGGAAAGAAATAATTAACCAAAATATAACTATACCCCTCTAATTATTTCTGCGGTACGCATAATTCTCAATTGGACCTCAGAGACCAATATATAAGGCACATAAAAATTTGTTACAGTTTCTATAATAAAATCTATTGGTTTTCGAGGGACCCTGGGTCTCTAGATGGGACAGAGCGCATTGTACGTACAAGGCATTTTAAAGCAATTAGGAAAACAGTCGAAGAAATTATTAACTCTCTACTACGTAATTTGATTTACTTACGTTAGTGATGGCCATCCATTCATTACCACACTAACAGGACTACTCTGACATATGCAATACAGGGGCTTGCAATTCATTAGCAGCCATCACAATGTTCCCATCCGCGGCGCCAGCCAGCACTTCAAACAAAGTTAGTATTTTCTATTTTTAAAAAGTCTCATTCGCCGTCCCCTGCTTTCCGCAAATGTATTCTGTATGCTTTCTTAGAACGGTCTCCCAGTTGGGTGCATGTCAGGGGTTGGGATCAGTGAAGTGTTTCTCGCTAGGTACAGAAGCGAGTTTCCTAAATATGCTCACAGGACACAGACGGACTAACATTTCAGCCCAAGCAAACCAAGGCCTTTGATCATCTCGATCAGCTCCAGATGGACTCGATTTGTAGGCCATTTTTTAGTTTTCTCTCCAAATGATTATTTATGTAGTGTGCAAACGGCACCTTTTGCTCCCTGACGCAGACAAAAGAGCACAAGAGCAATCAGCTCACACCTTGTCCGGATACTGAAGTTTATTCCGAGGCGACGGCGGTAGATTAAATGGGCAACTAAACTTTGCCCATTTAGCTGTAGAGAGAGTACGGTAAAATAAGAAACAGCCTTGCCGATGGAACCTCTCAAAAGCATATATAACAAAAGTGGAGTTGCACTTTTTATACAGTTTTCATAATAACATTGGCTAACGCTCAAATGCTTCCACATTCTAAGTACGCTACACATTGAAATGTTAGATTTTTCCCACATGTTATGCATATGCAATGACACAAGACACCTTTACAACAACGTTCGCTCTAATTTCCCAGCTGTAGTTACAACTGTAGGATTCGGCGTCTTTTGTAAACCATAAGGCATGGATTATACTTCGGAATAAGTGGGACTAGTTGGAATATTAAATTCGTACTTTAGAAAAAAACAGCTAAGAATATATGAGATCGCGCCAAACCGTTTTAAATACATTGGTCAAACATCATTCTTTTTTAAAACGACGAGCTGCCTCGTCAGAGTTTTAAGGCCTCGTGATAAAACCCTCACAAAACCAAACCTTGTTAACAAAAACTCGTTAAGACAATGCCTTGAATATCCGAGCGTTTGTGTGCAGTGATTTGTGAAACATGATTAAATTTCAATATCTCCATAAAATTAAGAAATACCTCCACGATCTTCACCAAGTTTGCAATGAATTAAAATAATATCTCCCTTTTTTTTGCCCTTTTATTTTTTTTCTTCCTGATTGGAAACTGATACCGGGATTGTCCGGTTGAAGAGTAATGGAAACCTCAAGTCCACTGCTTTCAGCGACTTGTCCGGCTGATTAGAAGGACTTGGGACAAGCAGCACGCTGGAGGTGGCTACTAATTCTTTGACAGTTCAGGCGCAAAGATACGCACAGTGATGTTTGGCGTTTCAATCCCTTCTCTTTCTCGGCGTATCTGAGATTGGAAACGATTGCTGCCTGTTCACTGTTGCTTCACGTATTTTTTTTCTCTTCACTACGCAGAGAGAGGAATGCCAGGAATTCACGACTGGGAACAGGAGAGAGTTTTCACCTCTCACCAGTCAATGGGGGCGAGCTAGGATAGGCAGCGGAGTGTGGACGGAGCAACAGAGTCTTTACTGGGTTAGAACGGATAGGATTTATTTCAGCGGAGTAATGCCAAAATCAACTTCGCAATTTAGTTTGGGAAGTTTCTTCCTGTTTCTCCAATGGCCCCTCTCGCATTGCTTTTCGGTCACCTGGAATAGATTAATCCCCAGGGATGGAGGACATCCCGTGCCTTCTTTTGCTTTCGGTTCTTTGTGTAGAAATACAAATGTTGTCTGAATTAATATTATCAGTTTCTCTCGTTTATTGTCTTGAATTGATGTTTTATTATAAATGACGGGCATTTACTTTGTTATGCCTCCATATTAACAGATGGTGTCACACGTGTGGTGAAAGTTATATTTTATATCTAAATACGTGACTGTCATGTCTACATGGGTCATCAAAGTGCATTTTCGAAACTTGCAGACACCTCGACCCTCCCCAGGGTGATTTGTTTTACATATATTTGAGGTGTTCTTCGGATGGCCACTTTCAAAAGTAACAGCTGTAAAAATAAAGCTTGATTTAAATTTTCTTTCTCTTACCAATTCTCAGCCACAGAACTCATCCGAAACTCAGCATCGTAACACGCTAGTGTTGAAGCAATGCGGTGAGTTCGGGGGAGTTTCAGAGAAATACAACGAGCACCGTAAACGGGAACAGTGCTTCCAAAAGTGTGTGCAGTTCTTCAAAAGTCGGAACAGGCTTGCCTCATTGATGTTAAAAGTATGTTTTTCTCTTCTGGACGCGAGAGATAATAGGCAGGAAATTTTGAAAATATTATTTAATATGAAAATGGCTCAACTGAATTTGCACCACATAACTTGAATGAGCCTTCCGTCATCACCCCCCCCCCCCGCTGAATGTGAAGACGCCAAATACAAAATCATTTACTTTCGATTTTAATGGAGGAAACTGGTGAGATTCGGATGGGTTTTAGGACTAGTCTTACTATAGTTCTGCGTATATGTATATCACTACGCAGTTTAAATGCGTGAACAATCAGGAGTGCTTATTCTGCATTGTTTGCTACCACCTGTGATCAGATAGTAAATATTCCGAATAGTTGGAAGAAAAGTTTGCCGAACTCAAAGCGCCATTAATTGTATTCATTTCTAAATGGGTGAAACTGAAGAAATGTAGGCAACAGTATAAAAACTGCTGTGATGTATACACAGCTATAAATATTAATAAGTTCGGCCATCGGTCCTCTAATATAAAGAGTGCCCTGGAGGAAAACTAGAGTGAGATTATACAACAGCAAATCCCACGCAGGCCACCAAACCATATCATTCAGTCAAAAACCACAAAGTAACTGAAATTCGTATCTGATACTCCCGGTACGAGGAAATACTCATTGTGGGACACAGGAAATAGTGTTTGTAAATCTGCACTTACGCTCTTGAACAACTCATAAAAGATCATTTCTTTATGAAAGAAAATATAAAAATCAGCTTAAGACTAATACCGCCTGTAAGAGACTAATCCTTGAAAATTAAGTAAAGATTAATATAATTCCTAAAATAGATACGATAGTCACACTACTAATTTGCATAGTTTCCATGTTTTAAAAAAAGCAATTTACTACTAATTCCTTGCTTGAAATTGATCATAACTTTAAGATGTGGGTTACTTTATATGTTTTTTAAGGAAAATTAGATTGAAGAAAGCCAGATGGGGGAGGAGGCGAGGGAAACCAATAATTATGGTGCTGACTGATGATATATCGCAATCACGCCAATGCAACTAACACTTTAACACCAGATAAAAATAGGAGTTCTGATTTGAATGTCCTGGAGATTCTGAATATTTTAGTACTGTTACAAGGGTATTTATATTCGCCCCGAGACACTTTTCCACAATTTACTGAAAAGCTAGAAAGATGAAATAAGATTAATAGAAAAACCACTAGCGAAACTGTACTTTAAAGATAACTGATAAATGAAGTCGCATTTCTTCTACGTTTTGTTAGATTCGCTCCGATTACACATTTAATAAAGGCCCAGTATATCGTTTGAACGGAGAAGCCTCGGCGCAATCATTGAGGGTAATTTATGAATAATTGCAAAATAACATTGGAAAACGTTTAACTCGGGATTAACATACTGTGTCTCAAATTCGTTGAGTGTGCCTAAGGGGTGTGTGTGTGTGTGTGTGTGTGTGTGTGTGTGTGTGTGTGTGTGTGTGTGTGTGTGTGTGTGTGTGTGTGTGTGTGTGTGTGTGTGTGTGTGTGTGTGTGTGTGTGTGCGCGCGCGCGCACGCGCGCGCTACCATACACCTGAAAATGTTTAGGCTCTGAATTAATTATATATTAATGACAAGTAATGTTTTAAATATCTAATTGGTTATAATGACATCTATATAGCGATAGTCATCCAATATAGTGGAACTTTTTGTAATATTTAAAAATGTATTTCATTCATTTTGTGGAAGCATCTAAATGGTGATTTTATTGATACAATTGTTGGAAATTTTGCTACATTTCTGAAGCATAGTGTGGGTGTTCGACTTAGCTTGACAGTGTCTGTATTCCCTGTATTGTTTGTGTTAAAAGGCCGCCAGAAATACAAACATGGACAATTTGACGTTAACTAAACATATACGAGCCAACTACGATATTTACATCAGTTATTTTCCAACCATCTGACCCTTTAAGCAACCACAGATCTGACCGAAATGCACTCGTCTTACAGTATCTAAAGAGATCAGTGACTACATTCAGTTGAGGGACGGGGAACTGAAATCTTCAATTTAATTGCCACTATAGATTAGATCTTTTTTTTTCGTTTTCCGCTTTCCTGTAGCGAAATAATCAGATGGGTTCGTCATTAATATTTGATTTCCCAATCTGTTGATCTTTTAAATTAGCATGGTCGGATTCACTGCAATTCTACAGAAGCAGAAATAGGAAGCATCAAGTCGCATTTGGAAAAAATCAGGCTGAGATTTTATTTACAATCATTTCCGAGACCATTGTTTCGCAAAGAAAAAAACAACCGCATAAATTAGTAAAAGCTCTGGGTATAGTCCTTACAAAAATACAATTCAAAGATATTTTTTCTCCTACTCCCAACACACTCGATGCACAGAGACAATATTTCATACACACAAAAAAAAAATCTGGTTTTCGTCGCATCACACTTCCAAGTACGGTGACATTTTCGGGTCATTGGCCATATTCACAACATATAATGAGTTGAATTTCTTTTCCATATTTCTTTAAAATTTATGTTAATTTGTTAGTCACCCGTTTGTGGACTGGGAAGTTTATATGACAAAGAGTGCTATTTGATGTTGATACTTTTTTTCTCCCAATAAAAAATGCTTTTTTGACACTTCTTTGGAAGGACGTCGGTTTTCTATTCAGAACAAGTGTGACACCTACCTGCGAATCTGGGAAAAGTTCAAGTCAACACTCTTAGTTGAATGAACTCCAGTATCGTAACATACAGGATGGGGGAAATATGAGCAGCGGAAAACAGAGCCTGAGAAAGCTCGCGGCCAATACCGGAAAATTAAACGAATTTACATGGTTTACAAAAATAACTTGGGTGGTTGAGAGTTGGTGATGAGAAGGGTTTAGGCGACGTTATCTTATACGGATGTCACGACGTATTCCGCTCTCATTCCCTCAGATATAGCACCGCTATGCTTTTTTTTGCGATAGTAATGAGGACTAAATTTGGCATAAAATCGAACTCATTAGCAAAGTTCACCAGCTGATTGCTTTGCATAAAACACGACACTGATTAGATGTAATTAGGTTAAAGGATGGCACTTTAGTTTTAGCCGTATTATTCCAGCCAGTTTTTATACTCCACCAGCTGCTCTGTAAAAGCGCCACACACTCTTCCCTGTATAAATTTTCTTTTAAAATAACGATTCGTCACCTAAAATAAAACAAAACAAGCCAAACGACAATGTTTGCCTGGATGTGTAAGCTAAAACTGTGTTTTAATTAAATATTTACAATTTTTTTTCAGCAGCGACCTTTGAAATTATTTTGTTTCTGGTATGTCTTTTAGTTTTGTTGAAACCTTCCCCCGATTTCCATGAAACAGCTTTTATCTTAAATTAAACTGCCATTGTGTTAATTATGAAACATTTCAAAAACACAGATTTATATTATATATGTATATATATATTATACGAAAGAACAACATTAATATCTGTACAAGAGACTCGTTTCATAATTTACTTCAGAGGCTGTATTATCCTTTTTAAATACAAAAAAAATGCTACATTAAATATACAGAATTAGTCTAAATACAAATTAATTCGTGGTTGGTTAAGACTTTTCCGGATGTTACTTTTGAACAGTTTGAATTAAACGTTTGGAATTTATCAGAAATTAAACTGCTTTGTTACTTTATACCACGTTGACGGGGAAATAATTTGCCAAGGTAAAATAAATAGTGTCCAGAGTTTCGGCGAAGAACCCCATTATTAAATGTTCGACATACCTTTCTTCAACTCATAAGACGATGTGTCCTTGCAATGATCTACTGGTGCCGGGCTCTTTGTTTTGGATTCTGGGCAGAGTTTGGCTAGTGCCTCTGCTCTGCTTAAGACAGTCTGACTTAATCCATTAGAACTGAAGTGATTTGTGCTGCTACTTCCATGGTGGCTGTGAAGGTGTCCGAAAGTGCCATAGTTCGTGTAGCCCGTGTAGAAGGGCGAGGTGTAGTAGAGAGGCCGACCCAGCACGGCGCTGTTAGGATAAGGGCAAGGGGAACGGGACGGCGAGGAGGCGCTGGCGGACACAGCACAGCCATGGCCCGGGCACGTACTCGGCTGTTCGCTCTGTTCTTTCGACTTGTCCGAAGTGGCGATTTCTGCTAGAGACCAGAGTTTGGGTTTGGAGGTTGTTGCCGGGGGCGAATGAATGACTGAAGTCACGCTGCAGTTCGCTGTGTTACTGGGAAGAGTATGAGCTAGATTTGTATGTACATTTTCCAAATCGGAGTCGTGGCTTTCGTGCAAGATCTCAGTTCCGTGAGGCACAACCAGGGAAGAAGTGGTAGCTTTGGGGGAGTGAAGGATCTCTTTCTCCTCCGAGTCTTTGAATTCCGAATCGCTGAGGATTTGTTCGTCTTTATTGGAATGTTGTTCCTCAAACCTTTCGCAAGCAATTTCAACTACGCTCGTTTTCTGATTTCCTGTTTGATCAGTTGACAAAAGAGAGAAAAAATCACATTATATAAATCAAATATTTCAATTACACTCTAATTGTTGTATTTATTCATGGGGAGACTCGTAAATATTCACATTTCCTAACTCAATAAATGTTGTTACTTGTAGACAATATTTCTGATGGATGCTACGATATTGTGTTTTCAGAAACATCTCTTAACTACACATGTGATGAAAATTACAATTCAAACGAAAATATGTCTGTTATTTGCATATGCGTGCGTTATAAATAATAAACCAAAATCAACTCCACGTCTTTATTGGAAATGATTTCTCTAAAATATTCATTACTTTCTTACCAGGCTCTGGTTCCGATGAGTTCCCCTTTTCTAAAGGTTTCTGTGGCTCATCTTCGTCGTTTTTCTCCAGATCTATGTTCTCTTCTTCTTCCTCGTCTTCACTCCTATTTCTCGGGGTCCAGGTCATTTTATTTTCCTTCTTCAACCTCCTCCTGGCGTTCGCAAACCAGGTGGACACTTGGGTCAGCGTCATTTTCGTGATGATGGCCAGCATGATCTTCTCGCCTTTGGTGGGGTAAGGGTTCTTCCTGTGTTCGCTGAGCCAGGCTTTCAGGGTGGCAGTGGCATCTCTGGTGGCATTTTTTCGGTAAGCTGGGTCACCATAGGGGTAAGAGCCTAAAGGAGCGGCGTACGGGTGATATCCTATAGATCCAGCCATGCCCGTCGAATGATCATAGGGAGAGCCCTGGGACAACAAACACCCGTCAAAATCGCGCTTTGTACCAAAAGCATTCAACTGTAAATCCTTTAACCTTGTGAAATAATAGATACATACATATTTTTAATCTGCCAGTTTGTTGATACATTTAATAAAGCCGGGTGATTTTAATAATAATTTGCCCCAAATTGTTCTTAACTGAATCAAAATTACATTCAAATAACAAATTGAGATGCCTGAAAAGTTTGTAGAGGGATGTGCGAACGTTTTGTTAAACGATCTCAGCGAAGTACCATTGTGCACAGCAATAGTTACAAATGCATTTTCATGGTGTCTAGAAAGCTGAACTTACCACATAGGAAGTGAAGGCAGCGGTCGGGTCTGTGCCGTACTGGAGGTGGCTGTTATAGCCTGGGGAAGGGGCTGTAAACGCTGTAGATCCGGCGTATGGGCTGAAGGCAGATCCCGAAGAAGATCTCCCAAGTTCATCCGTCCTGGGTCCCGATATGACGCTCGTGCTGTACGCTGGACACGAGTAAAGAGCTAACGAAGCTGACGGTTGGTACAAGTAACCCTGAGGATACGACATGGCTAAGATTAGTGATTGTGTGTCTCTGTGTGAATCAGCCCCCTATTTCCAAGGCTTTTATGTGAATTGTGTGAAGCGGAGTCATACACCGGCAGATTGCCTGGGTCCGCGCTGTCAGCTGCAAGCTGACTCCCAGTGTTTACTTGCTTGCAGAAGTTTTCCTTTAGATGGGGCTGCTTGGAAAAGGTCCTGCAAGATGCAAGTTAGAAATTCAGGATTTCTGACGCCTTCTACGCACTCGCAGCTCCTCCTATAAGGGTGTTGTCAATAGAAGAGAGGCACCAACAATGCTGGGGTGCCACAACCAACCTAACAGAGTCTGCTACTCTCTCTCTCACACACACACTCGATCCCCCTCCTCTCTCTCCTCCTCCCCTCTCTCTCTCCCTCCCTCCTTCTCTCGAGCTGTGTCTGTACTTTCTCTCTCTCTCTCTCTCTCTCTCTCACTCACTCACTCTCTCTCCCTCCCTCCCTCCCTCCCTCCCCTCTCTCACTATCTATCTATCTATTTGGCGGAACAAGACTCATTTCAAGGCTCAAGTGCGCCGGCCCCTGGATGGCAATCTTTTACCAGGCTCCAGCAACTTAAACTTTAGTTTGCTAATGTTGTACGTGACGGAGCCTGGCGAATCAGATCTCGTCAAATCGGGGACAAATTTAAACTTACTGGAAATATATGCCAATTCTACGCTCCAAAGTACGTTTGTTAAACTTTCCTTGAAATTTAAATTTACTGCCAGGAATTAATTACAATCCTGTCGTGTGCTAAAGATTCTGTAATGTTACAGGTGTATAACTATTGTAGAAAATGCCGTGAAGCGGAAGCTATTTTTAGACGGTTCACTGTAAAATATATTTAACAAATGTGATGCTTTAAATTGGGATTTAACTAATTTTAAAATGCATCAGCAACTCACCCACCCCGTCTCCCCGTGCCCACGTGGTTCAGCTAATTATTCAGTCAACAGTTAAGTAATAACAGAACACGGCCGGTGCTAATGCGAAATGATAGACAGTGACTCTAGCTTCGGCGCCTTGCGAAGGGGAAGGGGAAGAGCATCTCGTTTTCGCACTCGTGATTAACCATCCAGCAGCTTTGCTAGAATTATGTGCGGTCCGTGTCTTTGAACGTTGGGCGAAGACAGGATCGGCCTGGCTGTGATGTCATTTGCCACCAGCTGACTTGCCACACTTGAATAACAGGCCAGCCTCGTGGAAGCGCACCCCACCATAGAGAAGGGTAGAGTGAAAGAATCAACAATAAATTTTTAAAAAAGGACTAACGGTTATCTTGAAATCACTCCAGGGTATTGGCTATTTTTATATGCCGTTAACAGCGTACTATTAATCTGATGAGGTGATTTGATTCAATTTTAAGTCTGTCTGTTTTTTTTGTTCTGACAGCAGCTGTCAGTGCAGTCTATAACATTAATGCAAAATGAGGCTCGCAGTGAAGGATCAACAATTGTGATGTCATTACTGAAAATTTATTGAGAAATAATTTGCAGTAGGTGCATGGAACATCCTGTGCTAGAGTACACAGGAGAATCCCCTCCCCCCACCCCACCCCGCACCACCCCTAGTGTTCCATTCCGTTCTACAAAAACCTTCAAAATAAATGCTGTGTTTAATTGTTGCAGATTGAAGGAAGGTAATTTTCAAAATTGGCTACCTATTGACATCAGTATACAGCAGTCATTAGAAAGCCATGCCAAACTACGATTAAGCATAATGTGTAGACAGTGCACACATAAATGTACATGAAGAATTACTTATGCAACAATAGAAGCCTGTCCAAGAATTCCAAATAATAATAAACAATGATTATAAAATCTATTCTTTGATTACAATGTACTCTTGCACATATGAAAAAGTATCATTGGAAATTAACACACAATGGATTATATTAAAACCATTTTACAAACATACTCATAGTCCTCCTTGGATTCATATTAGAGCAGAAATTGTGTTGGTGGTCTACCTAATGGATTGCCTCCATCGTGAGCAATTTCACCTTTAGAATATGAGGTATAATTAAGTTGAGCTCCATACGTGTTGTCTTTTAATTATTCATTTAAAGTGGCCTGTAATGTATCAATATTGGATACCTACTGAATTTAGATTCATATGAGTTTTTCTTTTGATGTTTGGACTAATATACACTAAAACAAGGCATAATTCCTCTTAAAAAGAAGTCCTTGTTGTTCTCTGTCTATGTTTGCAACCACCCTTCCTCTCCCCAATGTCTTTTACACCTGTCACAGGGAATGGCAGCTAAGAAGTTGCCAGCAGAAGTTGTGTAATATGTAAATCAGTGAGTAGTCACACTCACCTGGGTCAGAGAATTCACCATTTATTGTACTTCTCAATAAATTCAATCTAGTCCAGTTCTAAAGGAATTTGTATTATCAAGAATGCTATATATTGGATGAAATGTTAAACCCAAGGAAACTTTGGCTTTCTTAAATGTACATAAAAGGTATTGTGGCATAATTTGGAAGAAGAGCATGAGAAATAATCTTGATATTCTCCACTATTTATCACTCAAACAACATTTCTGAAATAGATTATACTGTGTGGTCATTATCATATTGTGGTTTATGGGAGAATGCCACACCCATGTTGGTGTTTCTGGTTATTTCCAATCACAAGACAATCTAAGATACTTGATGGACTGCAAAACACGCCCAGCACATAGTGAAAATAACTGCTAAGTTACAAATCTTTCTTTTAACACAGCAAAATGCTTTTCTAATCTTCTTAATATGTTGTATTCTGCAATTCAGAAATTATCCAGTATTGGAGGTTGTACACTCATTTATTGATTTTGTAAAGATCCTTCTAAAAATGAAGAAGAGGACCATGCTTATCCATTCCATCATCTGTACAAACCATTGTAGACTATAGGACAATGACACATCAGAATAGTCTGAGTATTCTTGATGCCCTTGTCCTCTATGCATCAAAGATATCATCTTATAACTCAAAAGAAAGTCCCAGGTGTTAACATATACTTATAAGAACTTATTTGCAGACTCCAGGTAGTATAGCTGATTTAATAACGTTTGTATTTAAGGCTTTCAGAAGACAGTTAGTATCAAAATCCAAATACCTTATGCTTATATGTATTTTTCTTATTGCAGTCCGCCATTGCCAGTATGATTTCAGTCACATTTGTGTGTAAATAATTATTTATTAATTGCTGTATCAACAGTTCCTATTTAATTGTGTACTTAGCTGACTTGTGAATAGTTACAGGTTATTAAGAGGCTTAGTGAAGCAAATTTTTGAAGTCTTATTACTCCACTGTCACCTTGTATTGTGCATAAAAACATTAGTTTTATCATGTGACCATAGCCTGTTTAAATGATAATTAGTTAGTAAAGAAGAATTATTAGGATTGTGAATTCTGTTGAAATAATGGTCTCTAGCATAATGCACATACATATTTGTGAAAATTGAAAAAGTTGAACATGTGTCTAAGAACTACATTTAATATTTGATGTATTATGGCAAAAGGTGCTGGCACCACAATCTATATCAGATTGTTACACAATACAAGGCTTGTCCGGATAAATCCCATAACATTTCCCATTAACTGCAGAAAGCAGAAGTACAATAATCACAGAACTTCACAATGATTGTATGGCCATCAATAATAGATTCACAACAGACATAAGAGTTAGATATTTTGCAGCTAAGTGACAACCATACCTCGATAAGATGTTATAATGTTTTTATGACTGTTTTTATTGTTTTCTAATATAACCCATTTAAACATAATGCTTATTGTGGTTATTTTATTACTTTCTACAAAATCCATTTTAACACATGGCAGTTTTCAATCAATCTTTGTTTAATGCTTAGAGTCCAAGTGCATTATATTTACAGACACACATAAACTGATGAGAAGAGCAAAGATATTTACTTCATAATCTGACTCCCCACTTACTCTTATAATGTGTTTTCCTTCCTTTTGCTATGATGAACAGGTAGTATGACATGTCGACTACTTATTTCTATGGTTGAAAAATAATTGTTTTCTCTTATATACATTAACCTTCCTGAAAGGACATGAGAAAATAGGAATTCCAACAACTTGGTCACATGTTTTGGCATTGTGAATTTTAAGAGAAGTATTCCTGGTCAAATCTCAGTTTGTATTGGACAATTTGAAACAAGTTGACAGCAGTGCTTCTCTCCAGCTGCTGCACAGTTGTGCAACAGCTGCTGACAACATCTGTGCTTTCTGAGGCACTGCACTTGCTGTTGCATTTTGGCATTTGGAATGTTTTGATCACTTTAGTTAATGCTCCTCACCCTTCCTCTATAAGAGGGCTATTCGGCTTTTATAGAGCAATGGACCACTTGATATTTTCTGTATGGAAAATAACCTGTTTTATTTCTTGTAATTATTGAACACATAGCTGGAGATGGAGACTTAAGGGGGCAGACTATATTGTAATACGCCGGATAAACACTCTCAGTTACTAATATATTTGATAGAGTCATGCTACATTATTGTTATCAGACCCAATTATGCTGTGGGGTTGGGGGATTAAATAAGAGAAGGAGGAATGGACTGCCAAAATTCAGACTTTAATCATAATATGAATTCAACATAGATCTAAACAGAGGCCGAATTGTAGGATCTTGTTCATACAAGATCTTACAATGAATAAATATTTCTTCTAATGTTAGTTTTGTTATTAACAGGATATTATTTTGGCACCAGTTTGGCACAAGCCTACACATTTTTTTATTTTAACAACAAAGAAGTTTCCTATCAATTGATTAAAATTAACAATGTCTTGACGTTGACTACGTGTATTCAGCTCAAATTCATAGTGTACATTGATGCATAAGTAGTTCAAAGCCTTTAGTTTTAAACCATTACACAAGATGCCACCTGGCCATATCTATAGATGTGATCGATTTGTAATACAAGGAGGAAATGTTGGTAGTATTTACCTTTAATTGTAATCAACTTTGAGACTTAAATCTCATAAAGCAGATACATCGTTGCCTGTTGTGCTTTAGTAGGTATCGCAATTAAATTCTTCGCGAAATACGTATTTGAAATATACACGGTGGCTGCTTCAGTTATACTTCTCTGCTTTCGAGCTTTATCTCAACTGTAAAGCTATGTAAAACAGCCGATGTTGTCTACCCGCTATTCTCAGCACCAGGTAAATTATGTAGTTTGGATTGTCCCCATTTATTTTGAAAAATGGGAAAAGATTTTTTTAAACAGATCGAAGGAAAATGAATAATCTACTCAGCCGTTCATTCAGCGGAAACCGTTTTGGACAAGCTTCATTATGTAAGTTCCAAATAACACTAATTACTTGGGCCATTCAGAATTTAGAAGAGCGTCCTCACAATGCAACGCAAACCAGCTGATTCGATGCCTCTCACACTCTTAATCTCAAAATGAGTGTTTACTGGTGGATATAAGCGAATAAACGAACCAGGTATCCCCTCTCGAAAACTCATAAAAGGGTAGAAGCGAAAGCAGATTAAAACCATATGAACTGGGATAAATCCCTGCCGATCAACGGATGTAATCTCCTTTGATTCCACCAGATATATTTCCCAACACGAACATATCCCGGTTTATTTAATTCTCTTTGTCTGCTTATAGCAGCTATTCTGCCCAAGCCCATATCTCAGCGGGAAATCTCGCAAATCGATAGTTTTCTAAGTCTTTTGCCCTGCGAAATTAATCAACGCATTGCATATTGCCTTTAGCGCCTCAATTATAAGAAGGTTCTTTAATTGTACAATACTATGCTCTGATATCACTCTATGTGGATGATTGATTGAGATGTTTGTTCATATTCTCATCTGTTTATAATCCGTTTTGGTTACTTTCAATTACTTTTTTTTTGCGTGGATTAAAGGCTTAATGCTACATCTTTCTGAAATCATCTTTGGGTATCGCTATATTTATACAAGCAAATGACGACTGTCGAAGTGTGCACGTTGTTTAAATGTGCGTTTCATTGTTTTAACGTATTGCGTTAACAGACAATTGCAAGTATTCCATTATTGATACATTTGTTTCTAAGTCCATTAATACTTTTTAAAAAAAATTTACTTTGAATTGACAAGATATTCTTAACAAATCCCAAACGTTTAGACATTCCGGGAACTTCACGAAAAGCAATCCGTAAATGTGTTTTGGCATTATTCGTGCATTACAAGATCGAGGATATCCCGCTCCGAAACAGGCCGTTCGGCCCAAACAGTTCATACCAGGTTTGAACTCGATCACTTATCCAGCTCGATTACTTATCTAAACCTATTAACATATAATATCCTTCTGTTCGCTCTCATATGCTTTTCCAATTGTCCCTTAAATGGATCCTTGTCATTCCCTGTAATTTGTTTATACCACGAAATATTATTTTCTCTGATTATAGGATCGGAATTTCCACTGTTTTTCAGGCTTGGCTCATCATTGCGCATTCGTGTCACAAAAATACAATGTTTGCATATGATATATAGTAAACTATCATCTTTTCTATCTCTATTACTTAGACATTTCTGTGCAAGTAAACTACACACAACGAAAACCGAACGAAACCACTCGGAGCGCTGAGCAGGTAACGACACTCTTTGCAATACACACATCTAATTATCATCGGGGAAATCCTGATTGACAGGAGCGCGAGACCGCTTGGGAAATGTAGTTCGCATCACGAGCGCAACTCGCGGATGAACAACAGATCCCGAAATGCAGTGCAGCCCTTTTCACTGTCCTCTCGCTGATTGGTGGTGCGCCTCTGCTTCACATCGCCTGGTAACTAGCGGCCCGGACGCCGGGTAAGGAGGCGGGGGAAATACCATTCCGTATCGCAAACCCCGCCTACCCCGTGCGGCTCCCCCCCACCTACTTCCGCTTTACCTGGGTGGTTGCCAAGGTAGCCGGTCGGGCGACCGGAAGTGTTCCGGTGCAGTGAGACCCTTACGCTGAGAGATGGCGGCCAGGCGGCGAAATGCGGCTTTTATGTTAACTCTCGTTCACCTTCGAGGGTGCTTCAGGCGGGCCTGCACCATAGCGCCCGACCCGAAGGGTAAGTCACTCTTGTGTTCATCCCGAAGCCTTTTTTTTTACATACCCCATGCGCTGTTTATTCCAGTGCACACACATGCAGCTGCAATGCGCTTAATCCCAGGAAATGGACAGGCGATTAAAAAACGAGTCTGTGAAGTATTCATTACATTGTGACAGCGATTTAAATAGAGCTTTTTTTCCCGAGATGGATGCGATAAATGCTCTGTCGCATGTTTGAAGTTTTCTCTAGTTGTTGCTCGGTGTTTGTGCAGTGTTATAAATCAGACGTGAAGAAAAAATAGATTTTTTATGACCAAAACGGGGAGAGCAAACGGTTCTGTGAGGATTGAGAGCGGGTTTAGTTTCACTTGTAGCACACTTTCAGTGAATACTAAGGTTCTGGACAAATGCGTGGTAAGTACCGGGACGTTGCCGCAGGTCTTTTTTTCAGAAGGCACACTCAGAAGCAAAGCCGTCAAGGGGAACTTACCCCTTCATTTGAAATTCTTGACCTGAAACTGATTGCAACCCGCAGGTTTGCTTTGATGAAACTGGCACTCGCCAGCACCTTTTTGTTAACAGTCAAGTAAACAGACGCCGCCGTGCTAGTTTTTTTTACCACTGCAGTAGCACAGTACGTACATCGAGAAACAAAGGCGATATTAAAATCCTCCACTCAGGAATAATTAAGAACGTGTAAGTATATATTCAAAACAATTGTCATTTCCCCCCCTCCAAAAAAATTGTACATCACAGAATTCATTGTAAATATCGGCATAGTTCACATTTTATATAAAGTGAATATAACTATCGTGGAACCTGTATATCATTAAGATACATTTCATGTTGAAATACTTATACTGCTAAATATTTCTTGAAGGAAATAAATCTGCAGAGGATTGGATCTAAAACACAATACTGGTTGTAGTGTTTCCTTTTTTTATTTCTTTAAAGGAGGAATTGAATGCATAATAAAAATGCTGTTTTATCTGCTTATTCAGCAGTTATATGAATAAAATTTTATCTTCAACATTTGCTTTAAAATGTTTTCTAAGGAAGTACTCTTTTGATTTTTAACCTTGATAATAAGTTGAATTGTTATTTGCTGTTGGCCTAAAAATTGCTTAATCGGGATATATTCAGTCATTAAATTTATAACTAACCTAAAATCTGGCTTACCACCATTATATATACTGCATTGATTATGGAAGTGTTTCAGTAAATCTGATCGTTAAATTTAGTATCCCTTTCATGTTAATTCAACCTATCAGTGTTGGCTTTGCAAGATAAAAATGAGGCACCGAAAACTGAGAATGATCATTTATACCTGTCGCATTTTTGTGCTACAACTTTGCAGGGGGAGGCAATTTTCAAATGTAGTATGTCTTGCTGCTGTTATGGAGGTATATAAAGTTAATGTTACTTCATAATGTTTATAAAGTGGCTGTCTGTATAATACACTGTAGGTTATTAATTACAGTTGAAGTGTGATCAATTCCTGATAAGATGTTTTATTACTGGAAATTATATAATTATGTAAAGTAGCAACAGAATACTGCATCTAAACTCCCTCAATTTAAGATTAAAATGATTTGACAATGGCTTTCACTTTTCAGGGGATACCAGAAGTCACTATTACAATCCTGAAAATGAATACCTGCTGTCTGATCTTAATACACTTTTGTAATTAAATTTTGTAAAACAAGCAAATATGATGAATGCATTTATAAACATAATTTTGGTTAGAATTAAAATTGGACCAATTGTCATGATTGACTTTATACATAGCAGATCGCAATGTCCAATTATATTTTTTGCAAATATTCCAACAGGAACACTAGATTAATGGAGATGCAAGCTGGGTTCGAGGCTCAGGGTGGCAGCTCACAATTATCTTAACTCATATTTTAGTTGCTTTTTCAAATTGTAACTTGGAGTTCTACTACAAAACTGTGCATTGATAATGCTTCTCTCTGGTGCTTGAAGCAGCTATTAACCTGTCACAGGTGGTAGAATTCTTGACCCATGAAAGAACGCTGCAAGTTAAAGTGACAGTTAAACCTGTCAATTACATTTGCCTGCCACTGCTTGAGCTTTATCACTGCTCAGCTGCTGCTACTGTACTGCATGCTAAGAGAAGATGCTCCATCTTGGGACAGCAAACCGTTAAATCAACATGTTTTAAGACGTATTCTGGGATCAACAATTTACAAGCTTATGTCTAATGGAAAGTATGAATAAGGTTAATAAAAAATGATAATTTTGTCAAAGATACTAAAAATGTTTATAGATAAGCTTTATTTGAAAATTTTTATCCCTTCAGAAACAAAATATTCCAAATGTGTTTTTGCTTAAGTTGGATCTGATGCAGAAGATGAGGTAAGACATATTGAAACCAATTTTGCTAGAAGCAAGTTTAGAGTGTTTGGTTATCAAAATATCAAAGTATTGTTGTAGTAAGTCCATGTACAAAAATGCAAGATTTGCTTTTTCTCACGGCTTTGATGATACTGAAGTGCAGATTTTCTTAATTCCATCTTTGTCAGATCTCTTGGAGATTTAGCTTGTCTTCCATTAGTGATTGGTTGGCCCACATTTGAATAGCAGTCTATTCTAGGGATATTAAACAAAATATGACATCGTAACTCAGATATTGGGGCAAAAATCATATATTAACAGAGGTAGGTTTTACAGAACATTTTATGGAAGGAAAAAGTATTGAAGTGGTGGGGAGATTTAGGGAGAGAATTCTATAGCTTTTGCTTGTAGGGGCAGAAGGCACAAGTGGTGGAGCCATTCATTTTGCTGTTAATCAATAAGACAAAATTGAAGAATTGCAAATATTCCAAAGTATATTAAGAATGGAGGAGATCACAGAAAGAGAAGCGGGGCAGGAGGTGGCATTATGGATACAAAAAAAAAACACAATTTTAAAATGAAGGCTTTGTGGCCCATTTGGAGGGTGAAAAAGTGAATAAGAGTTCTTTTGGTAAATTCTGGTTTATAGTGGAATTAAAGAAAATATAACAGCTGAGAGCCAGTTGCAATAATCTAGATTTGGAGTGGTTAAAGAGGTTCAAGGTTTCAACATCAGTTAAACTGAGATGGGTGTTAAGATTAAATGAGTGAAATTGAGCAATATTAAATAAGTGAAATTGAATTGATGCAGATAAGTTGCCTAAAGCTCATTCAGATAATTTTTTTGGCTTTCGTTTTTGTCTGATTTTTTAAAAATTGAGTGGGAATACACTTACAGGAGAACAGAAATAGAAAAGTATTGTACTAGAAGTAGAAAAGTTTTTGTGCTAGATGCGCTGAAGGGCCTATTTTCTATGCTGTAGTGTTCTTAATTTTCTATTTATCTTGAAATTATTGAAGTCACATTGTAGTTTCCTAAATTTTTAATATTGGCAACATAGGTGTAGTACTGTAGAAATATTGTGTTTAAAAATAAAAATGGGGAAATTTGGAATGAATGCAATGTCAACTCAAAGTGAAGGAGAATCATAATTGCTATCAATTGCATAAAATAAACGAAAGATCCAGACTTTTACAATTCAAATAATTACATTTAATTGCAATTATCTCAAGTTACAATATGAAATATATTTTAAGAACAAATTCAACTTTGTGTATACTCTACTAAGTTACAATATATTTTAAAAGGTTCTCTGTGATTTTGAAACAATAACAATTTGCTAGTGTGATGAAAATATAAACAGATTGTCAGATACTGAAATTCCCTTGTAAGAAATACAAAACTGAATGTTGTGGGTAAAGCCAACGTTCTGTGAACTGTTGAATATAGCATTGCATAAATATAGAATTGAAGACAGAAGTGCAATGTTCTGTTTCCTACATTTTATTTCAGCCATTCTGACAAACTTAACATGAAAATGTGTCTAGATTTATACTCTTCGAAATATTTCTGTAACATACCTTTTACTATCTGCCATTTTTAAGTTTTCTTATGGAGGTTCCAAATTATAAGTATCTCTATACTGAAAAAGGTGTACTTATGATTTCTTCTTTCCTGGAATTGAAATGATACAAGTTTGAAACTTGAATTTAGAAAAATAAAACAATTGGGTATCTAAAAGAATATTTTGATTAGTTAAGAATAACAGAAGAGTTAAGGGTGACTTGTGTGGCCATCCATGGATCGATGGCCTCTGTGACCCCTGCAGGGGGCCCCAAGGTATCAGAAAGCTGCAAGCTTCACCCTGAGCAGGTCATTTCTGGTTACAGTCAGTAAACTCCCTTAGTCCTCCAACAAGTTGCTTCACTTCTCAAATATATGAATTAGGTCATCATGTCATGTGTAATAGTTATATTTTGAATGGTTTTGCTTCTATTGCTTATTTGGTATATTATTTCCAATGTAATCAGGACTAAGCCTTTTGCTCACTCCAAATTTTCTTTCAATTTTTAATTTATGCTTGTGGCTCTTTCTGTAAGGTAATATAGGTTTAACCACCATTTAATGTTATGTGCACTTTAATATGACCTCCTTATGACTATTTACATCTTAAGCTTTAGACGTTTTATAGTTTATCAACTTTTTTTTATATTTTCTGAGATAATGGCCTTTCTGTACTCATTTAATAAGATAACTTGTTTTATTAATGCCTAAACTCAGGATACTAATTAGTATCAATACTTGAACTCTGAATGGTTGGTATAATGACAATACGTCTGAATTCTGCTGTTCCTTGCCACATTGTATTACATAAACATGTTATTAATTTTCATTCATTGCTGTGATAGGACATAAACCAATTTGAGTGAAAGAGAAAAAAGCAATAGCAGATGTGTTGTAAGTGGGGAAATGAAAGTATATCACATACCTTCAAATCAAAACACATTGGAGTACTTTTCAATGACGTGAGACAGAACTATTGAAGAATTAAGAGTTTTTGTCCATGTAAACAACTCGTTAACAAATCATTGCATAGTGATCAGTAAGTTTTATGAAATGTTGAACGTTTTCTTGAGATAATTGTAAAACTGAGGTGACAGTGATTCTATAGTTTTGAAGAGCCCTGGCCACACGTCACCTGGAAAACTGCATTTAGATTTGCCTAATCCTTCTCGAGGCATATAGCCTTGGAGATGGTTACAGCCTAGCTTCAGCAGAATGATCTGCAGCTTAAAGAATAATCATTATCAGCTTTTTACTTCCAATGTTTTTATGTTTGACAACACCTAAAGCCCTTCTGAAATTACTCTTCTGTAATCAGCATATTAAATTTAAGGAAAGAGGGCAACTGGAAATTTTTTAAAAAGCCAAACATGCTCATTGCTCATCTTTCTAGCTCAAATAACAAAGTAACAAATTCATTTTGAATACTCATATTTTGATGTCATTACAACCTTAAATTTATGATTAAAATATTAATTGAGAAAACAAATGTCTTAAAATTCTGGATTCAATTTACTTTCCAGTTAAATGGGTTTCCAGAAAAGAAGTGGGCAAAGCTTGCTGACCTAGGGGCAGGTGACTACAGAATGAAATGTAAGGACAGAATGGGAGAGGTGAAAAGGGAAGGGATGATGATAGAGGAAATGGTAAGGAAGAACAAGAGAAGATATCTAGAGGAAGTCAAAGGATTCTGAGCTAGGTGGGGTTGGGATGGTAAGAAGAGGGAAATGGAAGGGAGGGGATGGTAAGGGGGTGAATGAGTAGCTGAAGTGGGTAGGGTGTCACGGCAGGTGGGAAGGGCATAGAGAGAAGGGAAGATTTGGACAAGGGAAGACAAGAAGACTGAAGGAACAGTAAGGGAAAATGCAGGACATGATAGGTGGAGTAGCTTGAGAAGCTTGACTGGGATCAGGAATGTTTGAATTGTAGTGTGGAATTATAGCTGAAAAGTGGAGGTTTTGGCAGGGGTCTGGAGTAGGGGATGGCAGGTGAGTTGATGGTAATGAAGTTCTGAGGATGGGAGAGGTTGGTAAAGGGGAAGCAGGGTATTAGTTGAAGTGGAAATCTTGGGGGGGTGGAGGGAATAGGGGGAAGTAGGCCTATATGGCAATTGTTGGATGAAAGAAGGGGCTGTAAAGCAAGATGTAAGGTCGAGGTAGGACTGTTTGAGGGATTTTTCATGGAGGGAAATATTCTTAGTGAAGTGAGTTAAGAGCATCTAAAGGAGAGGCATGCGGATGTGAGAGATGGTGTGGACTGAGCAGGTGGGATCACTGTTAAGATTGTTGAAAAAGTGACTGAAGCAGAATGAATAGGGTGGTTTGTGGGTGTTTGATGGGGAGAATGGACCCAATTCAGGGAAAAGGTAACAATTGGGAGGCAATGGGATGACTGACGGAGAGGATGGTGAGTAGAAGAGAAAGGAGGGATGGTATGGTGAGGTGGAGGAAACCGTTTTGAAGGAGGGGTGGTAAGATAAATCTTGATACACAAGTGTGTGAAAAGAAAGGTTATGTGGAGCAAAGAATTATTGGATAAAATTTGTAGGGAAGGTTTGGTGAGAGGAAAGAGCTGCAGTACGAGGAAAGGATGGAGACTGAAAAAGGGTGGAACAGTTAGTTTTGCAGGAGAGTGTGAGTGTAAAGGAGATGGAGCAAAGGAAAGATGGAAGGGCGGAGGAGTTGTTGGTTTGGAGAGAAGCCTGCTGAGAGGTTCCAGGGTGTGATCCTTTGAAGGATTGAGGAAAAATGGGTGTAGACAGAGGGATGTGGAAGGGAAAGTGTTCCTAAGGAAGAGTAAGGCAAGGGTGAGTGTTTATGTGATGAGAGTGGGGATGGTGGGATCTGTAAGAGGGAGTGATTGAGGAGAATAGACAGTATGAGGTGGGATTGGAGAGTTTCTGACGAATGGTCGTTGGGGTTAGTTATGGGGATCTCTGAGGTGTTGGGCAGGGAACAGGAGGAAGACTCCTTAGGGGAGTGTGGTGTTCCCTGTGAGAGGCAGGGTTGATTGTTCTGGGAGTAAATGGTGAATTGGGTTCTTGGGGTGGGAGTGGACTGGGGAGAATTGAGAATAGTGTAAAACTGAGGGTAGAGGTAGTTAGAGGTTTGACTCTAAAATGGCAAGGGGTAGGAGGCTAGCAACCAGGGAGAATGGTTCTAAGGAAGGAGCTAGGATTAGGCTTTGTGAGTGGGTTGGGGAAATATGTGGATGGGGTTCTAGGGAGGAGTGTTGTGGAGGAGAGGGGTAAGCGTGGGCTGTTTGGGCAAAATTGCACTGAGATTCTGAGAGAGGAGTTTTGAGTGATAGGAGGGCAGGTATTTTGGGGGAAGGTGTGGTGACCGACAGGCTCTTGAGAAAATCTGATTAGCCTGAAGGAAAATCTGGGGAGGAAAATGAGGTGGTGGGAAGTTTGTGTTGTGATATAATAGGAAGTGAAAGCATAATAGAGTAGGTCTGAGGGATAGTATGGGTTGGGGGGTGGTGGCAGTTTTCTGGATTTTGATGGAATCAAGGGCATGTGATTATGTGTAGGGATAGATTGCATTTGTGTTTGTATGTGTGTGCCTGTGTTCAAGTGTATGCCTCACATCAATGGACCAAGATCCCTCTCTGTCAGGACTGTCTAGTAGCTCTTGTGCAACAGTTGTGCTTGGACATCTTTCTCTTGATGGAAGCATGCCATTCTACATACCTAGAGATTCTCTTAAACAGTAATTCAGGATTTAGTTTTTCTCTATTTACATATACTGATTCTCTTCCCACCAACACTTTTGACTGAGCTTAGAGGAGAACAGAATCTGTCAAAGAAAATTGTTTAATGTTTATTGAGTGTTTCAATAGAGTTTTGTACTGTTATCAGAAATTTTATTGCTGTTCTTTACTATTAGGGAGTGTCTGGAGTAGCTCCGTTGGAAATGTAGAGGACTGACGAAGCTGTAGAACAATCAGAACCACCAAAATGCTCCATTTTATGCATTTATTTCTGTCTCATAATTTACATTTATTTTTTGAAACCCATATCCAGATCCAGCATTGGTTTGATAGTAAAGTATTAGCTAAATTAGATTGTACAATACACCATTAGTACCGGTAGTTGAAAAATGTTGTTGTCTGAATTTGTCTGCTGTTGGACATTTATTGTTATATTTCCATGGTTCCTTCATAATCAATTTTTGTGCACTTATTTGTTTGAATGCAAGTACTGTGGTTTAGAATTTGGACCAAGCAGAGCTTATGAAAAAATGTACATTGGATACAATAACATTCATTTGATAGATATTCAGACGTGTCCAAGTGCCTATCTATTAATCTCGATTGTTTAATCTGAATTTTCACCATATGTGCATGATCTCTCCCGTATCAGCATTTCACCAGGAAAATGGATGAAAGGATAAATATCTGTTTTTCTCATCAATTAAATGCCCTTATCTATCTAGTTACTAATTACAACATTCTTTCTGTGCTCATTCACTATCTTTAATGGATCAAGTGCCTTTATGGTCTCATTATTCAATCTTCTAAATGTTTTAGAGTTTTATCTTTAAAGATTTAAGCACTAAAAGACTTGTAGCTATATACAAGTCAATATCCACAAATAAAGGTTCTAGTGCTTATAAAATATTGACATGTTTTTGTTTTCAATTGTTCTTTTTAATTACCATGTTTTGATTGCTTTCTAATTTTGTTCTATAAATGAATGCATTAAATGTTTGAAGCTATTATAACAATTCAAAATAATTTGAATGTCTAACAGAATGAAGTGTAATTAAATCTTTTTTGATATTACTTTACAAGTTTTGTACTTGGTAATATTTTCTTTTTAGAAACGACTCTTCTGCCTGCAGTTATTTTTTTCCAGATATAATTTAATGTTAGTATTATGTCCAAATTATTTGGAATCAAAATAACACCTCCACTTTTAATTGCTGTATGAAAAATAATATAACTCTCCAAATAGCATTCTAGTTATTAACTCCGATTAATAGAATGAAAAGTATCCCTTGAGTTTGGTATTGAGAATGCAACATTTTCTTTGAGTGCATAATGCCCATTTTACACATAATCAGTAATGGATTGTAAATCAGTGTAAGAGCTGGACATGTATCTAGCAGCTCACTTTTAAATGAAATGAAACAATTCTTAAGGCATCAGTGTTATCACTGTTTCTTCTCTGCTTCATTTATATTTGGTTACTAAAACTAATTTTCTTTACGTCAGCATATTACTTCCAGGTATTGTAGTATATACTCAGTGGCCACTTTAGTGGGTATATCTGGACACCGGCTCAACACAAATATCTAATCAATCTATCATGTGTAGCAACTCAATGCATAAAAGCATGCAGACATGGCCAAGAGGTTCATTTGTTCAAACCATACATCAGAATGGGGAAGAAAGGTGATACAAGTGATTTTGAGTGTGGAATGATTGATGGTGTCAGACAAGGTGATTTGAGTATCTCTGAAACTGCTGGTTTCCTGGGATTCTTACAAATCTCCAGAGTTAAGAGAATGCTGAGAAAAAAATGAAAAACAGTTCTGGCAGAACAGTGAGTGGCAGTTCTGTTGGCAAAAATGCCTTAATGACAAGGTTAGAGGAGAATGGCCAGAGTGGCTCAAGTTGATGGGAAGGTAACAGTAATTCTAATAAGCTATGTATTTAAACATTGGTGTGCGGAAGAGCATCTCTGAACACAGCACATTGAACCTTGAAAAGTGGATGGGCTACTGCAGCAGGAGACCACACTGGGTTCCACTCATGTACCTAATAAAGTGGCCACTCAGTGTGTATGGGTCTTCTAACTGGTCAGTAAATTACATTTAACATCCGATAAATTGGTGTTTGTGAGTGACAATCTCAGTGACTACAGCTGCTAATAATTTTGATGAGATTTAAGAGAACAACTTATCAGTCAATTAAAATGAAGAAAAAGTAGATGGTGGAATTATGAAAGAAAAAAACTAGAAACTCTCAGGAGGTCAAACAGCAGCTGTGGAAAGAGAAACGATTAACTTTTCAGGTTGAAGACCTGGATCATACAATCGATCTTGACCATATTGAAAAAATAGTCAGTGTGTCAACTAATAATTGATACAATGTATAAGCAGCATTAACTTCATCCATCATGAATAATTTGCCAATGTGAACTTCATGATTATAAGTAAAAATGTTAATGACATTGACATGTGATGTTTTCAGATTTTTTTTGTGAAGAAGTCTTGGTGCCATTTTTATTTGTTACTTACAAAGAGCAGTTTATTGTAAGACCAGGTTTTTGCAATTTTTTAACAATTGCATATACTTTCATTACGATTTGCAAACTTTTCTTTGCCTGTGAGTCATTGAATGTTTGCAGTATAATCATACAATTTTTTTTCTATTTTGATTTTGCATTTATTCATGGATGCACATATTGTGGAATAAAATGTGTTTTTCTTTTAATTTCTGGCATCAATATGGGCCACAATTACTCCAAGTCAGTTGTAGTTCAGAATTACTGTAACTTCAGAATAAGCCTCTCTCTGTTCCTATTTTAATATAAGCAATATTTTTCTTTTAAATTTCATTTTTCTGGATTAATGTAGCATTTCTATTTTCTGCACCCATCATCCTCAACTATCTGCTTGAGATTGCAGTTCAACTAAAGTCTTTCATCTTTGTCCCATGTCACTAGAAAATCGGCAGAACATCTAAACTGATTTTATCTAAGCACATTGGAAGCAGATGCATTTGTCTCTCAAATTTGATTACTAATGTGGAAAAGGAATACTGTATATATTTACCGATTTAAGCTCAGAGTCTGGATTTTTCTTTTGTTCATATATAGTTACACCTGAATGATGGCCAATCGACTTGGAAGGAAAAGTCCAATTGATCCTGAATGCTGTGGGATAAAGGGAATATTTACTTTCCTATTGAACTCAGATCTTGGAGTCATTTTTAGTTCATATATAGCTGTACTTGTATGGATGTAGAAAAAGCCTAATTCTACTGATCATCTTTGTGACAGTTTGCATTTTAGGAGTTATTTCTGTATATAACAAACCTTTGTCCACCTCCTTTGTCTCTTTGAAACTCCCAAGTCTATCTTAACTGTTGTTGTCCTCCATAAGGTCGCCTGTATTGCCATTTCCTTCCTGGAAACTTATAGATTGCACAATCTTTCCTTAATGAAAATTCTGGGTGCCATCTCACGTAATGGGTCTCAAAATGAATACAACTTATTAATCCTGAACATCTTCTATTATTATTATGTCTGTTTGGGAAATTGATCAACTCCATCATTGTAAAATGACATTTTGCTTAGTTGTTTGAAACAAAATATGACCTAGGCAGACATGAGTATGAATTTTATTTCCACTTCTGAGGATGACTCTAACTTGATTTATGTTGCTTAAGAATATTAGGTTAACATTGCTTGTGGCAGTTTCAGTATTGAGCACTTTGCCGTGATTTCACTTCTTCCCAACCTCCTTTTTTTTTAACCCTTTCATTTTTACATATTGACACACACAAGTATCTTAATTAAAAATGTATTGGTACTGTGTTGTGTTACATTTATGATCTGAAAAAGTTCAGTGTTTTAAAACAGAATGGCAGCAGTCACTTGAAATAATTGAGCACCTTGTTTTGTATTAAATGATGAACTCCTAATTGTTATATACAAACTCCTAATTAGAACTGATTATGTTTGTTTTTGTTCGTTAAAATAAATTTACATTAGATTTCAGGTGGTGAGATAAACTAAAGAGACGGGAAGCAAAATTCTGTATGTGTATTAAAAGAAACAAACCTACTGTGAAACCCTTGAATCAGTGTCAGTGGAGAGGCTGTGCTCTATACAGTATCTATCATAATATTCTCTACCATGCTGTTCATGCAACCTTTAGTCCTTTAAGTAGCTGGATAATAGTCACCCGTCCAATACATTTGCCCTAAGGCAATAGATAGAGACTTTTTCATCATTTTTCTCCTTTGGGCATTGAAACCTAGTGACTCTTGAGGTGAAAGACAATGTTCTTTTCACATTGCACCAAATTATTATACAGTGTATAGATACATGCAACCATGTATAGAGTGATTATATGAATTTTATATATTAATTGATTATCATCTTAAATTGTACTACACAAGGTAAGAATATTTTTATTTTGGGAAGAATAGAAAATGGAATAGTTGTATTCATAACATCTAGAAAAAAGCATTTAAGTAGAATCTTACTTTTATAGAACCTATGGATATCAAAGATTTTAAGTTCCTGCAGGAGCTAATTTGCAGTGAAATTGTTCATGTGAGGCATACATAATTGATTAGTAGGAAGAAAACTGCTATGTATTATTGACAGACAGTTGGCCTCACATACAGCTAACTAATGCAGAAACCTTTTAAATTAAATGTTTGTTTATATAACAGTGGTGGTTTATCTTCTGCTCATAGTTTTCCCATTCCATGTTGAGAGCAGCAGTTGCAATGACTGTTAAGTGTTTAAAAGATGACACCATTACAGTATGTGAAGTGATTTTAAAATGAGAGATCTCACTGGAAGATTGCATCTGCTACTTTCCCTCCTTATATCACACTCCTTGGCTGTGCAGATTATGATTGATTTGTTTGTGACAGATTGCAGGAAACAGTCATTGATTTTTCAATATTTTACCAAAAAATTATTTACAGTTGTAACCATGGGGAGGTATTTCCATGGGCTGTCAGCCCTTGAAAGACTGGGATAATATTCCTTGCTCCTGACAAGACAAATTACCTGTAATGAGTGCAATAGCTGAAGGGTATACTTTTATTTTAAAATATGTCAATAACCCCAGTGACTAAACGAATATTGATTCAGCATAATGAAGCCTGAGTAATGCGAAAATGAGCTCTTCAAGAAACCTACTAAAGGGTTCCATTCAGCTCATAGCAGGAGGTTTTCCATTCTTCACTGCTGGGTCATGAAATGCTGCTGCTTAGGAACAAATCATTAGAAAATTCAGTGCCCTATCTCACTATGAGGACTGAAAATTGGCTTACTGTAAGTGATAGATAGCCTTGCTTGTCCACGTTTTTATTCCAGTATTTATATTATGTACACAGAAAACACCTTTAATATTAATGCAAGGCCTGTTTATTTTGTGAGTTGTTGCCAAAAGTCATTTTGACATCAACCCATACCTTTTAATCATTTACATTCATGGAATAAAATATTTCTCCCATACTCCCAAGTTGTTCAATGATTTCTTGTCAGAAGCAACAGTGAAATGCAGGAAAATTGACAGAATAAATGATTTGAATATTTAATTCACCAATGCCTTGAGGAAAAATGCAAAATTGCTGTATATATTGTTAAGAGCATTCATTCTAATGTTTGAGCTGCTTTATGACAATCTGACCACTTGATGAGCATCCTTCCTTGTACTATTTCTTTACAATTTTCATATTAAAAAAATAAATTTAAACTCTAAAACTCCAATGATGGGTTTTGAATCTGTTTATTTTGGATTGTTAGTCTGGATTATAAATCCATAAAATGTAACCGGTATAATATTAATTGTATTACTGATACCTACTGAAATATGACACCTTATTAGATGAGGTAAAGCATGATTTGCATGTGAATATAGTTTTGTGTGTATGTGTTTAGAACTGTTCTGACAAAACCTAGCAGGTCCAAAACATTAGCCATTTCCTTTTCCACAGAAGGCAGCTGCCCAACTTGCTGAGATTTCCCAGGAGTTGCTGTTTTTGTTCTATGTTTTTGCAGTATTGACTTGTGGGCTTAATGTAAACTTGTTATTGGCTATTGGTCATGAGATTCTCAAGAAATTTCCATACGTTTCTTTCTTCTAAGTAGAAGTAGTGTTCTAAGACTTTCTTGTAGACTGTAACAGAACATTGTGATGTAGCTAGTTCCATATTCTAAGTCCTTAATAGGTCATGGGGAGAAGGGGAGGGGTTGTATTGAGATGTGGAAGAACGGAATGAAGTACCGTAATTTGTGCGGATGCTAGTACTGTAGCATCTTTGATAAATTGTGATGAGAGTTTGTATAGCAAATGAAATTTAGATCATCAGTGAAGGATTCTTCAAATTTTTGCCAAATACTGATTAGCTTGAGGTTCAGAAGAGAGAAGCAGTGCTGAATTGGAAATCTTGAAATGTTACAAAATGGGGAGAAAAGAGGTACATTATTTCAATATAACTGGAAGCAATTTTTAAATTGTTTTCAGATAATTGGAGTTGATCTAGTAAACAGTAGGAAAAGTACAGGCAGTAATTGTGGTTTTAATCTGGTAACAGACCTATTGAACTTTAAATAGAATTGTTTATCCTGCTCAGTCTGGTAGGCAACATTTGTCTGACAATATTACTGAGGCTCCAAGTTAAATGGTTCTGAGCTTGATCTCCATTGCACACAATCCTGTCTGATGCTGTTGTGCAATACCGAGGGATTGCTGTATTGCTAGAATTGCCTTCTACCAGGTGGGCATGATTTTAAGATCCTATGAATTGTCAGATCCTATGTTTCCTCAGGCAACTGGAGGATATAAAAAAATGAATATAATGAGTTAATAGAGTAACTTGTCCAGCAGTTCATTCTTCACAACTACATAATCTCCAATGGACTATGTGGTGAATTACTAATCTACTAATTGAAGTAGCTTTTGATGTGCAACTAAATTGCATAGATTGCTTGCAAAGCAACAATTAAAAAAAATTTAACTGAAGTGATACATCTATTGCATTTTCGGATGTGTGAGGTTATGATAAAAATGCTATATATAAAAGGGTTTATGTTTTCAACTTTGGAATTTTTTAATTGATTTTTAATGCATTTCTACAACACTACAACAACAAAAAACAAGACCAAAATAAGAGATTAATACAGTGCAAGATAAATATACAATGATAATATGATTCAAAATAATGATAAAAAAGCACCCAAACTAAAGTCGTGTAAAGTTAGTACTCACCCCCCCCCCCCCCGCCCCCGCAAAGAAAAAACAACTCCAGACCAACCACAGCAAAATGTAGGAAATATAAATCAGAACATTCAAACCCCCAAAACTGTACATGAAAATAAGAACAAAAGATAATAATGCCTACTACTAAGGAAAAAAAGCTGAAAGTAAGGGACTGAAAAAAAAATTTAATCTAAAGAAAAGTTATGAAAATATTCAAGAAAAGGTCCCCACACCTTATGAAACTTTATGTCCGAATTAAGAAGTGAGTAGTGAATTTTTTCAAGGTCTAAACAGGACATAATATCATTAAGCCATTGAGCATGTGTGAGTGGGGCAACATCTCTCCACCTGAGAAGATTTAAACGTCTAGCCAGAAGAGAAGCAAAAGATAATGTTCGACGTTTAGTCGGACTCAAATGTATATCTGTCTCACCCAAGAAACCAAAAAGAGCAATCAGAGGGTTAGGTTCTAAGTGGCAATTCAGAATATGGGATAGGGTTAGGAAAACATCTCTCCAAAATTTCTCTAGACTAGGGCAAGTCCCGTACATATGAATAAGAGAAGCCTCTATTGCACTTTTTGCACTTATCACAAACAGGACTAATGTTAGAGTAAAATCGGGACAATTTAGATTTGGACATGTGAGCCCTATGTACAATCTTAAACTGTAAAAGACAGTGGCGAGCACAAATAGAAGTTGAGCTAACTGACTCAACTGATATTAACTGATATTTTTGAGTGTAGACTTTGAAAGTGTAAATTACAAAAGAATAACGCATGAAGCGGTCAGTGGTAGTGTGTATTAGGAACTGAGTTGGAGTCCGGAGTGAATATAATGGATAAATTAAGGTTGAGGAAGGTAAACAGTACAATGAAAAAGGGGCAAAAATAAACTTATTAAAATTGTGATATTGGGCATTTTCATGACCTTCCAAAAGTGCTTTGATTATTTTGATTTTGTCTGCTTCGTTATAAAGCCCAGGATACCATATTTTTTTTTAAATTAGATTCTCAACTTGCTTTACAACATCAAAGATTTGTGCAAATGTACAACAAGATCTCTCCACATCCCTTAAAAGTACAGTGGATTCTGGTGAATTACGCCATTGTTTATTCAGGACAGCCGCTTATTTGGGACAATTAAAGAACCGAAACAAATCAAGGAAATGGCCAGGATTCCTTTCACTTATTTGAGACATTATGCTGCTTAATTGAGACAGGAGACTGTTGTTGAACAGCATCAGATGCATGCACATCGTGTGGCCATTAAACACTACACTGTGCTTACAGCGAACAGTTTCTAAATAGCATCACTTGCATGTGTTAGTGTTCAAAAAGTAGTGATTTGTGTCACTGATAGTTGGTGTGTAATAGTAGTAAGACAATTCAGAACTCTTCAGATCATTGAAGTTTCAAGCATTCAAGTTTGAAAATGCCAGAAACAGCAGCAAGTGAAAATGAAATGATTTCACTACTTCAACAAGATAGGAACAATGAAAAATTTTAAGCTATTGGCAATTATCTGGAATGCTACAATGGAAATAAGAATTTGGAAGATGTGATCGTCAAAAGCATTGTTTGAAGGCAGTCCATTATCTGCACCAGGTGCGCTAGTTTTGTTCTGTTATAGTCAATCAAAAGAATACTGCAGTGCACACTAGATTAATTCCTCTAATAACTATTAGGAGCTAATACAGAATTCATGGTACTATAGTAGTTTTGGTTCAGTGTTCTAATTTGTTCTGAATTTAATTTAAATACTTAATTTGTTGCTCAGCTAAACAGTAGTTTCTTTTTTATACTACCATAACTCTTTACATAAAAGTTTGCTATTTGGGCAGTGGCGTAATTGGGCCAAACTGTAGTGGTCCCGATGAATCCCAAATAACCACAATTCACTGTATATCGTATTATAGCCTTCATTCCTGATGTGAGTACTACGCAGACGCAGCAGAAGCATTCCCATACAGGTCTGGCAAAGAGCTTTAAAGATCCAGTCTCTGTAATAGAGATGTACTGCCTAGTAGAGCAGTCATCATGGGAGCGGTCATTGTCCGAGTAGTCTGAGGCAGAGTAGTAAGGCTTTGGCTCCACAAGCCTTCGGAGAGAACAGGTGGAGGCAAGGTAAGCAGGTGAGTACATTTCGTATTTTGAATTACCGGTAACAGTAGAGTGAATAGTGGGTATATCTACAGAGCCAGTGTTCTGTTCTGGGTGTTGGATGTGGTAGTAGTCTTGGGACTGCTGACTGTGCCACGCGACAGTGAGGATAGAATAGAATGAGGTAGTAGATAAATGCATGGCTGAAGAATTGGAGCAGAGGGCAGAAAGGATTCAGAGTTATGTATAATTGGGACCTCCTCTGGGGCAGGTGGGACCCATACAAAGGGGATGGGATGCACTGAATCTGAGGGAGATGAATATTCTTGAATAATGTTTTCTAGCGCTGTTGGGAATAGTTTAAGCTAATATGGCGAGGTGATGGGAACCAGTATGATAGAGCTGAGGAAGAGACAGCAAGTTTGCAAATAGATGGTGGATTTAATATGAATGTAAGGAAGGGCAAGCCAATGATTAGGTACAAATGCAGACACAGCAAAGAGTTAAATTGTACCACCGAGGCAGAGTTCAAAAGGGTGAAAAATGTGCTGTATTTAAATGCATGTAGCATTCGGAAAAAGGTGGACAAACTCGTAGCACAATTAAAGATTGGTCAGTATGACGTAGGAATCACTGAGTTGTGGCTGAAAGAAGGCCATAGTTGCGAGCTTAACATCAAAGGATATACTTTGTATTGAAAGTACAGGCAGGAAGACATGAGCAGTGCTGTGGTTCTTTTGGTAAGAGATGGAATTACATCTTTAGAAACAGGTGACATTGGGTCAGATAATGTTGAATCTTTGTGGGTGGAGTTAAGAAACTGCAAGGATAAAAAAAACATTGTGAATAATATATAGGCCTCCAAATAGTAGCCAGGGTGTAAGGTTGAAATTGCAAAGGGAGCTGAAAAAAGCTTGTAATAAGGGTAATGACACAACTGTAATGGGGGACTTCAATATGCAAGGATTTTGGGAAAATCAGGTTGGTGTTTGGATCGCAAGAGAGGGAATTTTTTGAATGCCTACAAGATGGGTTTTTTTAGAGCAGCTTGTGCCTGAGTCTACTTGGGGAAAGGCTGTCTTAGATTGGATGTTGTGCAGTAACCCAGATCTTATCAGGGAGCTGAATGTAAAAGAACCCTTAGGCAGTGATCATAAAATGATTGAATTCATACTACAATTTGAAAAGGCGAAGCATCAGTCACATATCAGTATTGCAGTGGAACAAAGGGAATTACAGAGTCATGAGAGAGGAGCTTGCCCAGGTGGATTGGAGGAGGACACTGGCAGGGATGAGGGTAGAGCAGAGATGGCTGAAGTTTCTGGGAATAGTTCACAAGGCGCATGACAGATATATCCCACGGGGAAGTAGTTCTCAAATGGCAGGGGTAGGCAACCATGGCTGACAAGGGAAGTTAAGGACTGCATAAAAGCCAAGGAAAGGGCATATAAGGTTGCAAAAGTGAGTAGGAAGTTGGATTATTGGGAAGCTTTTAAAATCAAACAGGCAACTAAAACTCTGATGGTAAAAGATAAAATATGAGGGCAAACCAGCCAATAATATAAATCAGGATACTAAAGGTTTTTTCAGTTATATAAAGAGTAAAAGGGAGGGGAAAGTTAATATTGGACCACTAGAAAATAATGCTGGTGAGGTATTAATGGGGGCAAAGAAATGGCAGAAGAACTTAGTGGGTACTTTGCATGTGTTTTCCCCGTAGAAGACACTAACAGTGTACCAGAGGTCAGTGAGTGTCAGGGAGCAGGAGTGCTATTACAAAGGAAAAGTGCTAGGCAAACAGAAAGGTCTTATGGTGGGTAAGTCACCTGGACCGGATGGACTACATCCCAGAGCCCTGGGAGAGCTTGTTGAAGAGGCAGTGGATGCATTGGTCATGATCTTTGAAGAATCACTTGATTCTGATTGGTCCCAGAGGACTGGAGGATTGCAAATGTCACTCTACTCTTTAAGAAGGGAGAAAGACAAAAGAAAGGCAGTTATTGGTTGGTTAGCCTAAGCTCAGTTGTTGGGAAAGTGTTGGAGTCTCTTATTAAGGATGAGGTTTCTGGGTACTTGTAGATTAATGATAAAAGAAGTCAAAGTCAGCATGGTTTCTGTAAAGGGGAATCGTGCCTGACAAATCTGTTAGAGTTCCTTGAGGAAGAAACAAGCAGAGTGGACAAAGGAGAGGCAGTGGATTTTCAGAAGGCATTTTTGTAAGGTGCCACACGTGAGGCTGGCTGCTTAACAAGATAAATTCCTTTGGCATTACAGAAAAGATTCTGTCATGGATAGAGGAATGGCTGACTGGTGGGAGGCAGTGAGTGGGAGTAAAAGGGGCCTTTTCCAGTTGGATCCCAGTGACTTATGGTCCTCATGGGTCAGTATTGGGATCACTACTTTTCACATTGTCAGTGATTTGGGTAATGGAATTGATGGCTTTGTGGCATAGTTTGTGGATGATACGAAGGTAGGTGGAGGGTTAGGTGATGCAGAGGAAGCAATGCAATTGCAGCAGGACTTAGACAAATTGGAAGAATGGGCAAAAAAGAGGTAAATGGAATACAGTGTTAGGAAATGTGTGATAATGAATGTGACCACAAGAAGAAGCGGCAATTTTATTTGGGTACGCTGCTGAAGATTAAAAAAAGCAGTGCTTCACGGCAGTTTTAGGACTTTGACTGTGTCTAATCAGTGAACGGGATTCATTGGAAAGGATGAATAAAAGTAAGGCAGGGTTAAATGGAGCAGCCATTGTGTGAGTGGTCCAGTGTTGGAGTGACTGGCTCATTAGACTTCGGTGAGGTAAGTATCTGTTAAGCTTCTTTTCTTCTTTATTCTTCATTCCCTGCCACAGTTAGTGCAGTGAGAATGGCTCCAGGGGCTGTGTATTGTTCTGTGTGTGAGATTTCGGGAGCCTCCAGCCTCCCTGATAATTACACCTGCACCAGATGCACTGAGCTGCATCTCCTTGGAGAACATGTTAAGTAACTGGAGCTGCAGCTCAATGCCCGTCAGCTCATACTCGAGACTGAGAAACTGATAGGAGCTACAGGGAGGTGGTCAACCCTAGGCTGAAAGAGTCAGGTAGCTGGATGACTGTCAGGAGAAGTAAGGGAAATGGACAGTCAGTGCAGAGTACCTCTGTGGCTGTCCCCATCAATAAAAACTATACCACTTTTGAGGGGGATTACTTAGCAGAGTGAGCTACAGTGACTAGGTCTCTGGTGCTGAGTCTGGCGCTGTGTCTCAGAAGAGAAGCGGGGTGACGAGGACTGCAGTGGTAATAGAAGATTCCATAGTTAGAGGAACAAATAAGCAATTCTGTGGACAAGATAGAGACACCTACATGGTATGTTGCCTCCAGGTGCCAGGGTCAGGAATGTCTTGGATTGGTTTTGGACCAAAGCTGTCTCGGAGAGAAGCCATTTTTTTTTACTGATCGGGGGGAAAAAGGCTAGACTCCTCAGGCGCGTGCTGTAGCGCGCCAAAGGTTTAAAAAAAGACCGCCATATACAGCGGCCATCATCGGAGTGGACTGAGTCAGAGTGGGTCGACTTGGGCTCAACAGGCTTCGGCGTGAACCGGCAGAGGTGAGGGTAGGTTCCGGTAAGTTTTGTTCGTTTAGAGTAGAGAGAATGCCAGGCAGGATGTTGGAATGCTCCTCTTGCAGGATGTGGGAAGTCAGGGAAACCTCCGGTGTCCCTGACAACGACACCTGCATAAGTGCATCCAGCTGCAGCTCCTAACAAACAGCATTATGGAACTGGTGCAGGAGCTGGATCACCTCCGATCATTTGGGAGAATGAGGAGTTTATAGATAGTAGTTTCAGGGAGGTAGGGAGCAGTGCACAGGTAGTTGGGTTACTGTCAGGCGAGGGAAAGGGAAAGGGCAGGCAAAGCAGGGCTCCCCGTGGCCATTCCCCTCAACAACAAGTATACTGATTTAGATACTGTTGGGGGGGAGAGAAGAGGAGAGCGGTAGTGATAGGGGACTCAATAGTTAGAGGTACAGACAGGAGGTTCTGTGGTTGCAACAGGAACTCCCGGATGGTTTGTTGCCTCCCAGGTGCCAGGGTCAGGAATGTCTCTGATCGCGTGCACAGCATTCTGAAATGGGAGGGCGAGCAGCCAGATGTCATGGTACTCATCGTTACCAATGACAGACAGACAGACATACTTTATTGATCCCGAGGGAAATTGGGTTTTGTTACAGTGGCACCAACCAAGAATAGTGAAGAAATATAGCAATATAAACCATAAATAATTAAATAATAAGTTAATCATGCCAAGTGGAAATAAGTCCAGGACCAGCCTGTTGGCACAGGGTGTCTGACACTCTGAGGGAGAAGTTGTAAAGTTTGATGGCCACAGGTAGGAATGACTTCCTATGACGCTCAGTGTTACATCTCAGTGGAATGAGTCTCTGGCTGAATGTACTCCTGTGCCTAACCAGTACATTATGGAGTGGATGGGAGTCATTGTCCAAGATGGCATGCAACTTGGACAGCATCCTCTTTTCAGACACCACCGTCAGAGAGTCCAGTTCCACCCCCACATCATCACTGGCCTTACAAATAAGTTTGTTGATTCTGTTGGTGTCTGCTACCCTCAGCCTGCTGCCCCAGCACACAACAGCAAACATGATAGCACTGGCCACCACAGCCTTGTAGAACATCCTCAGCATCGTCTGGCAGACGTAGGAAGAAAGAATGAGGAGGTCCTGAAGAGTGTGTACTGTATAGAGAGCTTGGTAGGAAGTTAAAAAGCAGGACCTCGAGGGTGGTAATCTCAGGATTGCTACCTGTGCCACATGCCAGTGAGGGTAAGAATAGGATGCTCTGGAGGATGAACATGTGGCTGAGGAACTGGTGTAGGGGGCAGGGTTTCAGATTTCAGGATCTTTGGGACCTCTTCTGGGGCAGGTGGGACCTGTACAAAAGAGACAGGTTACACCTGAACTACAGGGGGACCAGTATCGTTGCAGGGAGGTTTGTTAGTGCTATTGGTGGGGAGGGGGGTTTAAACTAGATTTGCAGGGGGATGGGAACTAGAGTGCCAGAGTAGATAGTGGAGCAGGGGTGAAAATAAATGATGTTAAAACTTCATGCAAAGTCACAAATAGAAGGGTTGTGTGTGGTGTTAATAATCTTGAGGTGTGTCTATTTCAATGCGAGGAGTATTGTGGGGAAGGCTGATGAGCTGAGGGTGTGGATTGACACGTGGAATTATGACATTGTAGCCATTAGTGAAACTTGGCTACAGGAGGGGCAGGACTGGCAGCTTAATGTTCCAGGGTTCCAATGTTTCAGACGTGATAGAGGCAGAGGGATGAAGGTTGGGGGCGGGGGTGGCATTGCTAGTTGGGGAAAATGTAACAGCAGTGCTCAGGCAGGACAGATTAGAGGGCTTGTCTACCGAGGCCATATGGGTGGAGCTGAGAAACAGGAATGGTATGACCACGTTAATGGGGTTGCGTTATAGACCACCCAATAGTCAGTGAAAATTGGAGGAGCAAATTTGCAGAGAGATAGCAAACAACTGCATGAAGCATAAAATTGTGATAGTAGGGGATTTTAATTTTCCACGTATTGATTGGGACTCCCATACCGTTAAAGGTCCAGATGGGTTAGAGTTTGTAAAATGTGTTCAGGAAAGTTTTCTAAATCAAGATATAGAGATACCGACTAGAGAGGATGCAATATTAGATCTCCTATTAGGAAACGAATTAGGACAGGTGACAGAAGTTTATGTAGGGGAACACTTTTGTTCCAGTGATCATAACACCATTAGTTTCAACTTGATAATGGATAAAGATAGATCTGGTCCTTAGCTTGAGGTTCTGAACTGGAAAAAGGCCAAATTTGAAGAAATGAGAAAGGATCTTAAAAGTGTGGATTGGGACAGGTTGTTCTCTGGCAAGGATGTCGTTGGTAAGTGGGAGGCCTTCAAAGGAGAAATTTTGAGAGTGCAGAGTTTGTATGTTCCTATCAGAATTAAAGGCAAAGTGAATAAGAATAAGGAACCTTGGTTCTCTGGGGATATTGGAACTCTGATAAAGAAGAAGAGAGAGATGTATGACATGTATAGAAAACAGGGAGCAAATAAGGTACTTGAGGATAAAAAGTGCAAAAAAATACTTAAGAAAGAAATCAGGAGGGCTAAGAGAAAACATGGGGTTGCTTTGGCAGTCAAGGTGAAGGATAATCCAAAGAGCTTCTATAGGCATATTAAGAGCGAAAGGATAGTAAGTGATAAAATTGGTCCTCTTGAAGATCAGAGTGGTTGGCTATGTATGGAACCAGAAGAAATGGGGGAGATCTTAAATGGGTTTTTGCATCTGTATTTACTAAGGAAACTGGCGTGGAAGTAAGGCAAACAAGTAGTGAGGTCATGGAACGTATACAGATTGAAGAGGAGGAGGTGCTTGCAATCTTGAGGCAAATCAGAGTAGATAAATCCCCAGGACCTGACAGGGTATTCCCTCGGACCTTGAAGGAGACTGGTGTTGAAATTGCAGGGGCCCTGGCAGATATATTTAAAATGTTGATGTCTACGGGTGAGGTGCCGGAGGATTGGAGGATAGCTCATGTTGTTCCGTTGTTTAAAAGAGGCTCTAAAAGTAATCCGGAAAACTGTAGGCCGGTAAGTTTGACGTCAGTAGTAGGTAAATTATTGGATGGAGTACTAAGAGATAGGATCTACAAGTATTTAGATAGACGGGGACTTATTAGGGAGAGTCAACACGGCTTTGTGCGTGGTAGGTCATGTTTAACAAATCTATTAGAGTTTTTTTCGAGGAGGTTACAAGGAAAATGGATGAGGGGAAGGCAGTGGATGTTGTCTACATAAACTTCAGTAAGGCCTTTGACAAGGACCCGCATAGGAGGTTAGTTAGGAAGATTCAGTCACTAGGTATACATGATGAGGTAGTAAATTGGATTAGACATTGGTTCAATGGGAGAAGTCAGAGAGTGGTAGTGGAGGATTACTTCTCTGAGTGGAGGCCTCTGACTAGTGGTGTGCCACAGGGATCAGTGGTGGGCCCATTGTTATTTGTCATCTATATCAATGATCTGGATGATAATGTGGCAAATTGGATCAGCAAATTTGCTGATGACACAAAGATTGGAGGTGTAGTGGACAGTGAGGAAGGTTTTCAAAGCTTGCAGAGGGATTTGGACCAGCTGGGAAAATGGGCTGAAAAATGGCAGACGGAGTTTAATACAGACAAGTGTGAGGTATTGCACTTTGGAAGGAAAAACCAAGGTAGAACATACAAGGTAAATGGTAGGGCACTGAGGAGTGCAGTAGAACAGAGGGATCTGGGAATACAGATACAAAATTCCCTAAAGGTGGTGTCACAGGTAGATGAGGTAGTAAAGAGAGCTTTTGATACATTCGCCTTTATAAATGAAAGTATTGAGTATAAGAGTTGGAATGTTATGGTGAGGTTGTATAAGGTATTGGTGAGGCCGAATTTGGAGTATTGTGTGCAGTTTTGGTCACCGAATCACAGGAAGGATATTAATGAGGTTGAAAGAGTTCAGAGAAGGTTTACAAGGATGTTGCCGGGAATTGAGAAACTGAGTTACAGAGAAAGGTTGAATAGGTTAGGACTTTATTCCCTGGAGTGTAGATGAATGAGGGGAGATTTGATAGAGGTATATAAAATTATGATGGGTATAGATAGAGTGAATGCAAGCAGGCTTTTTCCACTGAGGCTAGAGGAGGAAAAAAAAAACAGAGGACATGTGTTAAGGGTGAAGGGAGAAAAGTTTAAAAGGATCATTAGGGGGCTTCTTTACACAGAGAATGGTGGGAGTGTGGAATGAGCTGCCAGATGAAGTGGTAAATGCGGGCTTACTTTTAGCATTTAAGAAAAACTTGGACAGGTACATGGATGAGATGTGTATGGAGGGATATGGTCCAGGTGCAGGTCAGTGGAACCAGGCAGAAAAATGGTTCGGTACAGCCAAGAAAGGCCAAAAGGCCTGTTTCTGTGCTGTAATTTTCTATGGTCCATGGAATTTTAATTGGGGAGGGTGTGTAGTCAGAAGTCCTGGTACATACTGGCACCAATGACATGGGTAGGAAAGGGAGTAGGTCCTGAAGAGAGATTTTAGGGAGCCAATTAGAAAGCCGAATGAATAGTAGGTCTTCCGGGATACTAATTTCTGGATTGCTGCCTATGCCGTGCAGCAGTGAGGGTAAGAATAGGATGATTTGGCAGATTGTAGTGTGGTTGAGGAACTGCTGCAAGGGGCAAGGGTTCAGGTTTCAGGATCATTTGGATCTCTTATGGGGAAGGTATGACCTGTACAAAAAGGAAGGGCTACACTTGAACCCAGGGTGGACCAATATCTTTGCGGGCAGGTTTGCATGAGCTGTTCAGGAGGGTTTAAGCTAAATTGGCAGATGGATGGGAACTAGAGTGGTAGGCCTAAGGTAGTTGGCATGGTTCTGGAGTACTGGAAAATTAGAAATGTCACTCCACTTTTCAAGATGGAAGAGAGGCAGAAGAAAAGAAATTATAGGCTAATTAGTCTTAACATCAGTGGTTAGGATAAGATTGTTAAGGATGTTGTTTCAGGATATGTGGAGGCACATGATCAATTAGGCTGAGGCCAGCATGGTTTCCATAAGGGAAATCTTGCCCAACAAATCTGCTGGAATCCTCTGAGGACAAAACAAGCAGGATAGACAAAGGTGAATCAGTGGATGTAATGTACTTGGATTTTCAGTAGGTCTTTGACAAGGTGCCACATGTAAGCTGCTTAACAAGTTAAGAGCCCTGAGTAGTACAGAAAAGATACCCTGGACAGAGCATTAGCTGATTGTCAGGAGGCAAAGAATGGAAATAAAGGAAGACTTTTCTGATTTGCTGCCAGTGTCTAATCATGTTCCACAGGGCTCTGTGTTGGGACTACTTTTTACATTATATGTCAGTGATTTGGATGACAGAATTAATGGCATTTTGGCAAAGTTTGCAGATGATATGAAGATAGATGGAGGGGTAGATAGTGTTAAAGAAACAGGGAGGCTATGGGAAAAAAAAGGGAGAATGTGGCGACCCACTTTCTGCGCAGGCGAACTGGCTCACAAATAGCCAGCGCGCGGGGGCAGACTTTGGTAATGCACCTCTGACATCATTTCCGCCTGGAGAGGGCGAGCGCTAGGGATTAAATGCCAGCACTGCGAAGTTTGAATAAACTAGTCTTGAAATGATTTACCGACTGCGTGTTGTTATTTCAGCACTGTGTGTAGCACGTCGCTACATTGGTGACCCCGATGGTCCAAACGGGATTCGGACCAAAGACAACCGACTCTTCATCTGTTCACGCAGTTTAGCTAAAACTGCCGACTTTCTGGACGCTGCAACCACGCGTGTGGTTTAGCCAAGCAGAAGCCCAGTTCCCGATTTGGCAGATATCTTCTGATTCCACACGTTACTACCACGTGGTGAGCGCCCTTGACCAGGAGACGGCCGCCCAGGTTGCGGATTTCATACAGTCGCCCCCAGAAGAAGGCAAATATGAAGCATTCAAAGCGCTGCTCTTTGGGAACTTTGGCCTCTCACGGCATGAGCGGGGTGCCCGCCTGCTTTACCTGGACGGTTTGGGAGACAGACTGCCGTCAACATTGATGAACGAGATGCTGGCCCTGGCTGACGAGCACATGCCCTGCCTCATGTTCGAGCAAGCGTTCCTAGAGCAACTGCCCGGGGACATACATCTGCTGCTGGCCAATGCAGATTTCAGCGACCCCCGGAAGGTGGCGGCACGGGCAGATGTGCTGTGGAAAGCCAAAAGGGAGAGCGTGGTGTCCGTCAGTCAGATTACCGGGCCACGCGCCCAACAGCGGACCAGACCAGACCAGGCCCAGCAGGGGGGCGCACACAACACAGAGGCAGGAGTAAGGAGGCCAGTGAACAGTGGTGTTTCTACCACCAGCAGTGGGGCACAGAAGCCCGCCGTTGTCGCCCGCCCTGCAAGGGCCTGGGGCAGGGCCAGCTGCCGCTAATGACTATGGCAGCTGGCCGCCAGGACAGCCTCTTGTACGTCTGGGGCAAACAGTCGGGACGCCGCTTCTTGGTCGACACTGGAGCAGAAATCAGCGTCTTGCCCCCGACGGGGTACGACACCCACAATAGGAAGCCAGGACCCACCCTGAGGGCCGCAAACGGCAGCACGATACTGTTACGTATCCCATAACTGGATCACTTACCAGCAAAGATAGAGAGGTCCGTTGAAGTCTGATGGCACTATTTTTTTGAAGTTTTTATTTATAAAGGGGCACAAAAATAAGGTTAAGACAAACATTCAGATAACATACGTCGTCAATACTCAATCTAAAGCACAGGTATAGTAATAATAAGAAATAAGCTCTATCGTTGTCTAGGGGTAATATATATATTGTCTGATGTATATCTAAAAGTCTCTTGCGGTCACTGCAGTTCCACCAGCTGCCGTCTTTTGGGTGTCGCGGTGGTGCACTTTGTTGGAGAGAGAGAGATAGGGATAGAATGGAACAGTTACCCGGCGGGTTTTTCCAACCTTTATGAGTTCGATCCGTCGGAGTCTCGTTGGGGAATGGCCGCTCACTTGTGGCCTCTCCTGTAGCTAAAGCCGTTCTTCCGTGGTGAGGTCGCCAATCCCAGGCAAGGAAAAGACGCACACGAACCCCCCCCCCCCACCACCGGCTGTCGCTATTAAACGCTGTCACAGGATTTCTAGCGTGTCTTCTGGTGCGTCTGGGGGGGCCGTCTTTACAACCCCTCTTTTATCTGAACTCACGGGGTCTCAGATGTCAATCAGGTTGGGATGATGCAATCTCTCTCCGTCTCTCCACCCACGTTGCCCTGAAGGTATACACGTAGTACAGTTCCCAATTCACAAAGGTGTCTCCACGAGACAATGACCACTGTCGCCAGCTTTTGCCTTGCCGTGAAACGAGGGACACCGCACGTATCTTTCTCTTCTCTTGGGTCATTGACCCCCCCTTCACTAGGGCTCTTGCGATTCTCACAAAGGAGGGGGCTGGGATCATTACACTTTCCCCTCTTAAAAACGTTTTTACCAGCGGTTAAAACGGAGTGGTACAGAGTCATACAGGGTTTTAGGATCTAACATAGTACAAAAGCTTTTCTTTTAACTACAGAGCTGTACCGTCATACATTTTTCAGCGTCTAAACAGTTAACGATTACAGTGGCACTTCCTTTAATATGGTAACATCTTGTCCCTGACTAAAGGCTGGTAGCATCAGATTTCAACAGGCAGGGTTCCAAGGGGGTTGTCTTTGTTATTCACATGCTTTGTCAAAATCCCGTACAGCTGGTTTTTCTATTTAAAAATGGCGCCCCCATTAGCCGTCACCTCTTTTCCAGTGAGTTCCTACGTGGGGGACCTGGGTAATTTGGCGAAGTACTCTCCCGCCTTTCCGTTCCATAAGGGTTATTCTCGCAACACCGTGTCCCAAACTTAAATCATCGTGTGAATTTCCACCCAATTCTTTAATGTTACACAGGTAGCTAACCCTTTTGTTAAGACCATGCAGGCTGATGGGTTTCAGTTCGAACCTTTCCCTCAGGCCGCATTTAAAATTCGGCTTTTTCACAGTGCTCTCTTGAATAACAATAGCGTGTGGGGCACCTTTACATTCCAAATCAACCTGTAATCGATGCGCAGGCACCGCGTTACCAAGCCATCGTTTCTGTAGCCTGGTTGCTTCTTCTGACACCAATCTAAACTTTAAATTTTCTTCATTCGATTTGGGAACTACAAACTTCCCGTTCCCTTCAATAATAATGTTTATCCCCCCATGGTCGAGTTCCACTTTAAGGTTCACCACCCCTTCGTGTACAAACACCTGGGAACCCTCCCTTCCCCCAATTACCAGGGTTAACCCTGTCTTCACTGAACCCAGTCCATCTGACCCACAGGGACTGCATTCCTTTTCAACTGAATCAAATACCTCAGACTTTTTCTGAGCTCCATTACTAGGTTCAGTACCACGTACATCCACATCTTGGACACACTCAAACGGGACATCTGCCTCTTCCAGGCTTTCAATACCCGTACCCGTTTCAAATTCTAAATTCCCCTGATCCTCCCAGTTCCTCTCTGGGCAACTCCCTTCCGGAGTAAACTCAACCCCGCGGGCTGAAACAACCTCGTCTGCCAACCCAGCAGACCTCTCCAAGGTAATGGCATCCTTTTCATCTAGGACTGCCTTCATCTCATTATCGGGAACACCTTGATAACTCTCAACTTCTTCAAACAGAGCTGCCACCCCCGACAGATCATCCATGTCCAACTCTGGACCTTTTAACAGCTTTTTCCGTTTCTCATCTTTATTTCCTACCTCTAGGACCTTTCTCTTCGCTAAGGGCAGATCTAGCTCCTCTTCCTTAACCCCTTTCACTTTACTACTCTTTGGTTTACCACCCTCAGAACCCTCGTGGTACAGGGTCGGTAGGACCGTCTCGGCCAAATCAATACTGGCCAGATTTAAACTGCTCGCTTTCTCAGCTGCCTTTCTCGACAGGCTGCGAATGCTCGCACCTGTGGTACAGACTGGAGATGCGAGGGGCGGGGCTGCAATCCTCACAGGCTGTTTGGGCCGTGTCATCCTTGTCCAAACCTGCCCCCCGGCTAAATCATTTCCGAGGAGGACGTCCGCGTCAGTTCTCGGGAATTCTGATGGCACCCCTATTTCGACTGGTCCAGATACCAGCTCACAATCCATAATTACCTGATGTAGGGGCACCATTTCTATTCTTGTACCTATCCCCTTCAGGCGACCATTCCCCTTCTCCGACCGAAATCTAGTATCTCACAGCGGATCAACGACAGCTCTGGTGTCTCGCCAGATTCGGACGGGAATGGGTGGGTCTCCCCCCTTCACGGGCACGGTTCTGGGTGACAGCCAAGTCTCTGACCCCTCTCGTACTCTGTCTACCCGGGGCTCTCTCGTCGATTTACTGATTACCACGGCACACCCGATAGGGACCGCTGCTTTCCCTTTTTCTGGCTCCTTTCTCGGAGCAAAGCACCTAGAGGCAATATGTCCTCCCTTCCCACAATTAAAACAGGTCAAGCCCGGAAATCTTGGGCCGCCTGGCCTTTCCCCCTCAACCTTACCACTAGCTCCCGGCGGGACCTCTGCCTCAGCCGGCGGACTTTCTCGGTCGTTCCCACGGTCTCTCGGGTAACCTTTTGGCGAGGAAAACTTTGTCCTGTGGGTTAGGGCATATTCATCTGCGAACCTAGCAATTTCCGAGATGGACTTATTCGGCTTCTCATTCAAATACATCCGGATCTCCTCCGGAACACACCCTTTTAATTCCTCAATCAAAAATAACTCCCTGATACACCCATAATCCCCGTCCACCTGTTCCACGGTGCACCAACAGTCCAAGAGCACACCCTTTTCATAGGCTAGCTCGGTATACGTTTGATTCCACCCTTTCCGTAAATTTCTGAACCTTTGTCTATAAGCTTCAGGTACTAGCTCGTAACTCCGGAGAATGGCCTCCTTTACTTTGGCATAATTCTCCGCGTCCCCTCCCTCGTCGGCCAATGCCGCATATGCTCGTTGTGCCTTCCCTTTTAACACACTTTGTAACAACGCCACCTACTGCTCTTTGGGCCACTTCTGATTTACTGCCACCTTTTCAAAAAGCAAGAAATAACTATCAACATCCGACTCTTTGAATGGAGGTACTACCCTCAACTCCCGACTAACATTAAACCTCTCCTCTCGATCTAACCCTAGATCTCTTCGCTCTTTCTTTAACTTCTCCATCTCCAAGTCATGTTCCCTCTGTTTCTGTTTCTCCTCATACTCTCTTTGCTTTTCAGCTCGGTCCTGCTCTCTCTCGGCTCGTTCCTTCTCTTTCTCGGCTCGTTCCTTCTCCTTCTCGGCTACTTCTAGCTCTTTTAGCTGAATTTCATGCTGTCTTTGCTTTTCAGCTTGGTCCTGCTCTTTTTTCACCTCTAACCCCTTTAGTTGGAGCTCCTGGTCCCGTTTCACCTCTAACTCCTTTATGTGGAACGCCTGCTCCCTTTGTTTGTCCGCCCTTTCTTTCTCTCTCTCAGCTGCTTCCAGCTGCTTTATTTTAAATTCATGTTCCAACCTTAATTTCTCCAACTCTAGCTGATCCATCCCACTAGCTGGTACTTTTTCAGGGATATTTTCCAATACCTCAGCTTCGAACACATTCTTCCCAATGTAATACTGAGTTATGGCCCCTCGCACCTCCCGCTTTTTCATCGACGACCTCACTTCTGTGAGGTCCAATCCCTTCGCCAAGTTTAACAAGTCTGATTTGGTGGCTGCCTCTAGCGCCTCCACAGTCGGGTTTTTCATAAATTCACCCACGTCCATCTTTGCTGGTTTCCCGTCTGGCTACCTGCGCAACCAGATCCAAGTTTGGACTTACAAGCCCGATTCACTGGCCTCCCAATTTTTGGTGTCAAATCCCGAGATGAGAATCCCAAGTTGTTACGTATCCCGTAACTGGATCACTTACCAGCAAAGATAAAGAGGTCCGTTGAAGTCTGATGGCACTATTTTTTTGAAGTTTTTATTTATAAAGGGGCACAAAAATAAGGTTAAGACAAACATTCAGATAACATACGTCATCAAAGCTCAATCTAAAGCGCAGGTATAGTAATAATCAATAAGAAATAAGCTCTATCGTTGTCTAGGGGTAATATATATATTGTCTGATGTATATCTAAAAGTCTCTTGCGGTCACTGCAGTTCCACCAGCTGCTGTCTTTTGGGTGTCGCGGTGGTGCACTTTGTTGGAGAGAGAGAGATAGGGATAGAATGGAACAGTTACCTGGCGGGTTTTTCCAACCTTTATGAGTTCGATCCGTCGGAGTCTCGTTGGGGAATGGCCGCTCACTTGTGGCCTCTCCTGTAGCTAAAGCCGTTCTTCCGTGGTGAGGTCGCCAATCCCAGGCAAGGAAAAGACGCACACGAACCCCCCCCCCCCACCGGCTGTCGCTATTAAACGCTGTCACAGGATTTCTAGCGTGTCTTCTGGTGCGTCTGGGGGGGCCGTCTTTACAACCCCTCTTTTATCTGAACTCACGGGGTCTCAGATGTCAATCAGGTTGGGATGATGCAATCTCTCTCCGTCTCTCCACCCACGTTGCCCTGAAGGTATACACGTAGTACAGTTCCCAATTCACAAAGGTGTCTCCACGAGACAATGACCACCGTCGCCAGCTTTTGCCTCGCCGTGAAACGAGGGACACCGCACGTATCTTTCTCTTCTCTTGGGTCATTGACCCCCCCTTCACTAGGGCTCTTGCGATTCTCACAAAGGCTGGGATCATAACAATACGGACCTACGGCACCTGCACAATGCAGCTGCAGTTCGGCGCCAGCCGGTTCACGTGGGACTTCACACTGGCCGCCGTGGCCCAACCACTCCTGGGGGTGGACTTCTTGCGAGCTCACAGCCTGCTGGTCGACTTGCAAGGGAAAAGACTGGTACATGCCGAGACTTTCCAGACGTTCTCCCTGGGTGAAGCCAAGTTGCCGGCCCCACACCTGGACTCCATCACGCTGTCGGACAACGAATTCACCAGAATCCTGGCGGACTTTCCATCGATTCTGGCACCGCAGTTCACGGCAGTCATGCCCAGACATGGGGTTCAGCACCACATCCCGTCCAAGGGACCACCCCTCCACACCCGCACATGAAGGCTCCCCCCGGAAAAGCTCCGCCTGGCGAAGGAGGAGTTCAAGAGGATGGAGGAATTGGGGATCATACGGAGGTCCAACAGCCCATGGGCCTCCCCCCTGCACATGGTACCCAAAGCAGTTGGTGGTTGGAGATCACGCGGTGACTACCGCAGACTGAACGAGGCTACAACTCCAGACAGCTACCCTGTGCCGCACATACAGGACTTTGCAGCAAACCTGCACGGGGCAAGAATATTTTCCAAAGTAGACCTCGTCCAGGGATACCATCAAATCCCGGTGCACCCTGAAGACATCCCCAAAACAGCACTTATCACCCCATTCAGCCTGTTCGAGTTCCTCCGAATGCCATTCGGCCTGAAGAATGCCGCACAGATGTTCCAGCAGCTAATGGATGCGGTGGGATGTGACCTGGACTTTGCGTTCATCTATTTGAACAACATCCTTATAGCCAGCAGTAGTCGCCAGGAGCATCAGTCCCACCTCTGCCGGCTCTACTCCCGCCTGAGTGATTTCAGCCTCACGATCAACCCGGCCAAATGCCAGTTCGGTCTCGATACCATCGACTTCCTCGGCCACAGGATTACCAAAGATGGGGCAACACCTCTGCCCGCCAAGGTAGACGCGATCCGCCACTTTGCCCGGCCCAACACGGTCAAAGGCCTACAGGAATTCGTTGGTATGGTGAACTTCTACACCTCAGCGGCCCGTATCATGCACCCTTTGTCCACCCTGATGTCGGGTAAAGGCAAAGACATTACTTGGGACGAGGAGGCCGCGGCCGCTTTCATTAAAGCCAAGGAAGCCTTGGCAGATGCCGTGATGCTGGTGCACCCCAGAACGGACGTTCTAACCGCACTCGGTGAACGCATCCGACACAGCAGTCAGTGGGGTGCTGGAGCAGCTCAATGAGGGGCGCTGGCAACCCCTGGCGTTCTTCAGCAAGCACCTACGACCACCCGAAATCAGGTACAGTGCTTTCAACCAGGAGCTGTTGGCACTGTATCTGGCAATCCGGCATTTCAGGTACTTCTTAGAAGGCAGGCTGTTCACTGTGTTCACGGACCACAAACCGTTGACCTTCGCGTTCACGAAGGTGTCTGATCCTTGGTCGGCTCGCCAGCAGCGACATCTGTCCTACATCTCTGAGTACACGACGGACATCCAGCATGACTCGGGAAAGGACAACGTCATGGCGGACGCACTCTCCAGACCAGCTGTCCAGGCCCTGTCCCTGGGGGTGGACTATGCAGCACTGGCAGAGGCGCAGCAGGCAGACGACGAGATGCCCAGCTACAGGACCGCAGTCTCGGGTTTGCAGCTGCAGGACTTTCTCGTAGGCCCAGGTGAGAGGACCCTCCTGTGCAATGTGGCTACCGGCCAACCTCGCCCCATTGTCCCGGCAGCCTGGAGGCGGCGAGTTTTCGACTCCATACACGGTTCGGCGCACCCATCTATCAGGACAACTGTCCGGCTGGTCTCCAGCAAGTTTGCGTGGCACGGACTTCGCAAGCAGGTCAGTGAATGGACCAGAATGTGCATGCAGTGCCAAACAGCCAAGGTGCAGCGGCACACTAAAGCCCCGCCGCAGCAGTTCGAACCCACCCACTTGAGGTTCGACCACATTCATGTGGATATCGTGGGCCCCTTACCAGTGTCCCGAGGAGCACGGTACCTCCTAACTATGGTAGACCGGTTCACAAGGTGGCCAGAGGCGGTCCCGCTCACAGACACATCTGCCGATTCCTGCGCCCGAGCACTGATTGCAACCTGGGTAGCACGCTTCGGGGTACTGGCCCACATTACCTCCGACAGAAGCGCCCAGTTCACCTCCAGCCTGTGGTCGGCTGTGGCCAGCCTGTTGGGAACGCAGCTACGCCACACAACTGCCTACCACCCACAGTTGAACGGACTAGTGGAATGCTTCCACCGTCACTTGAAGTCAGCTCTCATGGCCCGCCTGAGAGGACCTAACTGGGTGGACGAGCTTCCCTGGGTCCTGCTTGGAATTCACACAGCGCCCAAAGAGGATCTGCACGCCTCGTTGGCCGAGTTGGTGTACTGCGCACCCCTGGCCGTCCCAAGAGAGTTCATACCAGCCCCAAGGGGGCAAGAGGAAGAAACCGCAGCAGTCATGGACAGACTACGCGAAAGGCTCGGCAACCTGGCCCCTGTACCGACTTCACAGCACGGACGGACCCGAACCCATGTACCCAAAGACCTGCAGAACTGTAAGTTTGTGTTTGTATGAAGGGGCGGACAAGGGGCCGTTCAAGATGATCAACAACAACAACAGGTCCATGTACGTTCTGGACATTGGGGGGAAAGAGGAGGTTTTCACGGTGGACTGACTCAAACCAGCCCATGTGGACTTGGCGCAGCCGGTTGAGGTTCAGGCACTGCGGAACAGAGGCAGACCTCCCAAACAGAGGCTGATCCAGACTGTGGACATTGGGGGGTGTATTGCCGGTGCTGTGGGGGGGGGGGGAGCGGTTATGTGGCGACCCACTTTCTGCGCAGGCGAACCGGCTCACAAATAGTCAGCGCGCGGGGGAAGACTTCAGTAATGCCCCTCTGACATCATTTCCACCCGGAGAGGGTGGGCGCTAGGGATTAAATGCCAGCGCCGTGAAGTTTGAATAAACTAGTCTCGAAACGACTTACCGACTGCGTGTTGTTATTTCAACGCTGTGTGTAGCACATCGCTACAAGAATAGATTTAAAAAATGGTCATGCACTTTGTTAGAAGAAATGAAAGTGTAAATTATTTTCTAAATGGTGAGAGAATTCAAAATATGAGGTGCAATGGGAGTTGGGAGGCCTTGTGTAGGATTCCCTAAAGGTTAATTTAAAGGCTGAGTCAGTGGCGAGGAAGGCAAATGCAATGTTAGTGTTCATTTTGAGAGGACTAGAATTTAAAAGTAAGGATGTAATGCTGAGGCTTTGTAAGGCACTGGTGAGGCCTCAGAGTATTAACAGCAGTTATGGACCCCTTATCTAAGAGAAGATGTGCTGACGTTTGAGAGGATTCAAAGGAGGTTCATGAAGATGATTCCAGGATTGAAAGGCTTATTGCATGAGGAGTGTTTGATGGCTATGGGCCAGTACTCACTGGAATTCTGAAAAATGAGGGACATCTCATTGAAGCCTACCAAATGTTGAAAGGCCTCGATTAAATGTGGAGAGCATGTTTCTTATGCTGGGGGAATCTAAGACCAGAGGCCACAGCCTCAGAATAGAGGGACATCCATTTAGAATGGAGATGAAGAATGTATGTAGCCAGAGAGTGGTGAATCTGTGGAATTTCTTGCCACAGGTGACTGTGGAGGCCAATTCATTGGGTATATTTAAGGCGCAGATTGATAAGATTCCTGATTGGTCAGTGCATGAAGGGATACAAGGAGATGGCAGGAGATTGGGGCTGAGAGGGAAGTGAATCAGCCAATATGAAACTGCGGAGCAGACTTGATGGGCCAAATGGCTTAATTCTGCTATATTTTATGGTCTTAATTCCACCCATCTTACCGGTCTGTTAATATCTTAATGTTTGCCACATTTGCTAAGGGATGTGTCATCAATAAATTTTGAAATATTGCTTGTAGACGCAAATCTATCAATATGTATCAAGAAAACCTTGGAGTGCACCACGACATATGTTTCTGTAGCCTGGGAAACAACTGTTCAAATTAACCTGTCTCTATAAGACACTGTTATAAGTATGCTGTTACTCTGACCTTTTTTCCATGCCCACCAATTTGCTCATAAATTTACTTTTATCCAGTTTCTTTTCAAAGACCCAATCAACAACAACAGGTACTTTGTACTCAGTAATCCTCTCCATCTCAGGGAGGCTATCTAAGCAGCATTTGTCTTTTAACAAATTCATTCAGGCTTTGCAAGTTCATTAATATTTGTCCAAATGAATTTAAATTTTTTCCCATATTACAGTCTATAGTAGCAATCCTGCAGTTTCTGTGTTTATTATTGCAGCATTTTCGGAACAAAAAGATGTAATATTTACAGTCGTCTGAACCTCTGACATCATTCAGTTATTTTAGAATTCATGCCTTTCATTCACACCTGGAGTCTTATTTGTTTGAATTGACTACCTTTTTACTGCATCCTTTTATCAACCTTCAGTTTCTTCAGAATCTCAAATACCTCCCCTCTTTACAATGATTTTGGCAGTAGCTTTCTTGGCCATCAGGTATACTCATCTAGTAATATCATAGATCTCATTTTTTGTCCTTGGTCATCAGTACTCCATCTTTTGCTTACAGTTCATTATTTATATGCCAGTTCAAAACATTGATTCCCTTTATTATTTGTTGGCCGATGCTCATTTTTTTCTTTTTGCTTTATTTTCACATGTTATCTGATTTCTCTGTATATAGCCTGATTTTACACATGCTATTTTTTTGACATGTGTCATGCATTGCATTTTCTCCCTTATCTTGCTTTCCATCTCTTGTCATACAGGGAGCTTTGACTTTGACTGCCCCACCTTCCTCCCTGAAGACTGTAGGAGAACAATTTTCTCTTTTAAACTTCCTATTGTTTAATTACAGTTTTGCCTGCCTCTCATTGATTCTGATTTACCTTGTCCTGATCTGTTCATTCAGCTAAATTTGACATTCTTCCATTTGGGTATTTTTTAATCTAATTTTTTCCCCATGGTAAATCTAAACCTTGTGTTATGATCACTGTGACTTTAATGTCTCCTCACTGACTCTTACCCATTTGAGCAGTTTCAAGTTCCAGGGTGTCAAGATGTCGGAGGGTCTAACCTGGTCCCAACATATCGGTGCAGTTATAAAGAAGGCATGACAGTGGCTATACTTTATTAGGAGTTTGAAGAGATTTGGTATGTCATTAAATATACTCAAGAACTTCTATAGATGTAGTGTGCATTCTGGCAGTCTGGTATGGGGCAGGGGGATGGGCTGGCTACTGCACAGGACCCAAAGAAGCTGCAGATGGTTGTAAATTTAGTCAGCTTCATCTTGGGTTCTAGCCTACAAAGTAACCAGAACATCTTCAAGCAGTAAAGGCAGCATCCATTATTAAGGACCTCCAATACCCAGGGCATGCACTTTTCGCATTGTTACTATCAGGTAGGAGGTACAGAAGTCTGAAGGCACGCACTCAGTGATTCAGGAACAGCTTCTTCCCCTCTGCCATCTGATTCCTAAATGGACATTGAACCCTTGGACACTGCCTCACCTTTTAAAAAATATATAGTATTTCTGTTTTTGCACGATTTTTAATGTGTTCAATATATGTATATTGTATAAAGTATACTGAATAAGATTTACTTATTATTGTATTCTTTTTTTCTTCTGTATTATGTAATGCATTGAACTCTTGCTGCTAAGTTAACAAATTTCACTTCATATGCTGGTGATAATAAACCTGATTCTGATTTGATTTTTCTCATTTCTCAAAACGTCTTTCTTGATAGAGGAAGTTCTTCTGAGCAATCTACATACATTCTTTCACTTCTTTTCCTTTACCTCTACATTCACAAATTTCAATGCAAATTTGAATCTATACCCTTCCTGAGAGGAGATGGGTGTGGAATATATCAGAAATGTTGATGGTACTCTAAAATTTATTTTGATTAATTCCTAAAATCAAAAGATTTTGGGAAGGTTTAAGGTCTTCAGGTATTGGTGTAACTATGTACTTGCTGCCACGTCATTCTTGATTTTAGTGGTCATGAATTTGGAAGGAGTAACTCTTGTGTGCCAATCATGGGGACACATTAAGTGGATTACTTTGTCCCAGTTCACATTGATCATCTTGTGTCCTTGGAACTGCATTCATCTAGACATGTTGAGAGTATTCCATCATGTTCCTTGCAGATGGTGGAAGGGTTTTACGGAAATCTTGGGGTGATATATTCACTGTAGTATACCCATTTTCTGACCTGCTCTTGTAACCTAAATATCTGTGTGCCCGGTTCAGCTGAGTTTTTGTCAATTGTAATCAATAAGGGCAACACAAGTGAATCTGCAGGTGCTGGAAATAAATTAAAAAACACAAAATGCTGGCAGAACTCAGCAGGCCAGACAGCATCTATGGGAGGAGGTAATAACGACGTTTCGGGCCGAAACCCTTCATCAGGAGTGAAGTAACATGGGATGGTCGAGGGGGGAAAATCAATAAGGGGTTGATTTTTGTAAGTTATGTTATGTTTTTGCCATTGAATATAAAGAGGTAATAGTTAGTGGTAGTATCCAGGATGTTGATGATGGAGGTCACAATAAATGTAATACTGTAATGGATACGCCAAAATGTGCCCTAATGTCTGGAGCTTGTATGAATGTTACTTCCCATGTATTAGCCCATGCTAAAATGTAGTCCACTCTGAACTGTATGTGAAGTTGAAGAGTTTGCATTCTCAAAGTTTTTAATGGAATTGAGCATTATGCAATCATTAATGGACATTTCAAATGAAATAATGGAAACAAGATCCTTTCTGTGACAGCAGATGATGGTTGGGATTGATCACTATTTAGGAAGCTGCTTTAGCAACAGCAGGGAGCTGAGATAAATGATCTTCAACAACCACAATCTTTGTAAAAAAATTTTTGAGGTATTACTGGAATCATTGGAGTATTTTCCCTTAACCTATTTGATGATTTCAGTTTTATCAGGATTCTTTGATATCATCTGTGGTCAAATTTAACTTGATGTCAAAGGCAATCACTTTGATTTCACCTCTGATATTTTGCATTTTATTTCATACTTGGACCAAGCAGGTGATGAAGTTTTGAATCTAGTGGCTGTGGCAAAGTCTTAATTAGCTTCAGTGAGCAAGACTGAGTAAGTGTCGAAATGGAGATTGTAATTATAACATCATCCTTTATTTTGGGATAAAGGAGAATTATTGGATTGGATTGATCCTGCTTTTTTGTAGACAAGACTTATAAATGTAAGAAACAAAAAGAATTAGGTAAAAAAAATTAAAGTCAGAGAGCACTTCTGAATGAGTGCGCATTTGCACTGGAATGTGGCACAAACCAGTGTTAATGGACCACTTAATAATAAGGCAAATGTACCCAGCCTGTAAATAAGTGTAAAGGGAATACATGGGAATAATAAATTATAAATATACTATGACCCTTCCATAATTCTTTGTCTCTTCGTGTTATACTCAGCAGGAAGTGAAGTGTCATGAACTACAAATAAACAATTTTCAATGTGCACTGTAAGGTTAGATAGTTACAGCAAATATCAAGCAGGTAATAGTTTGCAAATGGGTGGCAAAGAAAGCAGTGGTTCCCAATTGTAGATTGGAAGAATGAAAAATTAAGGCTCTGGTCTCTTAAGTTGCACTAATTACATCACGTCCAGTTTTCCATTATTCTCTTTGTCCAGGTCAAATATAAGGTTCATGGTAATATTGTTCATATCACTTGCTGTTGTAAATATTCTTAGTAAGTGACATAATGTAAGGACGTGCTCACAAAAGGTATCAAACACTGCAGCCCAGTGTTGGCTTGTTGTGAGAGCCTTGGTTTTCTTATACCTACTTGTGGCTTTTCTCTCTGATGGTATGAAGTACAGCAATGTAGACTTGTATTTCCCCCAGCACTTTTTTGATTGTTGTAGGAGATTGAATTGCTTTTATATAGCCTTTGGAATTTTGAATTTACTCTAGAACCTAATCCAGATGTGGAAGTTCCATTGTATTGGCCTGAAGGGTCACAAAGTCTAATGATAAGGCTCTGAGTAATGGCATAATATTGAACAGAGCAGTGGAGAGGCTTCACCTCAAAAATCCCTGAGAACTGACAAGCCTGCAAAATCTGTTTTATTCCTGTTGAGAAAAGTTGAGGTTTGTGGAGGCTTTTACTCGCAACACATTATTGTGGATATCAAAAATTGTTACAGAAAGCTATTTGGCCATTAAGTCTGTGGTGGCCCATAATAGAGCAAACCTGTCAATCTTGTTTGCTCTAACCTGGAAGGCTTTTTAAGAGCGAGAAAACAATTCAATTGAAGTTAGAGTTGGATGCATGCCAGCTCTGGTAGGGTATGTAGGCCATTCCTACAAGGCGAAACTTAACATCATGAGTGGCTGTGATGCTTCACTCTCTGATGAGCTTAATGTCTTTTATGCATGCATTAAAAGGGAGAATAAAAACACATGTATGAATCCCTGCAGCATCTGGTGACCCTATCTCAGAGGCCAAAGTCAGAAAATCTTTCAAGAGGATGAACCTTCTAAGGCGTCAGGCACCAGTGGTTACCTGGTAGGACAGTGAAAACCTGTGCCAATCTACTGGCAGGAGTGTTCGGGATATCTTCAATATCTCATTATTGTTGTCTGATTCCCATCTGCTTTAGCAGGTTGACAATCATAGTAACCAAGAAGAGCAGGGTGATCTGCCTCAACAAATGTCACCCAGTTGCACTCTCCTCTACTGTGATGAAGGACTTTGAGAGGTTGGTCATGGCCAGAATCAACTGCCTAAGCAAGGAACAATACTTGGTGTAGTTTACCCATCACCACTATACAGGTGTGTCCCGTTTTTTGAGCGTTCACTTTACGACACCTCACTGTTAAGAAAGGCCTACATTAGTTACCTGTTTTCGCTAACAGAAGGTGTTTTCACTGTTACGTAAAAGGCAGCGCTTGCCCGGAGCAGCCAAGCTCCTACCCTGGAAGTGTATTCTAGCCGGCATTGCTTAAACATGTGCCTGTGAGCATCTGTGCTTTATGTCGATTTATTTTGGGCATCCATTAGCAAGATGAGTTCAAAGGTATTGGAGAAGCCTAAAAGAGTGCGTAAGGGTGTTACACTTAGCGTAAAACTAGACATAATGAAGTGTTTTGATCGTGGTGAATGAAGTAAGGACATAGTGAATTTGGCTAAGGGTTTGTGGAAGTTGACAAAGATGATGTTGAAGAGGTTTTGGCATCCCATGACCAAGAACTGACAGATGAAGAGCTGATGAAGAGGAAAGGATAACAATTGAAACTGAACGCAGTAGCGAACGGCCTGAAAGTGAAGTCGTCCAGGAACTGAACATGAAGCAACTGTGTGAGATTTTTGCTGCGATTGACAACACTGCAGTGATTGCAGAAAAGTATGACTTTAATTTTGAAAGGGTACATAGGTTTAGGGCAGGATGGTTTGAGTGCTTACAAAGAGCTGTATGAAAGAAAAATGCGCAAGGCTAAGCAGTCAAGCATACTGTCGTTTTTCAAGCCTTCCACATCAGCCACAGCAGATGACAAAACTCGACCTTCGACATCGAGGCAGGTAGACATAGAAGAAAGTGACCTGCCTCGTTTTTTTTTTGAAATACTCAATTCTTGTTTGTTTTCCCATAAAGCTTTGTCTTATTGGTAACATTCTTGTCTCCCAGGTTAGGTTGTAGAAACTGGCCCATCCCCAGAGATCATGTAAATCTGTAGTTTCAATTTCAATGATCAGGGTGTACTGCACAGCAAAACTGCTTTCTTTTGGTTTCTGGTTTTAAGACAATGTCTTTGCTATTTTGGTGGCCAAAAAAATTAATATTTGAAAAATATCAGGGAAGTACTCTGAATAGTCAATTGGAAGAACTCAGTGGGTTGAGCAATATCTGTGGGAGGAAAGATATTGTCAATGTTGTTTTGGGTTGAAACCCTGTGTTGATAGTGGTGTTGAGAACAGTTCCAATAATTGAAAATCCATGTGTTTGCATTTTTTTTGAAATAGTTTTTCTTTCTCATTCACATCTAATTTAATGATCAATGATTCCTTTGTTAAAGGGCATCAATGGCCATGATTTTTCATTTGGTTCTTGTCATGTGATCAAATACATTTTAGAATGTGAAAAATAACTTTTTAGTTACTAATGTGAATCTTGGGTTGATAACCAACAGACACACTGACTCCACTGTGATTACCACACTGCCAATAATATGTGTTTCAGAATTGAGGCTGCATTGAGTTTAAAGTATGGTTGATGTAAACTTACTATTTTGGTAGTACGTAATTCAATAAATGATGCATGTAGACTTTCTGCATTATATTACAGTAATATAATTTATATTGCACACTCTTTATATTAATCATATATTGTTTCCACATAAAAAACAAACAGCAAAATTATTTGTACATTTCATATCATGTTACTGAATATGCTGTATGCATATCACAAAATTGTTGATTTTTTAAAAATATTTCTGATGTCAGCACAATCTCTGCAACATGGAGACTGCAACTGCTTTGTTTAAAATGTTAAATTCTGGTACTAATTGAGCTTCACAGTGTTGTTGGTACTTCTCAGTCACTATTTTTTAAAGAAAAATGCTTGTTTGACCAAGACACAAAAAAAACTGTGGATTCTGTAGCTAAATTATAACAAGGGTGCCACAGTAGTATTAGTCTGTGAGCCAGTAGGGTTGGTCGGTACCATCTGAGGGGAATAATTCTCATAGTGATTTTTGGCAAGGTATATATCTCTAGAGTTAGAAAATATGTGATAGCATTGCACCAGTAGTAGATTTATGTGTGCTATCATGCATTTTATAACACTACCCTAAAATAAGTATTTCTGAAAGTACAACATTTATATTCAACCTAGTGGTATTTTGTCATCAGCAATCCCTCAACATTGAAATTTGTCACAATGATAGCTGAATTCAAGCACTTCTCATCAAATGTTGTTATAAAATTCTACATTGAAAACTGTCATTGGTGGCACTTGCAGTACAGTGCCCAATTTCAGTAGAGTGAATCATTTCATTTTTAGAAAAATATTTGTCTTGTTTATTTTAGAAAAGTCAATAAAAACCCTAGGACACCTATAATCACATAGATTTGTAGAGAATTTATTCAGGAATTCAAATAAGTAATCACTTTTTGTATATCTTCCATATTAACATCAGCACAGCAGAAAATGTTACCCCCCCCAAAGGTAAAAAAACCTCATTTGGATAGATTTCTGGAGTTTTATGAATGTCATGATATTTTCCATATTGTATCAAATCAATGCAAAACTAAGCTTTTGTCATAGCATGTAGAATTACAGTACGATAATTCAAATGTGGACTTCCACACGGCCATAACCTAGGCCCCATTTGGTTGTAAAATGAATATATTTAATCAAAAACTGCTTTCCATACTTTGTTTTCCATACTTTCTTAACTTATTAATAATCATGATTTTCCAAGTCTTTCACATCTTCCACATCTTCATCTGAACTTTCCACACTCTGAGGTGGTTGCCTGGTTCTCACAGTCTGCCAGTCTACACATGTCAGTACACCTGAGGCCATTTGCAACACACATACATCTTGGGAGTGAACATTTTTTTGGACAGTTACAGGCCAGTAGATCCAAGACGGCATTGGGTGCTGGCTGGCCTTCCATCCAGTGCACCACCAACTGTTCAGCTTCCTCTTCTCTCTCCATCTTCCCTCTCCATCTTCCATCCTCTGCCAAAAGGGCTTGGCACTTGTGGGTCCTTCTCCAAACATCTTCTCCATATACCAGCCTGGTAGTTGGCTCGCTGTGCATGTTTTGTTAAGCAGTTCTTGCATGGGGGGAGTCGATGACTTTTGATTTCACCTTTTTTGGCACAGAAAAGGTGATACCTGAGCTCATTGACCTTGGTGGTCGATGCTTTTGGGGCATACAGGAGACATGTAAATGCCTCCAGTTTGTCCATTAGTTCTGGGGAGAGGTCCCATTCCTGACCCAACTCTAAGAATGTGTCCTGAGTTTCCCTGTTGCTGGTCAGAAGTTTTAGGGCACTTTTCTTCCCTTTGTCTGCAAAAGCAGTTAGTGTCACATCCTGTATATGCGTGCAACCCGATGAGAGCCCCACAAACCTCTGTGCCAACAGTGGCAGCAACCTTCCTGATGTCTAGAAGCCTTGTATGGGTTCTAGTGCCGCACTTCTGGAACAATGGAACCTTAACCTAGTCACAAAATGCTAAAGACATGATAAAGACATCTGTGCCTTCTGAGTATATCACTACAGTTGCATGCAGAATCTTCTCCTATAGCTTTGCCCTGTACTCCACCTTCCTCCATTCATGGACTATGAAGCTAATGACATGTGATGTTACTGACTTTGGTCAGGAAGCTCCTCCGCTGCCTCAACATCTGTGTGCCTGTGATACCTTGCAACTCATGACCAGACTCTTCACCCCGTAGAGATCTTCCACTATTCACGATAGAGTTCTTGTATGCGTCAAATACGTAATCTATTCTGCTACTCTGACTGCCTTCCCTCAGGGCTATACCCAGAATTGTTGTGGCAACATCTCTGAAAGTAACTTGGTCACCTTTCATTCTTTGGACCAAGTTCATTCTATCAACCACTGTAGCAGAGTTTCCTGAGAGTTGCTCTTCAACTGCTACATTTTTCTGCAAGGTTGTAGCTAATGTAGCTTTATTCGTCTTTCTCAGCAATCCTTCTGGTGTGGTCAGGGCCCAGGGCAATGGTCCAAGGGGATGAGAAAAGATATCCTCCATGTGTAGACTTTGGGTGGATGGACCTCGTCAGCCTGGGAAGGCAGTCCATCTAAAAGAGGGAAAACTCTGATTTCAAACCTCCGCTGCCTTGCATCCATACCCGCTTATGGGAAAGGTTTTGAGAGTAAACCCTGAGGACAAATGCAGAGCTGGAGTCCCTAAGGCAGTTCGACGTTGCCTTCAACCTCGCTCTGGCAACTCCTGCGACATCACTGGTGCCAAGCTGTATTGGCCCTTGCCAATACAGCTGGACAACATTGGTAGTGTGGAGAGGGGAGACTTGCTGCTTGGGAAACTGCTGGTCTTTCATACAACCTTGCTCAGGCCTGCACCCTGGAGAGGACTTTCCAGGTGCAGATCCATGGTCTCGCGAGACAAACGGATGCCATCATCAGACTGTGCCCTTGTGCCATCACTATGATGTGTCCAAACAAAGACCTCAACCACGAGGAAATCTGCAGATGCTGGAAATTCAAGCAACACACACAAAATGCTGGTGGAACACAGCAGGCCAGGCAGCATCTATGGGAAGAAGTACAGTCGACGTTTCGGGCCAAGACCCTTCGTCACGACTAACTGAAAGAAAAGATAGTAAGAAATTTGAAAGTGGGAGGGGGAGATCTGAAATGATAGGAGAAGACAGGAGGGATAAAGCTAAGAGCTGGAAAGTTGATTGGCAAAAGGGATACACAGCTGGAGAAGGGAAAGGATCATGGGATGGGAGGCCTAGGGAGAAAGAAAGGGGGAGGGGAGCACCAGAGGGAGATGGAGAACTGGCAAGGAGTGATTGTGAGAGGGGCAGAGAGAGGAAAAAAGTGGGGGGGGAGGTAAATAAATAAGGGATGGTGTAAGAAGGGGAGGAGGGGCATTAATGGAAGTTAGAGAAATCAATGTTCATGCCATTAGGTTGGAGGCTACCCAACCTTTTTTTTGCTCGTAGGTCTTCCTCTAGTCTCTCATCCATGAAGGTTGCATAGCATTGCTCACCAATCTCATATGCCTTCATCAGGTCGGAGGCAATGTCCTTGGGGGCTGCCTTTGCTGTAGAGATGCTAATGAAGTCCTGCTTCTCTGCAAATGGGTTGACCCATTCCTGTATGAGGCTAACCACTGCTGAAACTGATTCCTCATCTTTCTGGATTCTTGGCCACTGTAGCTCTGCATGACAAAGCTCTGATTTGTTGCCTTGCACCAACTGTCCCAGGAATGCACTGCAGTGGTCAGCTGTTATGTAGTAACGCTTCATAGCTCCAGCATTCAGGCTAAACCGTGAGGTGCCTCCAGGAGTCTGTGTGTCTTTGTTCACTGTGGCTTCAGTAACCTGGTCCACAGGGATCTGCCCAAAGGAGTTGTTACTTGACAGCTGCACTGTGATTCTTCTCTGGGAGGTTCATCATCTGAGCAAAGTAAGGGGACAGGTACATGGCATAATTCATCTTATCATAGGCAAAGCACCATGGGTGCACAGTTCTTGTAGCATGGAGGTGCAACTCCCAGTCCCCCTCACGAGTGGCGCGCAGAAGCCCAAGTACTACACTCTGTACCATGTCAATGTATGATATCCAGAATACAGATAGCACTCCATTGTTGTGACAGAAAGCTACCACCACTGCAATGCTATCACATATTTTCTAGCACTGGGGGTGTATACCTTGCCAAAAATCACTATAAGAATTATTTCCCCCAGCTGGTACTGGTGGCCCAAATTTGGGGTCCTGACTCACAGACTATGTGGCAGGTGCCAGTGAAATAGGGTTCGATTCCCATTGCTGTCTGTAAGGAGTTTGTACATTCTCTACGTGACAATGTGAGTTTTCACCCACATTCCAAAGACATAGGGTTAGAGTTTGAGAGTTGTGGGCATGCTATGTTGGCATTGGAAGCATGGCGACATTTGAGAGCTGCCCATCACAATCCTCACTGAGCAAATGTTACATTTCACTGTATGTTTCAATGTTGAGTGACAAATAAAGCTAACCTTTAAAAAGTTAGTGAAGGAAAAAAGAGCAGAATTTTTGTCAATATTTTGCCTGTCAATTTTTGACTGAAGGATAAGGAAGATTGTGGCATCTTTTCTTTTTAAAAGAAATGGTCAATGATGTGTAATTAAAAGGATACAGAGCTGCTAAAAATACAAATAATTTTGCATATGGTGGCTCATTTAGAATGTTATGAAAATCTGCAACATTAGTTTTCCACATTGGTTGTTTGTTATTCTTTCTTAAATAAAGAAATGCAATAGATTTTCCTGTAAATGCCTGCAATATATGAATCTCAAGGTAGTATATGTTGACATGTATATATTTTGATAATAAATTTAATTTGGACCTTGAACTTGAATTTAATATTTTTTCATGTCACATACAACAATCTGCATTAAAATATTGAGAGATAAATACAAAAATGCAATAACTCAGTGGATCTGCTAGTATCAATGGAGAGAGAAACGGATGAATATTTTAAACCAATGACCTGATATCAAAATTGGGATAAGCAACTAATTAAGAGTTGTTAGTGAAATAATAAAAGAAGAAAAAATATCTTGATATTTCATAAAAGATATAAAAACATGAAATGATGGAAATGCTCATAACTGAAATTGATCAATTCTGTTTGAGACCACTACCACTAGCTTTAAGGCAAAGTTCAACATTGAGCTTCATTTGAACCATTTATGGAGGATGAAGGCAAAACAAAGTTGGGGTGTGATCTTAAAAAAAAAAGTGATACTGACTGAAAACTTGTGATAATGATAAGGATATTTTTTTCAAAGCATTCATTTGGTCAGTGTTTTGATTCCTCTCTTTGAGTGAGACTGCAGCATGCAATGAATCCAGAATAATGAAATGAAAGAAGTATAATTTAGTTTGATGGTTAGGTGGTAGCTGTAGGTAGAAAAATTATAAAAATGTTTTCAAACAAGACACTTTGCTCAGCATCTTATTCCAAATTTCCAGTTTTATTCCAAACTTCTAATATCTGCCATTTTCATTTAAACTGCTGGTTTACCTGGAAAAGGTATTTGGGACCTCTGACAGTATAAGATGAGATCTTGTGAAAACAGAAGCATGAGAAACTGCCCTGACCTCTCAAACCTATGCTGCTGTTTGATGTAATCATTGCAATCATTGCTGATCTTCTGAAGACCTCATCACCTCTTCTGTACCAGTTCTGTGTAGCCTAACTCTCCCATCTTTCAAAACATTATCTACTTTCCCTTCTGGAGATGCCTCTAGTGATCTATCTGTGGTGGAGAATTCCAGAGGTTTTTCACTTGCTGTGAGAATAAATTCTTATATGCGTCAGTTTAAATGAAAGCATATCAGCATCCTCCTCGTCATGCCCCTGATGCACCATCAATAACTCTCTCTGAGACGTGAAGGTGAGATATCGGCTTTTATTGACTGGAAGAAAGAACAAGCAGTAGTTGACCACCATACTACATCCTGGAGACTGAGGGCCAGGCTCAGGCCTCAATCGCCTTTATACCGGGGTCTGTGGGAGGAGCCACAGGAGCAGTCAGCAGGGGGGGGTGTCCAGACAGGTATATGTAGTTCACCACAGCCCCTTAGCATCTTCTATGAATGTTCCGTTAAGATTATATATTCTGCGAAAATCCAAAAGATACAATTTTAGCTGAAAGTACAACTCTTTTAGATGTTTGTGGTAGGGCAGGCATCATGTTATTAAGCCAGTTTTAGGATTTGGCCTAGTGCTAGTTTATCCTTTCTTGAAGTGTTCATAGCACTGTAGGTGTCCATCCATGCTTTATTTTTAAACAATTTCATCAGTGCATCTATTTTAAACTACAAATGCCTATTAATAGAAGCCATTGTTTCTTTTTCCTCTCAATTACTTGCTGCACAGGTATACTTTCTTATTGTCCCCTGCACAAAGAAATGTAGATCCTTTTGTACTCCACACTCTTTGCAGTAGTCTGCCTTTTGATTTACTTTACCAAATTGCATGATCTTGCACCTTGTTTGCCAAATATTCATCCATTTACTCACCTATCTGTAGTCAGCTGTGAAGCTCAAGAATGGTCTTGACAAGATGTTCTCAAACCTACCTTCATTCCTACTATCATGTTACTGAGCCTTGTTGTCTTTTACTCATTAATGTAAGTAGTAAATTGTTGAGAGCCAAACTGATCCTTGAGGCTCCCTACCAATTTATTCTGACTTTCTGGCTTCTGTAATGACCAGTCTTCAGTCCATAAATCATATCTCCCTCAATACTACAGGCTCTTATCTTGAGTCACAGCTTTGTATGGCTTCTTTTCAAATGTGTTCCAGTCTATCTGGACCTGTTAACTTCCCTGCTTAAGTCTCAACAGGTTGTCTAATACTTTGCCCTTATAACTGAAATAGAAGTTTTTTCCCCTCTTATTACAAGACCAGCCCATCTGTTGCCCTCTGGATGTTAGCAGTTTCCTCCACTGTGAAGTTGGAAGCAAAATATTGGTTGAAGTTAGCTGTTAGTTCCCACCAAGAATTCTACATTCTGTCTCCACACATTCCACTTCTATTTTAGCTACCTCCTTCCCTTTTATATATTTGTAGAAGCTTCTGCTGTTTATTTTAATATTACTTGGCAATTAACTTGATCAGTTTTCTCTCTCCTTATTAACTAGTCTCTTGCTGCTATTTCCTGAAAAAGTTCTCAGTCCTCTGGTCTTCATACTGCTGTTGCCACTTTGATCTAGGTTTTGATTTAACATTTCCCTTGACTTTTTGTTGTCCATAGATATTTCACTTTTTTCATTGAGTCCCTCTTTTTGATTGGGATACATTTCTGCTGTGCATTGTGACACAACTGCTTAAGTATCTAGAGGAAACAAAAGAGGTAAAGGGACAAATATTGATTTTCCTGCATTTGCATGAAGTGTTGTATTTAGGGTAGTGGGTATTGGTGGTGTTAGAGGACTAAGTCATAGCGTCTTGAAGGGTATTATCCCTGCAAGAATGCTGACGGTAGGGGAAGAAGTGATTCTTGCTTTGCACTATAGGTTTTTGAATAAGTGGGGACTGATCTGTTGAAAGCAGAAGGTGGGCAAGGGGCTGAGAAGTAAAGAAATGGAACAGGAGGAGGTCTAGAGTTCATGTGACCATAGACATAGAAGCAGAATCAGGCCATTCAGCCCATCGAGTCTGCTTCACCATTTTTTCATGGCTGATTCCGGATTCTACTCAACCTCAAATACCTGCCTTCTCACCATATCCTTTGATGCTCTGACCAATCAGGAAAAGATCAAATTCTGCCTTAACTATACCCACGGTCTTGGCCTCCACCCCAGTCTGTGGCAGAACATTTCACAAATTTGCTACTCCTTGGCTAAAACAATTCCTCCTTACCTCTGTTCTAAAAGGTTAGCCCTCAGTTTTGAGGCTGTGCCCTCTAGTTCTGGGTATCCCCCCTCCCCATAGGAAACATCCTCTCAATATACACCCTATCTAGTCCTTTCAATATTCGATAGGTTTCAATGAGTCCCCCCCCCCCCCCCCGCATTCTTCTAAATTCCGATGAGTACAGGCCAAAACCGCCAACCGCTACTCATATGTTAACTTCTTCATTCCTGGAGTCAGCCTTGTGAACCTCCTCTGGACTCTCCAATAACAACACATCCTTTCAGAGATATGGGGCCCAAAGCCATTGATAATACTCCAAGTGTGGCCTGACTAGTGTCTTATAAAGTTTCAGCATTATCTCCTTGTTTAAAAAAAAGTGTCTTCCCTGTAACCCCATAGGATTTTATCTTGTTAAGCAGCCTTGTGTGGTATCTTATCAAATGCCTTCTGAAAATCCAAGTAGACAGCATTCACTGCTCTCTTTTGTCATTACTTCCTCAAGGAACTCTAACAGATTTGTCAGTCATGATTTCCATTTACAGAAACCTTGCAGACTTTGACTTATTTTATCATAAGTGTCCAAGTACCCTGAAACCTCATCATTAATAATGGACTCCACCATTTTCCCAAGCACTGAGGTTACTCCCTCACTTAAAGAGTGGAGTGACATTTGCAATCTTCCATTTCTCTGGGACCATGCCAGGATCAAGTGATTCTTGAAAGATCATGACCAATGTAATGTATCTGTTATCTCTTCAGCAACCTTTCTCAGGACTCTGAGATGTAGTCCATCTGGTCCAGGTGACTTATCCACCTTCAGAGCATAAGACATAGGAGCAAAATTAGTCTATGACCCATTGAATCTGCTCCACATTCAATCATGGCTGATCCATTTTCCCCTCCTCAGCCCCACTCCCTGGCCTTCTGCCCGTAACCATTGATACCATGACCAAACAAGAACCTATCAACGTCTGCCTTAAATACACCCAATGACGTTACCTCCACAGCTGCATGTGGTTACAAATTCACCACTCTAGCAAAAGAATTTTCTCTGCATCTCTGTTTTAAATGGACCCCCCTCTGACCTGAGGCTATGCCCTCTTGTCCTAGACTTCCCCCACCACTGGAAACATTCCACATCTATTATGTCTAGACCTTTCGACATTTGAAAGGTTTCAATGAGATTCCTCCCCCATGCTAAATTCCAGTGAGTTAAGACCCAGAGCTATCAAATGTTCTTTGTATAACCCTTTCATTCTCAGAATCATACGTGGGAACCTCCTGAACCCTCTCCAATGCCAGCACATCTTTTCTTAGATGAGGAGCCCAAAACTGCTACAATACTCAAGGTGAGGCCTCACCAGTGCCTTATAAAGCCTCAGCATCACATCCCTGCTCTTCTATTTTAGACCTCTTAAAATGAATGCTAACATTGCATTTGTGTTCCCCACTACTCTCTCTACCTGCAAGTTAACCTTTAGGTTATTCTGCACAAGGACTCCCAAGTACCTTTGCATCTCAGATTTTTGGGTTTTCTCTCTGTTTACAAAATTGTCTGCACATTTATTTCTACTTCCAAAGTGCATGATTATGTATTTTCCAACATTGTATTTCATTTGCCACTCACTTGCCCATTCTCCTAATCTGTCCAAATCCTTCTGCAGCCTTCCTGTTTCCTCAACATTACCTGCCCCCTCAACACTACCTGCCCGACCTCCAATCTTTGTATCATCTGCAAACTTGGCAACAAAGCCATCTATTCCATCATCTAAATCATTGATATGCAGCATAAAAAGAAGGAGACCCAACACCGGCCCCTGCAAAACACCACTAGTCAGTGGCAGCCAACCAGAAAAGGATCCTTTTATTTCCGCTCACTGCCTATCTTGTCCTGTGTCACCAAGTACTCCAAAACCTTATCCTTTTCAATTGACTTCAACATCTTCCCAACTACTGAAGTCAGGCGAACTGGTCTATAATTTCCTTTCTTCTGTCTCCCTCCGTTCTTAAAGAGTGAAGTGACATTTGTGTTTGAGTTTGCCTAGCACTTTTTTCTTTGTAATAGCAATGGCACTCACACCTGCTCCCTGACACTCATAGACATCTGGCACACTGATAGTGTCGTCCACAATGGAGACAGATGCAAAGTACCCATTAAGTTCTTCTTCCATTTCCTTGTCCCCCATTACATGACTGAGAAAACTTTTAGTATCCTGCTTTATATTATTGGCTAGTTTGCCCTTGTATTTCACCTTTTCCCTTGCAGCTTTTTTAGTTGCCTTTGTGAACTTTTAAAAACTTTCCATTCACTTTTGCTACTTTGTATGCCCTTTCCTTGGCTTTTATGCAGTCCTTAACTTTCCTTGTCAGCCATGGTTGCCTACCCCTGCCATTTGAGAACTACTTCCCCTGTGGGATATATCTGTCATGCGCCTTGTGAACTATTCCCAGAAACTTTAGCCATCTCTGCTCTGCCCTCGTCCTTGCCAGTATCCTCCTCCAATCCACCTGGACAAGCTCCTCTCTCATGCCTCTAATTCCCTTAATTCCATTGTGATACTGATACATATGACTTATGCTTCTCCCTCTTGAATTGCAGTATGAATTCAATCATATTATGATCACTGTCTCCTAAGGGTGCCTTTACATTAAGCTCCCTAATAAAATCTGGGTTATTACACAACACTGAATCTAAGATAGCCTTTCCCCAAGTAGGCTCAAACACAAGCTGCTCTTAAAAAGCCATCTCATAGGCATTCAAAAAATTCCCTCCCTTGCGATCTGACACCAACCTGATTTTCCCTATCCCATTGCATATTGAAGTCCCCCTTTGCAATTGTATCATTACCCTTATTACAAGCCTTTTCCGGCTCCCTTTGCAATCGTACCCCACATCTTGGCTACTATTTGGAAGCCTATATATGACTCCCTTTGAGCAAATGGGGCTTGTCAGCCTTGGACAGCAGCCCACCTAGGAGAAGGAAAACTATTGGAGGCCTTTATATGATTCCCATAATTTTATTTTAACTTTGCGCCTTGTGAACAATTGTGCTTTATCCTGCCAGCTTTGGTGAAGAGGATCATTGGTTGAGGAAAAAAGATGTATTCAAAGTACTACCTATGAGAGGTGACAACATAACAGCAGAAAAGGAAAAAATTTGGAGAATGGAATTACCAAAGGTGAAAAGAATGGTTGTATTTGCCGTGGAAGGTACTGCTCATCGGCTTAACTGCTAAAATGGAGTGTATGAAATCGAGGATAAAGGAGGTCAGAAATGGATAATGTGAAGACGAGAGTATGGCAGAAACTGGTGCAATTGATGAAATAGAAAGACAGTTGAGTAAGAGCACCTGAGAGGACTGAGGCAAAACGTTCCACAAATCCCAGAAAATATGCATAGCTTCTACCTACTGGGGTTCTTGTGGCATTGATTGTTAAAGAATTGAGGTGCATTTGCAACAAAACCTGTCAATGAATTGTCCTGGGTTTTAAGTGCTATAATGTATACTTAAGAAGGAATAAAGCAGAAAATAATAAATAATAAAAGCCACTGCAATTGCTGAGTTTGAGGCAGTATTTTCAAAGTCCTATGGGAGATATTACAACACAGAAACTACTTAACAAATCACCACATGAAATTCGGCATGATGAGAGGTCTTATTGTGATGTCATTCTCAATTAATGTTGTAGACTGGAGTAAAAGTATCCAAAATAAACATTTTTGTTGCTGCTTCAATAATTAATATAGTTAGTGTGTGGCTCCCATTAACTGTGCAAGGTAGTATTAATTTAAAAGGTATCAGTGCAGAATTCACATACATGTTATAATGTCATGTTTTGGACTTCATAGTGCTTCATAAATTATTTCAATGAACTACATTTAAATATGAGTAAAATATTAATTGTAATAGTGTAGATTTAGTTTAATTATTTGCTTATGTAGAAAAATAACCTGGGGAAAATGCATTTTAATGCAAAGTGTTAAGAGCATTTTTGAAGGCAGCAGAGTGATGACCAAGGCATATTACTTAGCTAACCAGCAAAATCTAATGAAGAAACAGGAAAAATTGAATTATACTAAATCGTTGCAATGCTGACATATTACTTATTAAGTTAGAACATTATATGATGCGGTTAAGTGAAACTTTTATAATTGTGTATACCATTAACTAACTGAAACTTGAAACCTGTACATTGAGGTCATGCTTTAGAGGGCAGAAAAATATTTTTACTTCCAGAAATCAGGCAGTACTGATGGCTTGTGACCAATAACAGATTGAATAAATTGTGACCTTCATCAAGACTGAAAATGTAAACCATAACTCACCAAGTTTTTGAATATGTTTTATGTACTATGTTCTAAGTCTTAAACTATTTTTGTAGTTAATTTTATTTATTTTTAGGGAAGGCTGTGACAAGCATAAGGGTGTTTTTGTTCACATGATTTGGTAAATTAAGTGAAATGCTTCAAGCTCTTTTGGGAGGTAATTGATTATTTCACTTATCAGCTTTTTCAAGTAATATAAGTTTTTAGCTTTGTGCTTCAATTTTTTTTAAAACAAGATATGTCTTAAAATATTTTATTAGCCACCTATAAGAGGTGAAATTGATGGCATATAATGGAGAAAAAGTGGAAGGCTAATCCCATAATCTGCATAGATATGCTTTTTTTAAAAAAAAAGTATATAATAGGAACCAATATTTGAAGGCTGGTGAAAAATGAAAGTGGCTTAATGTTAGATGTGCAGTGAGAATAGGTTTTAAGCCTGTTTTAAGAATTATATTCTCCTGATGAAGTGGGTACACCTTTAATGGATTTTTTAAAGACCATAAGACAGAGCGGCAGTATCAGGCCATTTGGCCCATCGAGTCAGCTCTGCCATTCGATCATGGCTATTTTCTTTTTGCTCTCAACATCATTCTCCTACCTTCTCCCTGTAACCTTTGGCAGCCTTACTAATCAAGAACCTATCAATCTCTGTTTTAAATATACCCCATGATTTTGCCATGGCTATCTGTGGTAATGAATTCCATAGATTCCACAGACTGCGAAGAGTCGTCCTAGCATTCTGGGGTGTGTACCTTCTGGTCAGAGGCTCCCACTATTGGAAACATCCTCCCCATTTCCACTCTATCTAGGCTTTTCAATATGTGCTGGGTTTCAATGAGATTCCCCTTCATCCTTCCAAGCTCCAGTAAGCTTAGGAGGGATAATGGCGCCTAACGGCGACTCCTTTGCTTGCATCTTTGGAAACAGCTCGATTTCCACCTTTAATATCTTTATTTTTCCCTTTCAGGGTTCTTTTGAAGACCCTGACCTGGAGTTGCACACAGGCTTCGGTTTTTTGTGGGAATGGGACCCATTCTCGGGATTCCACGACTAGCTATTATTCGACGTACCAAGGGTTTGGCCTGAGAGTCTCGATCGTGTTTGGAAGCCTAAGATCTTGGGGCTCTGGAGACGGGTGGATCGAGGGGCGGTGTCATGGCAGGAGACTCGTGTTATCGGGGAGGCCGGAAAATCTTTTGCTGTGTGCTCAAAGAGCTGAGGTCTTTGCGATCTTTGGACACAGAGCTCGAAAAAAGCAGTGAAATGGACTTTTAACATCGTAAACCAGCAGGCTGTTGTTATGTCTCCCGCTCGCTGTGAAAATGGGTGACATCTCCTTCTCCCTTGCCAAGGAGAGAGAGGAACCTATGGTTTATGGAATGTCGGATGAAATGCGAAGCCTTTGGGGTAACTTTGGTTTGTGTCTTTACTATTGCTTAGCACATGCTTGGGCTTGGTGACGGTACCGATGTGCTTTTTTTCTGCTGGTGGAGGGAGGGAGGACTGTTGCTGCTGTTTACGCGTTGGAGGGGGGAGCTTTGGGGTTCTGATGTTTAACTGTTGTTCATTCTTTGGGGCACTTCTCTGTTTTCATGGATATTTGTGAAGAAAAAACATTTCGGGATGTATATTGTATACATTTCTCTGACATTAAATTCGACCTTTGAACCTTTAAGGACAGGCCTAGAGCCAGCAAACCCTCCTAATATGTTAATCCTTTCATTTTCGAGATCATTCTCAAGAGCCTTCTCTGGATCTTCTCCAATGGCAGCTAATTTTTTCTTAGATATGGCATCCAAATCTGCTCACAATACTCCAAATGCTGTCTGCATGAAGAAGTTGGTGCTAGTGAACAAAGCCACCAAAGGCAATGTCCTTCAGACAGTTCACAAAACTACTTTTTTTTTACTGTGACTTGTTTCAAATGTGATTCTGCTACTATTGAAACCTGTGATTTACATTTTGATGGTGTGATTTTGGGCTGATTGAGCGATCTAACTGCTTGCTGTCTGTGAGGGAGTTCAATGAGGTTTGGAGTGAAGTGCATGGCTGGAAGCCAAGAAGCCTGGAGATGGGGCCCATGATCGACTCTATTTCTTGCTAATCTCGCTGATTAAAATGTTGAGCAAGATTGAAGTTATTGCCATGGTTAGAGCATTGGCTGATTGCTAGGAGGTAGCAAGTGGGAATAAAAGGATCCTTTTCTGGTTGGCTGCCAGTGACCAGTGGTCTTCCGTAGGGTTTGCTGCTGGGATCGCTTTTTATGCTGTATAACAATGATTTAGATGATGGAATAGATGGCATTTTTGCCAAGTTTGTAAATGATACAAAGATTGGTGGAGGGGCAGGTGGTGTTGAAGAAACAGGTAGGCTGCAGAAGGACTTGGATTAGGAGAATGAGCAAGAAAGTGGCAAATGAAATACAATGTTGTAAAATGCATGGTCATGCACTTTGGTAGTAGAAATAAATGTGTAGACTATTTTGTAAACGGAGTGAAAATTCAGAAATCTGAGATGCAAAGGGACTTGCCGTTGAGTTGGTGGTGAGGAAGGCAAATGCAATGTTAGCATTTATTTCAAGAAGTCTAAAATACAAGAGCAGGGATGTGATGCTGAGGCTTTATAAGGCACTGGTGAGGCCTCATCTTGAATACTGTGAACAGTGTTGGGCTCCTCATCTAAGAAAAGATGTGCTGTCATTGGAGAGGGTTCAGAGGAGATTTACAGGGATGATTCTAGGAATGAAACAGTTATCATACGAGGAACATTTAATAGCTCTGGGTCTTTACTCGCTGAATTTAGAAGGATGAGGGGGAGATCTCATTGAAATCTTTCAAATGTTGAAAGGCCTAGACTGTAGATGTGGAAAGGATGTTTCCTTTGGTGGGGGGGAGTCTAGGACAAGAGGGCACAGCCTCAGGATAGAGGAGTGTCCATTTAAACAAAGATGTGGAGAAATTTCTTTAGCCAGAGGGCGGTGAATTTGTGGAATTTGTTACCACAGGCAGTTGTGGAGGCCAGGTCATTGGGTGTATTTAAGGTGGAAATTGATAGGTTCTTGACTGGCCAAGGCATCAAAGGTTATGGGGAGAAGGCCAGGGAGTGGGACTGAGGAGGGGAAGAAAAGGATCAGCCATGATTGAGCAGACTTGGCAGAGCAGACTTGTTGGGCCAACTGGCCTAATTCTGCTCCTATGTCTTATTGTCTTTTGGAAATCAACAAGGATTAGAGCAGATGCCAAGTGGGTGTTCAGCGTCCTCTGCCTGTGTTTGGCCGGTCTCCCCCTCGCTCACTGCTGCCAGAGGAAGGTGCCTGCATTTGACCGGTGTGTCAGTCTCTCAGTGCTGTTTGAGGATGATACTGGGGTCTTGGGTAAGGTTTAATCACCACTGTTTGTGGAGTGGACCCTGTAGTCCATGTTACGATGTGTTTATGGTTACTCTTTTTTTATTGAATTACTATTTTGTGTGAATTTGATTGGGGCGGACAGGCTTTGTGGCCTGCAGTCAACAAAGGACACATCACTAAACTGAACTGATTTGAAGTAAACTGAATATTCATAGTCTGTTTCAATAACTCTGGTTTGATGTTTTTCACTCACATTTTGCAGTTTGTGCGATTTGTTTTTTTTTGCGTGTTGGGTTTTTGATGTTTTCTTTGAATGGGTTCCACAGTGTTTCTTTGTTTTGTGGCTGTCTGTGTGAAGACAAATCTTGGGGTTTTGTACTGCACACATACTTTGATAATAAATATTCTTTAACTCTTTGACCTTAAGACTCAGCATTATATTTTGTTTTTATATTCTAATTCTCTCTAAATGAATTCTCGCATTGCATTTGGCTTCCATACTCCTGACTAAACCTTTAGAGCATCCTGCATTATAACTCCCAAGATGCTTTGCACCTATGATTTCTGAATTTGCTCCCTGTTTATAAACTGGTCCACTGTATGCCTTTTTTCTGCTACCAAAGTCCATAACCATACACTTCCCTACACTGTATTCTGTCTGCCACTTTTTCTGCCTATTCTTATAACCTGTCCAAATCCTTTTGCAGACTCTCTGCTTCCTCGATGCTATCTCCGCTCCACGTATCTTTCTATTGTCCGTAAACTTGGCCAAAAATTCCAGATCATTCACATGTAATACGAAAAGTAATAAACCTAATACTGACTCCTGCAGAACACCACTAGCCATCCAGAAAAGACCCCCCTTATCCCCACTCGTTGCCTTCTTTTAGTCAGCCAATCCTTTTGCCAATGCTGCTATCTATTTTGAAATTCCATGGACACTTGTTCAGCAACCTTGTGTGGTACCTTGTCAAAGGCCTTATGAAAATCCAAATAAACAACATCCACTGACTCTGCTTTGTCTATCCTGCCTGCTGTTCCTCAAAGAATCCCAACAGATTTCAGGCAAGATTTCCCCTCAAGGAATTTTCTCCTTAAGAATATTTGGAAAACTATGGCTTAATTAGGGAGAGCCACTATGGCTTTGAGCAGGGCCAGTCATGTCATAGCAGCTTGATTGAGTTTTTTTGACAATGTGATGAGGGTGATTGATGAAGGTAGAACTGTCTACTTGTATTATTTTTTTTAGAGGTGTTTCACTAGGTCCCTCATGGGAAGCTCGTCCAGAATATTAAGATGCATGGGATCCATAATACAAAAGAACACAAGAAATAGGAGCAGGAGTAGGCCATCTGGCCCATTGAGCCTGCTCTGCCATTCAATAGATCATGGCTGATCTGGCCATTGACTCATCTCCACTTTACCTGTCTTTTCCCCATAAGCCTTAATTCCCCTACTATGCAAAAATCTATCCAACCTTGTCTTAAATATATTTACTGAGGTAGCCTCCATTGCTTCATTGGGCAGAGAATTCCACAGATTCACCATTCTCTGGGAAAAACAGTTGCTCCTCATCTCCATCCTAAATCTACTCTCCTGAATCTTGAGTCTATGTCCTATAATCTTATGTTTCTATAAGATCTTTTCTAATTCATCTGAATTTCAGCAAGAACAGTCCCAGGTCTTTGCCCACTCACTCCCACCCCCCTCCCACTTGCAGTTTTAGTCCAGCTGTCTGACTTTTTGATAAGATGGGTATTCTTGATTGATGTTCACAATGACATATCTGCTAATATTTAACTTTGCCTCAGGAGCGTCTACCTTATTACATATACTGTGTGCATTCAAATATAACACCTTCAGTCCTGTCTTCAATTTTGTCTTCATGTTGCCTGAAGTTAAATTCTTAACCCTTTCTAAACTTTTGTTCTTTATTCTGGAGAGTTCCCTAACTTCTTCTACATTCTCCTTCCCTTTTATTTTATCCATACTTTTCAAAGTTGTTGACCCCCCCCCCCCCCCACTGTGTAGTTTAAAGCCCTGCCAACATCCCTAGTTATGTGATTCACCAGGACCCTGGTCCCTGAATGGTTCAGGTGAGCTATCCCATCAAAACAGCTTTCTCCTTTCGCAACACTGGTGTTAATGTTCCATAAATTCAAACGTACTTCTACACCGATCTTTGAGCCACATATTTAGCTCTCTGATTTTAGCCAACAACCAACTTTGGGTTATGGGAGGAAACTAGAGCTCCCTCGGGCCCAGTGATCACCAGAGGTCAGAATTGATCCTCAATCACTTGGAACTGTAAGACAGCTCCACCATTAGTTAGTAGCTGCAACATGTCAGCTGCTTTTTCAATGAACTTTTATCACAAGTTCAGAAGAGTAAGAGTTCTCACTGGCTATTGAGCTGTGTGTAGCTCTGTTTGGAGCTTTTTCCAATATATAATGTAGTTTGCAAGTATAACACCTTATGAGAGTAATATTCAGTCTCGGACTGATGAGCGGAAATGAATAATTTTGCCTCGTGAGGTAATTTCTAATTGGTGAGTGCTTAACCAGCTCAACCTGTCAATACTTTCACTCAGTACATGCTCCTACACCCCCTTATCAGTGCATTGCATATATCATTAATCAGAAACAGTCATATATGTGTCATAGCCACTTGAATAGGTTAGCGGTTAAATAATTTATAGTAAGTGACTCATCTTTAGATTCCATGAACCCTCTCCATCAACTGTAAGCTGCAAGTTAAGAGAGTGATGGCAGAGTCAATACTGAGTGCATTTATAATACCTAACAATCTTTATATCAATCAGGACAATGCAGTCAGCTTAATAAGTATATATTCTACCAGCCTAAACACTCATTCTTGTTCTATAGATGCTGCCTGACCTGATAAGTTCCACCAGCATTTTGTGTGTTTCTTGTCCTCCATCTGCTGGCAGTGCTGACTCCTCACCAAATTATTTTTCATGTAATCCAGGATTGTGAGCACAGGAACAAATATCCCTCATGGAAAAATCCAAGGTATGCTTGATTCTGCTTTGTGTATTGACCAAAGTTTTCACTTGTCTTGGGGAGTTACAGGTTAGCAGTTGGAAAACAAACGACCTTTTTTTTTCCCCCCTCTCCCTAATTAGCTGATAATTGCAGTATCTCAACTACTTTGATGGCACAAACTGAAAATTAAAATTGGGTCAATTCCTTAAGCTTTGCAATGCACAAATCTTGTTACTAACTTTATCATACAAGTTAAGATTTCTTAACTTTTACTTGTCTTTCTTGAGCTCCATCAGCAAACGATATTCATCAGAAGTTCTGAAATATGTTTTATTATAGAAATGTCACTACTGTTGTTTGGCCATGCTTTGTATTAGATTGCAATTGATATCAGAAGTAGTTTTGTGATTTCTTCTGAGGACTGTATCAAATCTTCTGCTTGTTTACCAATTAGTGCTCTTATTTTAAAGTTCTGCAAAATATATAGTAAAAGGGATTCAGCTAATTTAATGAATTCATACACAACACAAATTAATTTATTTGTTTTCTTCCTGAATATGCTTGGTGGTAATGCTGAGCATGAGCCTGGCAGCTTCAAAATTTTTGAATAGTTTTAATTTTTGAAAAGTTTTAATTTCAGTTTGTCACTGTATTCTTTAATCATGGCAATTGTTACTTATTTAAATGAAATATAGATTTTTTTTTACAACGATTTAGAATTTCAATTTTTTTAGCAGCATAACAGGAACTGTCCATTTACTTATTAGTTTCAGGACATAAGAAGTAGAAGCAAGTGGAGACTATTTGTCTCCACCCTTCCCCTGCCTGCTCCATCATACAGTAAAATTTTCTTGCATTAATCTTACCCCTTGATTCTTTTAATATCTATTTGTATTGAATATGAAGAAATGAATGGATTAATGAGATGAATTAAAGTGTGGTAAATGGATATTCAATCCAGAAAACTGTGAGATATTGTTTGTGGAAAGGGAAATGAAGTATGAAACTACAAAATGAATGATATGATCCTGTGATGTATAGAGAAACATGGAAAGCCTGAAGAGTATTCTTACATTTCCTATAGTGCTACATACTTATTTTACTAATAAATGTGCCATTACTGCAATGGTGAGTATGGTATTCCAACAAATAGAGGGGATTTGAGAGATTCAGTGGACCATCTGTAGAGATTGTTAGGGCAGAATATTTTGTTTGTTTTAACAATACCTGGAAACGAGGTTACATCAACTGCAGTAATCAAGGTGCAATATGCATTCTTGTGTGTTTGCATAGAAGAGGAAAGCGAATACATTCAACAACACATGGCCATTAAGAGTTGAAACCTGCCTTTAGATGCAGCAACATCCTCTGAAAATCAGTTTCCACAATGGGACCCTGGAAAACATGCACCATCTTCCATGCTTCATATGTCAGCCAGTACTCGTGTTTATGATGAAATTCATTTTTGTTTTCACATGCACTATTATGCATTTTTTTGTCTGAGGTAAAAAGGTGTTCAACCTCAAACTCAGTATAATAGTCATGATCTAGTGGCCAGAAGCAATTCTTGCCCTCTTGTTTGTTTCTGAAGCTTAGACTACCTACAGCATGCACTTCAAAAAGACTGGAGAGTTGCCACCAGTTATCTCCACAAAATCCTTCAAGCCACATGGATGAACAAGCCAACAGCAATATCCTTTCTGAGACCAACATAAAACATTAAAGCCCTGACTACATTCAGTTGGGCAAGTAAAACCCTTCACAGGCTCAATACTAGATTTCCTGAAATATACATTCTATTCCAAGTTCTCACACAGGAAGAAAACATAGCAGTTAGCATCACAACATTACGGTGCAGTGAGCTGAGTTCAATTCCACCGCTTAAGGAGTTTGTATGTTCTTCCCATGACTACTCATGTTTTGTTCTGGGGCTCCGGTTTCCTCCCACATTTCAAAGTAGTACAGATTAGGACATTAATTGATCACATGGGTGTAATTGGGTAGTATGGGTTCATTGGGCTAAAAGGGCAATGATGTATCCTAAATACATTAAAAATATAGAATATTCAAAGTTCAAAGTAAATTTTATTATCAAAATACACATGTTACCATATACAATCAAATGATTCATTTTCTTGTGGGCATGCTCAATAAATCTATAGAATACTAGCTGTAACAGGATTAGTTAAAGACTGCCCAACTAGGGTGTTCAACTAGAGTCCAGAAGACAAAATTGTGCAAATGCAAATATAAATAAATAGCTATAAATAATCAGAACAAGATGAAGAGTCTTTGAAAGTGAGTCCTTTGGTTGGAGGAACATTTTCAATGTGGGCAAGTGAAGTTATCCAATTTTGTTCAAGAGCCTGCTGGTTGAGGGGTAGTAACTTCTTGAACCTGGTGGCATGAGTCCTGGGGCTCTTGTACCTTCTACCCGATGGCAGAAGTGAGCAGAGAGCAGGATCTGGCTGGTGGTTATCCCTGATGATGGATGCTGCTTTTTCTACAAAAGCGTGCCATGTAGTCATGTAGATGTGCTCAATGGTTGGGAGGACTTTACCAGTGATGTGCAGGGCTGAATCCACTACTTTTTGTAGGATTTTCCGTTCAAGGGACTTGGTGTTTCCATATCAGGCTGTGATGCTGCCAGTCAGTATATTCTCCACCACACATCTATCAAAGTTCTTCAGAGTTTTAGATGTCATGCCAATTTTTTTGCAAACTCCTAATGAAGTAAAGGTGCTAGCATGCTTTGTTCGCAACTGCACTTCCATACTCGTTCCAGGAGAGGTTCTCTGAAATGGTAACATCTCTGAATTTAAAGTTGCTAGCCATCTCTACCTCTGATCCTCCAATGAGGACTAACTCATGGTCCTCTGGTTTCCCTCACCTGAAGTCTACAATCAGTTCCTTGGTCTTGCTTACATTGAATGAGAGGTTGTAGTAATGACATCACTCAGCCAGATTTTCAATTTCCCTCCTATATGCTGATTAATCACCACTTTTGGTTTGGCACATGACAGTGGTGTCATCAGCAAACTTAGATATGCTGACTACCAGTGCCCAAGAAGAACGTGGTACCCTGTCTAAATGACTGTCACCCAGTGGTACTTGAATCCACAGTGATGAAGTGTTTTGAGAGGCTGGTGTTAAAGCAAATGAGCTGTGGGAATGGTGCCTTGGATCCACTCCAGTTCGCCTATGGAAGCATCAGGTTCACAGCAGATGCTACCTTGTTAGCTCTTCACACAACCCTGAAACATCTGGACTGCAAAGATGCATACATCAGGATGCTCTTCATTGATTACAGCTCTTTATTTAACATCATCATTCCCTCAAAACTAATTAGTAAACTCCAAAACTGGGTCTCAATACCCCCTTGTGCAATTGGATCTTGGATTTCCTCACTTGTAGACCCCAGTCATTTCAGATTGGCAAAACATCTCCTCCACAATCTCCATCAGCACTGGAGCTCTGCAGGGATGTGTACTTAGCCCCCTTCTCTACTTGCCTTGCACCTATGACTGTGTGGCTAAGTACAGCTCCAACACCATATACATGTTTGCTGAGGACATCATAGTTGTGGGCTGTATCGAAGGGGGTGATGCATCAACATACAGGAGGGATACTGAAACCCTGACAGAGTGGTGTAACAACAACAACCTCTCAATGTCAATTAGACCAAGGAACTGATTGCAGACTTCAGGAGAGGGAAACCAGAGGCCCATGAGCCAATAATCATCGGAGGATCAGAGGAGGAGAGGGTCAGTAACTTTAAATTCCTGGGTGTCATGGGCCTGTCCTAGACTCCATTTATAAATATTGTGAAGAAAGCATGACAACACCTCTACTTCCTCAGGAGTCTGCGGAGGTTTGGCATGTCATCAAAAACCTGGACAAACTTCTGTAGATGTGTGGTGGGAAGTGTGCTGACTGGCTGCATTATGGCCTGGTGTGGGAATTGAATGGAAAATCCTACAAAAGGTAGTGGATGAGGCCCAGTACATCACAGATAAAACCCTCCCAACTATTGAGCACATCTACATGAAAGGTTGCCATAGAAAAGCAGCATCCATCATCGAAGATCCTCACCACCCAGGCCATGCTCTTTTCTCGCTGCTGCCATCAGAAGATACAGGTCTCAGGACTCGCACCACCAGGTTCAAGAACAGTTACTACACCTCAACCATCAGGCTCTTCAACAAAAAGGGATAGCTACACTCATTTGAGGACTCTGTTATATTGTTATTTCATGCTCATTATTTATTGCTATTTATTTATATCTGCATTTGCACAGTCAACAGTTAACAGTTCCTGATGTTTAGTCTACAGTTACTTTTCTATAGATTTGCTAAGTATGCACACAGAAAAAGAATCTCAGGGTTGTCTGTGATGACATGTATTTTACTTTGAATATGGCATTCGAGCTGTGCTTGACAACACAATCATACGTGTAAAGTGATTAGATCGGGGTGGGGGGGGGGCTAAGCACACAGCCTTGTAGTGCACCTGTGCTGATGGAGATTGTGGAGGAGATTTGCCAATCCAAACTAATTGGGGGTCTACAAGAGAAAAATTCAGGATCCAATTGCACAAGGTGGTATTGAGGCCAAGGTCTTGGAGCTGATTGATTAGTTTTGAGGGGATGATGGTTTTGAATGCAAAGCTGTAGTTGATAAAGAGCATCCTGACATATGTGCCTTTGATGTCCAGATGTTCCAGGATTTAATGAAGAGCCAATTAGATGGCATCTGCTGTGGACCTGTTGCTCTGGTAGGCAAATTGAAATGGATCCAAGTCACATCTCAGGCAGGAGCTGATATGTTTCATCACCAACCTCTCAATGTCACTGTGGATATAAGTACAATTGGGTAACAGTCATTCAGGCAGGTCACCACTCTCTTGGGCACTGGTATAATTGAAGCCTGCTTGAAGCAGGTGGGTATCACCCACTGCCAAAGTTAGCCCTCTCAGTGAACACACCAGACAGTTGATCAGCACTGGTCTTCAGTATATTGCCAGGTACCTCGTCTGGTCTGAATGCTATTTGTGGGTTCTCCGTCTTGAAGGTAGCCCACACATTGGCATCAGAGACTGAAATCATAGGATCATCAGGGGATGTGGGAGTTTGCGATGATTCCTTCATGTTCTGATGGTCAAAACGAACATGGAAGGCATTGAGCTCATCTGGAAGCAAAGCCCTGCTGTCTCCCATGTTGCTTGATTTAATTTTATAAGAGCTGATATCATTCAAGCCATTCCACATCTGTCAGCCATTCCTCGTTGATTCAAATTTGGTCAGGAATTTCTACTTCGCTTGTGGGATGGCTTTCCAGAGATTGTATCTGGACCTTTTGTAATTTTCTTGGTCTCCAGACTTGAATTCCACTGATTTGGCCCTCAGCAGATTGCAGATCTCATGGCTTATCCAGGGCTTTTGATTGGGAAAGACTGAATGATTTGACGGAGATACAATTGTCTATAGCAGTTTTAATAAAGTCCGTTACAACTATGGTGTATTCATTCAGATCTCTAGATGAGTGCTTGAACACAGACCAGTCCACTGGCTCAAAGCAATCCCATAGCTGCTCCTCTGTCTCCCTCAACCACCTCTTGTCCTACAAAAAGCTTTGCTCTTTAGGCCTCTGCCTGCATGTAGGAAAATCTTCAAGAATATTTTCAAAGCCAACTTGAAAAAAATCAATCTTCTTACTGATGTGTGAGAATCCCTGACATATAAGCACTTAAAATATACAATGGGAACCTCAAGTCCATGAGTTGTGAACATATAAAAGTACTTCATTTGCCAAATGATTGGCTACCTGTGGCAATAATCTATGGGTCCCACATTCCCTCATCAGTTACTTCAGAATCCATGAACTTGGAGCGAAAGCAATTCACCCTTGATACCAAGGGACTGCCTGAAAGAGAGAAGAGAAATTTAACATGTAGCTTCTCCTCCACAACCCCTTAATAGGGTGGAGTAACAAAGTTATCAGTAGAAGCTTTGTTGAACTCATCTGTATTTGCATTGATAAGTATAATATTAACAGGAAACTGTTAGGTATTTTACAAAAGGTTAGCTTTTCATTCTTTGAAGTGAATTAACTAGTATTTCCTTGGCTTTCGACCGGAGCCTTTTGTAGTTACAAGAATCTAAACTACTTCCTGATATTTTGGAAACATTCTATTAAGGATGCAAGTAGCATCATTTGGCGGGATTTGCCAGATTTTTGTGTAGAGTCAGAGAACAGTGCAGAATCAGGCCCTATCACACATGCCAAGGTGTTATTCTGCCTATAGTCCCATTGAACTACATCTGGACCATTGCCCTCCATACTCCTGTCTGTGTACTTCTCCAAACTTCTCTTAAATGTTTAAATCGAAACAGCATCCACCACTTCCGCTGGCAGCTCATTAAACATTCACACCACTCTCTAAGTACTGAAGTTTCCCCTCGGGTTACTCTTAAATATTTTACATTACACCCTTAGCCTATGAGCTAATTCTAGCCTCACCCAACCTCTGTGGAAAAGTCTGTTTGCATTTACCCTATCTATATCCCTCATAATTTTGTATACGTATATTAAGTCTCCCTTGTTCTCTTGCACTTTGGGGGGGAGAGAGTAAAATATTTTTCCTATTTAAACTTTCACTGTAACTCAGCCCCTCAAGTCCCAACACAATCCTTGTAAATTTTCTCTGTACTCTTTCAATTTTATTGTTGTCTTTCTTGTAGGTTGGTGACCAGAACTGCAGATAACACTCGCCATTTGGCATCGCCAGCACCTTATGCAACATCAACTACACATCCCAATTCCTATAATCAATACAATGCTTTATGCAAGCTGAGTGTCAATAAATCTCTTTACAGCCCTATCTACCCATGGCATCACTTTTAAAGTATTATGGATTTGTGTTTCCAGATGCCTCTGTTTTACCACACTCCTCAATGCCCTACTGTTCACTACGTAAGTCCTACCCTGGTTTGTTCTCCTTTGTGCAACATCTCATACTTGAAATTCCATCAGCCTATTTTCCCAGGTGGTTCAGATCTTGCTTCAAGCTTTGATAGCCTTCTGGTGTCATCCGCAAATTTGCCAATCCAGTTTACCACATTATCATCTAGGTTGCTGAAATAGATGACAAATAACAATGGACCCAGCACCAACTCATTGCAGCATACCAGCCTCCAGTCAGAGAAGCAAACAATCTACTACTACTCTCTGTATTACCTTTAGAAAACAGCATTGAATCCAATTTATGACCTTGTCCTGAATGCCAAGTGACTGAACTTTCTTGATCAATCTCCCATGCAGGACTCTGTCAAAGACCTTGCTAAAGTCTATGTAGACAACATCTGCTGCCTTTCCTTCATCAACTTTCCTGGCAACCTCCTTGAAAAACTCTGAAATTGATTAGACACAACCTACCATGCACAGAACCACGCTGACGATTCCTAATCAGGTCCTGTCCATCCAAATATTTTTATATCCTGTCCCTTAGAAGTCATTGCAAATTGATCAGTCCCGAAAATGAATGCTAGAACTGTCACAAAAAATATAACAGCAAAAACTTTCAAATTTCTTTGTAGTTACTATTATAACTGATGCTTTGGTTTTCTTCAATCAACAGCAACCTTGTCCAGAATTTCTAATTTGGAACTCTGTTAATTTTGTTGCAATGTGATAACGTTAGTGGTATTGACAGTTATACAGCACAGAAACATTCCCTTTCATCTGACTGGTCTACGCTGACTAAGATGCCTACCTATGCTGGTCCTATTTTCCTGCATTTGACCACATAGATCCATTTCTTTGCTATCTGTGTGCCTATCTAAATGCTTTATAAACACTGTGATTGCACCCACCACCTCTGGCAGCTTATTCCATGTGCCCACCATCATCTGAGGGGTAAAAATATACATGTTTTATTTTTGCTTGTCACGTTAAACCTAATCCTCTAGCTTTTAACTCCCCTACTCTTCGAGGAAAGACAGCGACAAGCTATCATATTTATGCCTCTCATAATTTGATAAACATCTGTAAAATGTCTGGTCAAGATGGTATCAAGCTGTGATGTCTGTTGAGGTCGTGGCTCAGACTTTGTGTTTTTTTAGGTTCTTGGGGATGCTTTTGGGTTAGAGTGAGGAGTTAGGGGTCTGGTTGGGGTTTAGGCACAGGAGTGAGAGGGAGTCTGAGGTCAGTCACTAGAAAAGACTGGATGGGAGTCCATGTCGAAGCACTCTATGGTTGAAGGTCTGTGGTCCCAGAAGTCGTGCTGTAGGCATTGAGGAGACCAGTGATTCTCGGACTGGAAGTACGTACAGGTGGCAAGTCAAGGGTATGGGTAGCAATCATGAGAACCGATGAACCCTTCTCCTCCCCCCCTCCCCCCCGAACCCCCAAGTTTATCAGGGTCGGAAGTCCGTGCAAGTCTGGATATGGAGGCTCAAAGATCAGACTGGCAAAGTCTAGAAGAAGGTGAATGTTGAAATCCGAAGGTTGAAGACCGAATGTAGAGGACTGAAGGAGTTATGAGGATCCGGGTCACTGTAGTCAGAGGTCTGTGTGAGTCCTGAAGTCAAGGCCCAGAGATCAAACCTGTGATTGAACCTGTCCTGGGGTGAAGTCTGAAGTTGGAGACCCAATGCCTTTGAGTCTGAGAATCCAGGGACATGGACTGGAGATGGCCTGTCTAGGTGGGTGGATGGGAGGGATGGGAAAGCTGCTTGCTTTTTTGGTTTTGTTGTTTTTGTTGCTGCTTGTGTTGTTCTATGGACACTTGCAAGGTACCCCCAGCACATAATTGGGTGTGCTGGTTGCTAATGCAAACTACACACTTCACTGTATATTTCAATGTACATGTGAAAAATAGACCAGTATTTCAGTCCTCTGTGGTCTAGTGAGAAACAATCCTAGTCTATTCAAACTCTTGTAACTACAGCTCTCCATTCCAGGTAACATCCTGGTGAATCTCTTCTGCATTCTTTCAAGGGCTACCACATCCTTTTTATAGTACGGTGACCAGAATGGACGCGGTAGTTCAAGTGTGTTCTGTACAGCTGCACCATAATGTCCCAATATTAATTTCCCTCCCTGTGAAGACAAACAAGTACCTAAGTCACTGTGTCACCATTTTCAGGAGGTTATGAACTTGCCTCACAAGGTCTTGAGTTCACCAACAATTCTAAGGTCCCCGCCATTTAATGTACAAATCTGGCCAGTGTTGGATGGCACATAGTTGACTGGATTAAGCTCCAGCTGCCACTGCTCTACACAACTTCCCAGTTGATCTGTGTCTCTGTGTATCCACAGGCAACCATCCTCGCTATCTTCAATTCTACCCATCTGCATGTGGTCAGCAAACTTGCTTATCAGACCATGGACGTTCTTAACCAAATTGCATGACAAATAACAAATGTCCTGGCATTGATCCTTTTGATACATTGGTTACAGATTTACAGTCAGATAAACAATTCTCTGTGATGTAATATTTTAAATCAGTAATGCAAGAGTTCTAATTGAAATTGTTTATTTTTGTTAAATGAGCCACAAAAACAATTTTGACAAGGAAATGACTTTAACTGAATACTTTTCATTTGTCATCAGCAAAGTATGGGATGTCAAAATCTTCTGATCTGTTCCTGCAACAATTGTGAGCTGTCAGCCAATCAGCCAGCTGTCATTTCAACAATTAAGAAAATTTTGTTTGGATAAATGTATAGGAGCCTAGTAATTATTCCATTGAGCAGATTTGCATTTGAAACCTTTGAAATGCTTATGAGAAAAGTAATATGGATTCTGCTAACAAGATCATTGGAAACATATGAAAGAATTGATGTCTGCAGGAAAAAGTAAACTAATTATTTACCCAATTATGGTATTGTTACTAGTTAAAGATCAGTCATTTTAATGCAACTAAAATTGTCACTTTTTTGAGAAGTTTGTACCTTACCAGAAGGCCTTCAATTTTATTTGTAATTTATGGTGAAAAGAAATCTGCATAAAGTACAACATTGTAATTAACTGATCATTGGATTAGCATAATATTGCTGTTCTTTTTATTTGTGGATAAAGTTTCAAAGGATATTGTTCTCTGAAGTAAGCATGTATCTGCTGTTTATTTTACCAAATGACAGCAGTAAAAATTTGATAGGAAAAGAATTATGCTGATAATCTAAAGAAAGCCCTTTGATATAAATGTATATTACCTAGTATTAACTTAGATTTCTGATCAAATGGAAAATAAACGTAATCATAGCATCCTTACAGAGGAGACCTTAATAATTTTATGGTTGCTCCTTATTGAGCCCCGTTGCCCCTATGCTCTCCTGTCAGTCATGCAAATTATTTCTTTTGACAAATGCCTCTCTGAGTACGTTTTCAAAGCCTGATTGACTCTCTTCCATCAGTAATTTGAAGATCATACCCATATGTCAGAAAGTCCTATTTTTGTGAAAATCATCTCCCACCCCCATGGAGAGAACTACTTTGGCTGTTTTGCATCCATCCTAGTAAATCACTTGTGCAGCATCTGGGATCTTTTCGTTCATTCATATTCACTTATATTCAAGTGATGATGAAGATTTAATTAGAAAAAATGAATGTTGGAGCAAAGTCCCTTGTTCAATGTTTGCTTTACATAGGTAAGTCACTATACATAATTTCCTTTGGGATCAGTAAAGTATCTCTCTATCTTACTAGTTCTCATCTATTTGACTTCCTTTAAGGAACAACTACAGTTTATTTTGGTAGTTGTTAATTACATCTCCTTGCTGACAATTGAAACAGGTACACTTCCAGGATGTATTGCTCACTGCTGTACTCTCCACTATCATGACTGTGCGGGCACACCTCAAACACCAGAGTTGTTGGTAGGATCTCAGATGCTGATAAGGACGTGTACAAGAGTGAGATCGATCCCTAGGTTGAGTGGTGTTGCAACAACAACCTTGAATTTTATGTCAGTGAGATTTAAAGAGTTGATTGTGACTTCAGGAAGGGTAAGTCAGGGGAATGTACATCAGTCCTCATCTAGAGATCAGCAGTGGAAAGGAGGAATAAATTCATGTTCCTGGGCATCAACATCTCAGAGGATCCATCTTGGGTCCATCATATTGATACAATCATGAAGAAGGCATGCCAGCAGTTATACTTCATTAGGAGTTTAGGAAGATTTGGTATATCACCATAGACTTTAGCAATTTTTACAGAGGTACCATTGAGAGCATTTTGACTGGTTGCATTGCCACCTGGTAAAGAGACTCGAATGCACAAGATCATAGAATCAGTCAGCTCCATCTGGGTACAATCCTCCACCAATGGGAACTCTGCAAGAGGTGCCTCGAGAAAGTGGCATCCATCATTAAGGACCTTTGCCATCTGGGACATGCCCTCTTCTCGTCACTGTCATCGGGAAGGAGATACAGGAGTCTGAAGATGAACACTCACTGTTTTAGGGACAGCTTCTTCCCCTCCACCATCACATTGCTGAATGGTCTGTGAACTCATGAATACTATCTCGCTATATTTCTCTTTTGTACTATGTATTTATTTTATATTTTATCAGTAATTTTTTTTGTCTTGCACTACTGCCACAAAACAACGTATTTCATGACATATGTCAGTGATAATAAACCTGATTCTGATTTTGATTCTGAAGTGCATTTTAAGATTACCCTAGAGCACTCTGCTGGCGTTTTCACAAACAAAAGGGGTTCAAACTATTTTTGACTCAAAAACTAGCCCTCATTGTAGATATCACTGGAAAATGCCATACCAATCCTTCTAATTAAAAAGAACAATTTGAAAGGAGCTATGCAATGGGTTATCAATAACTAGCCACCATTGCCACAATGATTGGAATCAATCAGTTTAGGCAGTGAAATCAACTGCAACATTAAGACATGTTTAAAGTTGAGCATTAGTCTCTGTATATTTGTTTTTAAAATGAAGGCTTACAAAGTAATCACACAAGAGTTCTCGCAGTTACACTTTCTCATCTGTTCACTATAGCTGACACAAACACTGAATTTAAGTGAAATTGTTTAAGTGCAACACTGTTGTATAAAAATAGAAACCTGAATTTAAAAGCGTGAATTCTGAAAATGCCTTAACAGATCAGGCAGTGTGTGTGGAGAAGGAAGTAGTTAATGTTTCAGATCAATTCAAAATTTTCATAAAATTATTTTCTATCTACAGATGCTGCCTGACTTGCTGAGCTTTGCTGAAAAATTCTGTCTTTTTTACACATCTATGCAATGATTTGTCATAGTTTTAAATATACCACGTTAGTTTCCAGCCCCCTTAACTGAGAGGCAGTGTGATTTTTAAAAATATTTTCATACTTTTTCATGATTTCAAAGGAGAGACTATTTGACCCATTGAGTTTGTGCTGGCCTTAAGAGCAGTTCATTGTACATTTCTGTAAATTGTGTTCATAGGCAGACCTCTGCAGAGGCATCTAATATCTCTTAACACAAGAATGCTGCTATCCACATTTTGAAAGATACTGTCTTATGAATGAACTGAGCTCTAAAACTCAATCTGTAATTGTTTCATGGTAGCAGAGTAGTTAGCACAATACTTTACTATACTAGAGACCTGGGTTCAATTCCCACCACTGTTTGTAATGAGTTTATATGTTCTCCCTGTGACCACATGGGTTTCCTCCAGGTGCTCTGGTTTCCTCCCACAGTCCAAAGACATACTGGTTGGTAGGTTAATTATCACGTGATTAGGTCAGGGTTAAATCGGGTTTTGCTGGGTAGCATGGTTTGAATAGCCGGGTTGGCATGTTCTGCGCTATATCTCAATAAATATAATTTTTCCCTAATCTGATTGTGATACTGTGATTTTGTTTTCTGATAGACTCATTTTCAGCAGTATTGATTAAACTTTTTGTTGAGTTAATTCTTTTAATATTTTGCAATAGTTTAAAACATTCTTTGGAAAAAAAATCTTTTTTAAAATACTGATTGTTCTGGTTGATGTTACACTAGATAATATGCAAATTAATTTTAAGTTTAGGAGGGAGTAATTTCAAAGGAGCTATCAATTTGAGTTAGTTTGTGCTGGATAGAGCAATTTTTAATCTAATTTCAATACTGAACAAATCTTTTAAAAGATGTGGTGAGTGAAATTTTTAGATACATTGAAGAGCTGTGCTGTGACATTTGGAACTTTGATTAGTGTTTCTGGATATATTTATTGATTACTTAGCTGTTCAAATAAAAGTAGACTATTTAAAAAATAATAGGTCATTTTATCTCAAGATTACCTTCCCCAGGCTTTCACTGCACCATGAATTTTGCTCTTTCACATGGTAGGAAATGGCAAATACGGATGCTGAAATGAGCTCTATAACTGGGACCATCTTGTTCTTTTGGCTGAAATGTGGCACTGAGGTTATAAGTGTGATATAGCACAACTGATTAAAAGCAGCACTGCATGGTTTCAGGCTGCACTGCTACAATCTTTTATTGCCATTTGTGCTGTTTAGTATTTCAACTTTAGTAAAATTTTACCACTTAACTTTCGTTTTGCATTTCACTTCTGTGGCACTAATTCAAAAAGAGTATGATTTAATTTAGCATGGTGATATATAAACTGAAAATGGTGTACAACAGATGTGATACACACAATAATCTCCACAGCCTCCAAACATACTGTAGTTCATCGTATTTAGAAACGGTCATTTGAAAAGTGGATTCATACTAGAGCTTAATATATAATTAAGAGATGTTTCTAATGTATCAATCAAAGCTGTGCTGAAAGGTGACTTCAACACTGCACAGTAGATTAATATTTGTAAATGTTTAATTATGAATAAATCACTTTGCCAGTTAGCTTTCAAAACTGCAGAAGTTGCTATATTCTACTACCAAAGCCTACGTAATGTTCATTTTTTCCCTAAATTCGAAAAACATTTGGTATTATTACTTAGTTATATCAACAGCAACATATTTATTTTGACAGCTTTTTAATAAAAATATTTTCAATTTTTTCTTTCATTCCTTCTGTATAGTAATTGGTGCAAATAAAGTTGCAAGCCTAGAAGTTGGTGGGTAACAATGCTTTTCTGGAACATTCTTTTTCATGTCAACAAAGACATAAAGTTGTGTATTGAAATAAAAGGAACTGCACAATAGTAATGGCTGATTTGGAAATGTGTTATCCAGTTTAAATTAGTCAGGGTCTTGGAGGCTAAGATGATGAGGGGTTACTCATACACTGTTTAATTAATTGAAAAATGCTTATATTGCAGTAAGTTGTTATTAAAAACTAGAATCAGTGTTGCCAGTACGCAACCATAATTGGTACACTGGGGAATTAAATATTTAGCATTAGTAATGTAGCAGTACTAAGACACAAATTTCTATTTCAGTAATGAAAGGGATTTACTGTAAGTGCAAATGGCTGCAATGACAGCTGTGACAAGGGAAACAGACTGGACTATTTCAATAAGACTTTTCATTTGATGGCAAGCTTTACCACACTATTTGCTGGTAAAAGATCTGCATGTTCAATTCCCAAATGTAATGCATCACCAAAAGTACTGAGATTTCTAATTGCAAATAGGATGAACAGTTGGCCAAATGTCTTGCCTTAAGTGGCCGAAACATGAAGTTCTCGCCAAGTAACATGACATCGGTTCATGCTGTTGTCAGTAAAAACATAGATGTCAAAAAGATCTTGTTTGTTTTAAGTTTAATTACATTTTGAGCATAAGTGCTTCTTCTGATACAACATGAAAAGTCGGATATTGGGCTCTAATGAGCTGCAGTAGTGGATGGCTGAAGACCCTGAGGGATTCATTCACTAACTCTACTGCAGTATTTCGTTTGGACTCTGTCTCTTAGACGTTGTTTAAACACAATTACAGAACTATCTGAGTTTTCTGTATTGCTTTCAACCAAGCTGAATTAGGTTGTTTTATCTAAAGATATCACTATAAATGTTTGTTCAAACAAAATAACTTTCCAGGAATATCTCACAGCAGCTTCTGTCTTGCTCATTGAAATAAAAATTATTAAAAGATATAAAAATCTCTAGGTTGGTAACATTTGAGTGAATTTCTTAAAATATACAGATGTTTTTACTCAATCATTTTAATTTGCAGCATTCTTCTAACTTTCTGAACAAGATAAATTTTGAAGTATTACATGTAATGCAAAATTAATCATAAACTACAATTTATTATTGAATTCATTTCAGATACGTTGCAGTGGAATATGGTGATCATATGAATCCCTAACTAATTTGTATCTAAACATGAGAAAATCTACAGATGCTGGAAATCCAAACAACACACACAAGATGCTGGAGAAACTCAGCAACCAGGCACCATCTATGGAAAAGAGTAAACAGTCGATGTTTTGGTCTGAAACCCTTCATAATGGCTGCAAGATAAAATGTATTTCATTCTTGTGATCATTTCTATTGTGTGAAAACAGCCAGAACAAAGTGAAAGATTTTGTAAATATATTTACAACAATTCTCATCATTGATACTTTGTAATCCACAATCATATGAAAATTGATGGGCTATGATATTGTATGTTGTTTTATAATCTCAATGGATAGGACAAGTTGGGTTTTAATTTTCCTTGAGTATAGAAGGTTGAGGGGTGACCTTGTATAAAATCATCAGCGGTATTGATAGGGTGCATGTTACAGTCATTTTCCCAAGCTAGGGGAATCTAAAGCTAAGGTACATAGATTTAAGATGAGAGCGGCAAGATTTCAGGGGTATCCAAGTATGAGTATCTGGAACAAGCTGCCAGAGGAAGCCGCAGAGGAATTAAACAATATTTAAAAGATAATGTGGATGGGTACATGGAAAGAAAATGTAGAGTATAAGCAAGATGCATACAAATAAGACTATCTCAGGTAGGCAACTTAGTGAGGATGCTCAAATTAAGCCAAAGGGCCCACTTCTATGCGGTGTAACTTTATCTTTTTATTCTACCATGATATAAAGAAACATTATGATGAAAAGTAATTGGACTCCTGTGTAGAAATGTGTAAACTTTCAGTAATATTTACATAACAATCTAGTCATTATTGTTTGGTTAAAAGTGAAATTCTTTGAACATATCTTGGGAGAAAAACACAATGATACTGATTTTTTTATACATAAAGGAAGCACTGTGAACATGAAAATCTCCCAAGGAATTTTGATGTTTATAATGACTTATTTAATTTGTAAAATGCATTAATAGTGATCATTGTTTATTGAAGTTATAATGTAATGTGCTGTGTGTTGTCTTGGTGGCATATGTTTCCTTAAATTAGCTATCCTACTTTTTACCTACACATTTTGTGTGTGTTACCCATGCTACTTGTTTTGTTGTTATCAGTCATCAACCCATCAACTGGTCCATTCATAACGACTTCTGGCAGCTCATCAGGGGAATTCAGAACCATTGAATACAGTTCTATCAGCCTTCACACCTCATTGTAGGAAACTGTTTACTATATCAACTTTTTCAGTAAATTGAAAGGATAGATGCAGCAAAATGAAACCGTATAACCTTGTAACAGTCTGTTGAGATTGGAAGTTTGTGTTGACTGATAAATCACAGGCTCTTTTATTTACTTGGTCACTAAGTTGCATGGAGATGCCTATCTTTGAAGTCCACCATACAATAGATAATTAGACAACATTTCACTTGTCAGTTCTTTTTGAAGGAGATTCCTGATAATTAGGGTGTGTGGATCATTTTTGACAGCACACTAACCTTTCACTCTTTTTATGCTAACTTCTTCCAAAGCATTGTCATGTTTAGTTCGCTAGATTTCTACAACCTTTGCATTGAATTAAAACACAGTTGCCCTTTGATACTCTGTCAACAGTAAATTAAATTATTTGCACACATGTAAGGTCATATAATTTGGCAGTACTGTATTTAATAAACAATTGGTCCTTGTAAGAAATTATAATTTCATTGGTATACTAGTTAAGCTGTGTCCCTGCAGAAAGTGCATTTATTTAATTTTTAATTTATTTTTCTTTTTCAAATGTTAAATCACAGTTAATCACCAATGAATAGGTTGTATCAATAAATAGCGTGAAGAAAGATGCAACATTATTGTTTACACCAATGGATAATGCCAGGAGTGCAAATTTTGGTTCAGAATTAGAAAGGAGAATAACAGTTATTGTCAAAGTACATGTCAAGTTGGATTTCTTTCTCTTCTTTGGATATGTGCAGCTTCCCCACTTGAAAGAGATTGAATGCGTCTACCCGAAGGTTTTTTAACTGGATTCCACTCAATGACCAAATGACTTTCTTATTTTTCACAAGTTCCATTAGTGCCATTAGTCATTAGGTGAAAAAACTGGCTGCCTCTCCAGACTTTGTAGACGGATTTGACCTGCACAGTGTCTGCTTGCTAATAGACCATTATGTTTTCAAACCGGATGAACCCTCCTGAAGTTCCCGAGCTCTTCTTAAACCTTGTTGCATTTCCCAGAAGTGCCTGCGCACGATGATCCCCATGGTGAAGCTAGTGCTAACGCAGACACAGTGACAACAGTGCTCTTTTCCATGAAACAGTCTCTCAAGTTACTTAAAGTTCAGCATCTTACCGCAGATTCCAATGCTGCTCCCGGACTGCCGCTGTGACACTGTGGGGTCCCCGCAATGTTCCGGGCAAAAGCAGCACTCAGGCAGTGGATTCCATCGGTCTATCAGTGGATTCTTGCTATTACTTTTAAATTTTATTTTCTTTTGTCTCTAGGTCCCAATACTTTCCAGAAACTCTAGTTTGACTTGACAATACTTGCTCTCAAACTTCGCTTGGCTCAGATCAGTTACGTGGTACAGAGATGGTTCCCTGGCCAATGTGTGTCAGCAGTATGCAAACAGTGCCACTTTGAAAGTTGTTTATTGAGGATACACTGTGACATTATTGAGATAGGGTACAGGTGATCTGCCCAGAATCCTGGGTTCGTGAAATTCTGATAGCCTTGATTTCTAAAGAAGCACAACTGCAATCTTAGAACAAAAGGAAGCATTGAATGGAAGCCAGTCCCTCCATCACTTATTGTTGGCTCTTGTCAAATGTTGGGGAATATTTCCCTCAACTTGTTTTTGGGATTTGAGAGCAGGGGAAAAGCAGATTGCAAGGAGTGGTACAGATTAATTTTTAAGTATATGGAAAATATTGTGAATTTGGGTATTCTTTGTAGATTATAGGAAACTTCCACTGGGCACAGAACTTCATCAAATAGGGCATCCATCCAATGCACTATTAGCATTGAAATGAAACCTGCAATCATTTTTTTTAAAAACAGTTGCTAAATCTCTATTTAAACAAAGTAATTAAATGACCTGCATATAGTCTATGGCCACAAAGCAGCCAATTAATCCTTGAAAAATACAGTTTCAGCACCCGTTTAGATTTCTAGCTCTTCACTTTCACCCTTGAAATTAAAATGTAGAAAAAACATATGCATATGTTTGTGTGCGGAAGAGGGTGGTGGAACAGATTTTGTCTATTAATCAAACTATTCTAATATCTATTACAGATCCTTATTTTCTCTTATATTGAAAATTGTTTATATGTTTTAAGTGTGCTGTAGCAGAGTAGAAGCCTCACATGACTAGTTGTAGCTCCTTGGGTCTTAAAGGTTAGGTGCCATTTCATATCATTTTTCAAGACTTTGGTTTCTCTTTGAGACTGAACACGATATTTTCTTGATATTTCTAGCATGGGAGAAGTGACTTTCAGAAGCACGAAGCTGATTCCCCTCAGCTTCTTCCTCTCTGTGCTCCAGCCATTTCGAGTGCTTGGAAATTCAGATCAAACATCCTGCTGAAGGTGTTTGCAGTCTCTATGGTCTTCGTGACTCATTTATCTTCAACAAATTTCCTGTCTTTAACTGACATCGTACACATTCCCAAAGAAAATAAATTATAAATTATTTTTGAAATCAAATCCTCAAGATTCGCATTTTCTTGATAAATACAATGTGTATTTCCTTTAATAATTCTGTTACATTTGTTAGAAGCAAGCTTCCTTTACAAATTGAGCTTGATTTTCTTAATGAATCTGTCACCTATTGTGGCATCTTGAAAATTTTGTCTATTCACAGATGTCAGCACCGATTGGGAAATTAAAAGCAGGTGAACTTTTCAAAATTTTGCTGTAAAATATTATAAATGGCATGACGACAGTCACTAAATACCTTCACACTGCTGAGTGAAACACAAGTCTAAAAAGGTATTAGTGCTCATTTTTTGATGAACCGTGATGTTTTACAGGTATTGTCCTTTTGCTTCTGCTGTGTGCATTTTTAGCTTGAACCCCTTGTAAGAACAGAGGCATGAGACTGCAAATGCTGAAATGTGGACCAGTAATGTTCTGGAGGAACTCAGCAGGCTAATCAGCATCTGTGAGAGAAAGGGAATTGTCAGTGTTTTGGGACAAACTTTGCAATGTGAGTGGGAATGGAGAGGAGACAGAGTGTCTATGAAGATAAGAAGGGTAGCGGTGAGATGTGCACTCGTGCACATACGTTATATTTGTAAAATATTTTTTGAAATCAAATCAAATGGGAGTATCTCTTCACTTGTCTTTTCTTCTGTGCTGGCTTTCTTCCCTGATGTCCGTGATTCTGCTCAAAACCCTGCAAAACCTTCCACAGATGCTGCTCGACCAACTGAGTTCCTCTGGTGAAATGTTGGCCCATGCAAGAGTGTGTGCTTGCTTGCATTGTGAATTGTATTGGTTTCTCTGTTAGCATATGTCAAGTGCTCTTAAGAAAAGGTGCACCTATTGATATAAACAAGAACTGATATTGTGACACAAACACGAGGAAATCTGCAGATACTGGAATTTCAAACAACACACACAAAATGCTGGTGAAACGCAGCAGGCCAGGCAGCATCTATAGGAAGAGGTACAGTCGATGTTTTGGGCCAAGACCCTTCATCAGGACTAACTGAAAGAAGAGAGAGTAAGAGATTTGGGAGGGGGGAGATCTGAAATAATAGGAGAAGACAGGAGGGGGAGGGATGAAGCTAAGAGCTGGAAAGTTAATTGGCAAAAGGGATACAGAGCTGGAGAAAGGATACAAAGGATCATGGGATGGGAGGCCTAGGGAGAAAGAAAGGGGGAGGGGAGCACCAAAGAAAGATGGAGAATAGGCAAGGAATGATTGTGAGAGGGAGGGGGAGGGAGAGCGAGAGAAAAAGAGAAAATAAGGGATGGGGTAAGAAGGGGAGGAGGGGCATTAACAGAAGTTAAAAAAATCAATGTTCATTCCATCAGGTTGGAGGCTACCCAGATGGAATATAAGTGTTGTTCCTCGAACCTGAGTGTGGCTTCATCTTGACAGTAGAGGAGCCCATGGATAGACATATCAGAATGGGAATGGGATGTGGAATTAAAATGTGTGGCCACTGGGAGATCCTGCTTTCTATGGCGAACAGAGCGTAGGTGTTCAGCGAAATAGTCTCCCAGTCTGCGTTGGGTCTCACTAATATATAACCAATCAATTTGAAGAGACCAAGCTTCGCAGGTCAGGGGAGAAGCGCGCAGATGCAGTAGCTCATCATTGCGCAAGGACGCTGAGAAAGCTCTGAAATAAAATTTCTGTGGAGCGGTCATCGGAGTACTGTAAGTCAGAGTAGTACGGCTTTGGCTCATCAGAGCTTCAGCGGGGACGGGCCTATATAGAAGGCCGCACCAAGAGCATTGGATGCAGAATATCACACCAGCTGACACACAGGTGAAGTGTCGCCTCACCTGGAAGGACTGTCTGGGGCCCTGAATGATGGTGAGGGAGGAAATGTAAGGGCAGATGTAGTACTTGTTCCGCTTACAAGAATAAGTGCCAGGAGCGAGATCAGTGGGAAGGGGTGGGTGGGACGAATGGATAAGGGAGTTGAGGAGGGAGCGATCCCTGCGGGAAGCAGAAAAGGGGGGGAGGGAAAGATGTGCTTGGTGGTGGGATCATGACTCAAGCTCTTATTGTGAATGTCATCACCAAGTCTCACAATTGCTATGAGATCCTCAGCTAATGCGTTGAAATTCTGCCACATGCATAGAGGTGCTATGCCAGGTTTACCAGATTCTTTTTGAAGAGGTTTAAAGCCACAGGATGAGATCAGTAGGCTTTAAGAAGCACTCCTAACCTGTCTCCTCCTTCACCCCCCCCCCACTTCTAAATTATTCGTTCCACAGGTGAGTTGTTCCAGTGTTGTCAGATTCCTGAATGGACCTTTGGTGTATAAGATCAAGTTCAAATTTAATTGTCATTCAACCAAACACATGTAATAGCTAACTGAAACAGTGTTCCTTCAGTTCCAAGGTGCAAAACACAGTGCGTATAATCACACACAGCCCATGACCTATAGCGCATATAGTTAAGATAGCATGTACAGTCACAAACTGGTGCACATCAAGAAACTAGTCTTGGCTGATCTTCCTGTGGGCAAATTTGGTACAGCTTTCACATTCTCACCTCCAAGAGGACCACAACCTTGTCGTGGTTTGGAGGCTTGAGTGCTTTAATGACCTAGCGAGCTATGCTGGCTGAAGTCAGGGCTTTATGCTTTGGCTCTTGGTAGAGTCACCCGTGCCAAGCACATCAAAGAGTAGAGGCCAGATAGTTCCATTAATCCTCCTGGTTCGGGGGTTCAGCTGAGGGCTAACAACCTTGACTAGTCAAAGAAAACTTACAGAAATAGCGACGAAGAGTCCTTCTACATCTATGAGCGGTGGTATTCCTGAGTCTTTACCCGGGATTTGTGTGATTAACAGTAAATTGAGAGGAAGCTGTGAACGCCATCAGAGGACCTTCACTGCTGCCCTAAACACCAGCGGCATAGCAGGCAATAGAAAAAAAATACAGTCACAAAAAGTAATAATATTAGCTGAAGTCCCTGAGTGGCATGGCCTGAAGATTGACAGTGCAGGGGATGTTGTACTGGAGCTACATTTCTGCAAGAACAAGTATGCTGCAGTTCCTCATCATGTGCCAGTGTCGCCATAGAGGAATGCAATCCAGCTTGTCTAACACTGAGCGAACACTGGAGAGCAACACTGATGGGAGAGACCAGCCCCTAACCCAGCATGGATTCCAGTGCACTCCCTGCATCTCTGCTCTCTCCCATACCACCTCTAGTGTCTTCTCTCCAGGGCAGCTTCAACAGGTGATGCTGTGGCAAGAGGGTCACACAGCTCCCCTATCATCGGTCTCACCAATGAACCGGACTTACAGTATTATGTTGCTAATCTAAAACAGGGTCTTGTGATCACACACAAAAACAAATCCAAAACAATCATTTGCATCTTGTTGGGCTGCACACTGCCGATTTCTTCCTGGGTGGCTGTAGCAGGCGATAATGTGATACTCAGAAAGCCCATGCTGCAAAGCTCCATCACTATCCAGCAACTTGCTCGTGAGGTAGACCTGATTACTTAGTGTTCTTAATATTCAACAATGTCTTGTGATCATGAGAAAGATGTAAGGGATGAAGACTGTGACTAAGCATGCCACCATCTTATTGGATATGATCAGTGATGGACTCTTGACCCCACAATCTATCTTGTTATGAACTTGTACTTTATTGTTCACTTGCTCTGTTTTTTCTGCTGCTTTTACACTTTATTCTGTAATTACTGTTTTACCTTGTTCACTCTCAATGCACTGTGTAATGAACAGTATGGAAGATGTGCTTTTGACTGTATCTTGGTACATTTGATAATAAACCAGTAGCAAATTGTACACCAATATAGGAAAGCAATGTTTAGTGGCCAATGGCCAGTGATAGGGAAAAAAAACTCAACATGAGGACCGACGGTGTGGAGATTCTGTTTTCTCTTTATTCATTCTCAGTAGTTTATGAAATGCTGTGATAGTTCAGTATGGTTTAAGCTTGTGTGTTTAAATCCCACTCCAGAGGCTCGCATAGACCCTTCAGTTTAATATTTAGGTGTTGTACTGAGGGAAAGTCAGGGGTTAAGTAAACAAAGACCCCGTCTGCCCTCAAGTATAGATGTAAGATAGGGCAAGCTTAACTAACTTAGATTATCTGGCCATTTTCACATGTCTCTTTACCCTAGTTCTGAATTTCCATTCCCCTTTAGTTTTTTTATATAGTCTAAATGTGTTTTCTTTGCTCAGTTTACCAATTAAACATGATTACTTCCTCAGTTTGAATTTCACTATACGGCTGGTCACTCAGAATAGCTTTAATTTCTCAGGCAAAAGGTGACACCTTTGACACTCTCTGAAATACTAGATTATATTTTTCATTTGATCTTTTAGGAGCAGGATTAAACCCATGACCATCTTAAACTATCGCTGCAGTTCATAAAGTGCCAGCTTTGGTCCCAAGTAATTGTTGTCTTCAGTTTAACTATGTTGCTCCTTATTGATATTATCTAAAATAGATTTCATAAATGTGCTCAAAATATTTGATTCTGGTCCACATGACATTTTTAATTCCTCCACTGCCTCTAGTTTATCATGTAGCTTTTCTGCCCCCCCCCCTCCCCCATATGACTATTCTCTAATGAAGTACTGGGAAGACTAAAGAGCTCAGTGCAGTTTCTGCATTGCATGGCCAGCTGCTCCATCACTTTCCTTGGCAATCATCTCAGCCAAGCCAGGCTATTTACAGTATGCTTTTATATTTGACTGCAAGTTAAGCTATCATCCAATTCTGCCATCATCAAGCCTTCTTCCATTATTGTGTGCTATCTGTTCCTGTATCATTTCCTGCTGAAATGCTCAACTTTCTCTTTTCTCAGCTTCACTATTCCAATCCTTTCTCAATAAGTTTCCTATTTTTCACATATAAGTTCATGCAGGATTCTTGATTTTCCTCATTCTTCACTTCTGGCACAAGTGTTGGCATCTCCTTGTTTTCAAATTCTCACTTTATTTCTGAATCATTCCATGATATCCTATTTGTTCTCTGTTACTTCCTCCAACTAAAGCCTATTCAGACACAAAATTATCTGCTTGACCTTCCTAGCCTCTTGCATATCTTCAGTTTAATTGATGCACCAGTGCCCATTGTGCTAGATTCTGGAATGCCCAACATAACCTGTCCATTTGGCCCTGCTCTTTGAAAATGCTCCTTAAAATTTTCATCAATCTTAGTACCTGGTTCTGTATTAGACTTTGTATAGTAATAGCTTTCTGATATATTTTGGATGATTTATTGTATTAAAAGCACTGTATAATTTCCCCAAGGTATTGTTTTTACGAGACCATAACATGCAAATTGTGTGGCTCTTAATTACTTCTGGATGACACTTCAAAGCCTTCCATATCTCCATTGATCATAGAGCATTTTCTGACATCCTGATATTGAAAAAGGCAATGTATCCTCGCACTTATGTTGTATAGTTATAACCCCAGTGAGGGTATCATAAAACAAAATGTCATATCTCTAGGCCAAAATTAGTTATTGGCTGAAATAAGCATTTGATTAAATAGGTTCAACTCAAATATGTGTTTACTTCACATTTGGTCCTTGAGAACCTAATCACAAGTAGAATGTAAAGAAATCAATTTCAGTATTGCTTCATGAGATAATACCATAAAACTGATGAAATTGCTTAATTAACTAATTCATATTGCTTTGGCATCTTTAATCAGCTATTGCTTCCAGTTATATATACATACAGATGCATTAAAAATATTCACTGGTGGAAAAATACAGTAAGTCTTTTCAGAAAGTGTAACTAACTACTGAATACTTGAATGCACATACAGATTGTTCCTACACATCGATAAACTTTTCTGTTTGTAACTAGTAACAATTCAAAAATTTGTCTGGTTTTAATTATTAGAGGAGCTTCATGGATGTTTTTCAAAGTGTATTGCACTAGTATGTGTCATATGATATTTGTGGATAATCAAAGATTGAAGAGATAATTCAATTTTGATGGACTTGGCGCCCTTTTCTTTTCTGCAGATGGAGTGCTTTTCTTGGAAACTGAGAATATTGCAGTGCCAAAGAACAACTACAATGCCTACAAGAACTTGGGTAAGAGGCTTAAATAACATGGTCTTCCTTTGGAGACACAAGAGGCTACAGATGCTAAGATCTGGAACAACAGACAATCTGCTGGAGCAACGCAATTGTTAACTTTTTGGAACGATGATCTGCAACAGTTCTGGGATTGGAGAGTGTCTGCTTTCCCCTATCATCCACCTGCATCTGTCTCCCAATCCTACCCCTCTCCCTCCCTTGCCTGAGTCCATCTGTCTGCCATCTTCCCCCTTTCCTCAGTCCATTACTTGCCCTCAGCCCCTGTCTCACACCCTACCCCCCCCCCCCACACTTTCTTCTTTATACTATCTATGTTCCCTCTCCACTTTTGATCCTGACGCAGGGTCTCAACCAAAAGCTTTGACAGTGCCCTTCCTCCACCTAGTTCCTTTCAGCAGATTGATTGATGTCTTCTTTTATTCTGGCATCATCAGAAGCCCTATTAATACCATAAGTCCCAAGATCTCTATGGCTAAAATCATTTGTAGTAGTGAGTCTGCAAAACAGAAGTATAATTTTATTTATCTTTCTCACCAGGCTCTTCTGTTTGTGTTTTTCTTTGTACCATGCCCTGTTGGTCCTCCTTCATTAGTTTTCTAATCATTTATTACATTTAATTTCCATTTCTTCTTTCCATAACTTCACTTCGTTTTCTATTTCATTCTCTCTCATTTCATTTTTGTGTAATTTTCTTCTCCTCTGCTCTCTTAAACTTCATCTTTAATTGTGTTTTATTTCTATGGAAGCCATGAAACAATTAGATAGGAGGACAACAAAAAGAAATATTCAAGATGAACAATCAGCCTGAGTTATAGGTGTTGGAAGTCAGGTGACTACAGAGCACTTTTGTATGGGTTGGGGAGTGACTGATATGTGTATTGGAAAGTGGTTATACAACTGGGAGTCACTTGTGTAAGCAAGTAGATCAAAAATGGACAGCTATGGTCTGGACTGTGCTGATGTGGAGCCAATGAGTATGTGGAAAATTTCTGGTTGGCTGTAAGATGTACAGTAGTGCATTCCAGAACTTTGTGTCTGCACATTGCTAAGCAGATCTACACTGGCACCTTGGTTTATTTCAGCTGAAGTTGCTGCATTTGATACATCATTCAGTTATGTATGGCTACTGAGTTCTTAAATATTAAGTTTGGAAAATTATTGTTTTTTTAAATTTTACTACATCTGCTTTACTGTATTCATTTTGTTAATTGTTGACTTTTTAAACTTTTAATTTTGTTTAACTATTTCCAAATGTCTCTAATCTTCAGTGGAATGGATAAGTAGGGCCTTGCTTTCTACTACTGCTGACTATTCATGGCTTGTAGAACGAAGGCTTGAGATAGTGATGCAGTTGAGACCTTTGCTCTTGTGTAAATGCAAACATATAATTTGACAGGTGGAGCCTGGTTCAATGTGCAGACACTGAAGCTGGAGATGCTTGAATCTGGAGCAACAAGCAATCTGCTGAGGGACCTCAGAGGATCCTGTGGACACCATGGTAGTGTAACTATTATGGCTTAGGGTGTTCCAGAGTTCAATTTTGGTGCTGTCTGTAAGGAGATGGTACATTCTCCTTGTGAACTGCCTGGGTTTCCCCTGGATGCTGTGGTTTCTCCCACAGTCCAAAGATATACCGGCTAGTAGGTGAATTGGTTATTGTAAATTGTCCAGTGAATAGGCTTGTGTTAAATAGGTGGGCGGCAGGCTCTTTGGCCAGAAGGACCTGTTCTGCACTGTATCTCTAAATAAAATAATATTACTGCTTTGAAATACCAGACAATTGTCTTAGGAATGGTGTTTGCATTCACAGTCTTGAGATTTAGATGCAAAGAATAATTGCAGTGTCAATCTTTGATATTTAGAATGCCTCAGCATGGTTTTTTTCCTATATGTAGTCTAGTATGTATAGACCCATGAATCTGATTATCAGTAGTCAGAAAGATCCTGGAAAACATTCTGAGGGTGAGGATTAACAATCCTTGGAAAGGCAGGGAATAATCAGAGATGGCCAACATGGTGTTATCAATGGCAAATCCTGCTTGACCAGTTTTGTTGAATTCTTTGATGAGGTGACAAAGTGTAATAACCAAAGTAGGGCAATAGGCATTATTTGCATGGATTTCAGTAAAACCTTTTACAAGGTTCTGCTCCAGGAGTTGGAACCCATGGGATCCGGGGACTGTTGGTAATGGAAGCAGAGGGTGAGGAAAAAGGGTTGTTTTTGTGATTAGATGCCTGTGACCAGGGGCGTTCCTCAATGCCTTGACCATCATTATCTGTAATATGCACACTCAACTTAGATGTGGTAGATGTAATCACAGATTGGCAGAGTTGCTGAATGTGGAAGGTACTCTGAGCTACAGAGAGATATTGATGAGGTGGTGAAATGGGGCTAAAAATGAAAGGTAGTGTTTAATCCAGACAAATGTGGGATAATGCATTTCAGGAGTACTATTGAGTTAGGATGTGCATGAGGGTCTTGGCGAGTATTCAGTAACAGAGATCTTGGAGTACAAGATCATAGATGCTTGAAGGTGGCAGGGCAGGTAGATAGCATGGTTGGGGAGACATACTGGATACTGGCATTCATTTGTCAGTGTATTGAAAGCAGAAGCAAGGAAGTAATTCACCAATTTTATTTTAAAAATTGATCAGACCTCAGCTGCAATTCTGGTTCACCATGCTATTAGAAGTATGTGATAGTACTGGAGAACGCAGAGGGGGTTCATCGGAATGTTGCCGGCATGAAGCAGCTCAACCATGAATAAGAAGCAGCAAAGCTATGTGCCTCAAATATAATTTGATAAATACTAAGAAAATTTAGAAATGATCTCTTTACCCTATGCTCTATAGTTGCAAACTCTTACACTAAGACAACCATCATTATTGTATCCATCCTGTCAACAGGTTTGCAACATTATCATTGAATCAGATGTAACACACAAAATTCTGGAGGAACGCAGCAGGTCAGACAGTATCAATGGAAAGGAGTAAGCAGTTGACACTTCAGGTCAAGCCACCTTTTCCTAATAAAAGAATATCAGCCCATTCTCCTGTATCTTCTCTAAGGGCAAATAAATTGTCAAAGGAATCAATCTATTAAATCCCCTGCACGCCCCCCCCCCCCCCCCGTCATTGTAAACTTGGCTATTTGCACTTGGAGAGCAGTGGTTGAAGTTCTGCAGCCAGCAAAAATGTTCACTGTTGATTTCAATGACGATTTAGTGATCACAACATTTTGAATCTCTCTTTACTGAGATTAAACGCTGTCAGGAAATAGATTAGGGTGATCTCTAGTGTGCAACAAGACTCAATATCATCAGGCAAGCTGGAAAGGCAATCATCTGAAAGACCTAACAGACAGAAAACCAAAAGATAAGTATGTTTGTAAATATTTTTGACAGTTTACAGAGTGTGAAGTTAAAAAAAGAATATGCTTGATGAAAGTTTGTAGAGTGAAATAACTATAAATTTATCTAAAATTCAGAACATACAGAACAGGCCTTTGCTCTACAGTGTTGTGCTGATCTTTTAATCTACTCCAAGATCAATCTAACACTTCTGAACCAGAAAGCCCTCCATTTTTTTCATCCACGTGTCTCTCGAAGAGTTTCTTAAATGTCCCTAATGTATCTGTCTCAGCACCTGGAAGTTCATTCCATGCACCTACCTCTCTCTATGTTTAAAAAGAAGCACCTACTTCTGATATCCCTTCTATACTTCCCTCTGATCACCTTAAAATGATAGCTTCTCATATTAGCTATTGTCACCCTGGGAAAAAGTTACTGGCTGTTAACTCTATATAAGCTACTTATTATCTTATATACTTATATCAAGACACCTCTCATCCTCCTTTGCCCCAAAGATAAAAGCCCTAGCTTTCTCAACCTTTCTTATAGACATACTCTTTAATCCAGGCAACATCCTGATAAGTGTCTTCTGCACGCTCTCTAAAGCTTTCACATCCTTCCTATAATGAGGCAACCAGAACTGAACACAATGCTCCTTCTGACCAGAGTTTTATATGATGAAATACCTAACTACATTGCATTGTTGGCGAAGTGCAACATATGTACAGTACTTTATTTTTTAAAGTGGGAAACATCCCTAATTATTTGATTGTGCAGGGGAAGTTTTTTTTTGAAGGTTCCGAAAGCCTCAGGTTCAGCCAGCATGCGTCTGATAGGGGAAGACAGCTTTTGGCCCAGCCAGACTGAGAAATCTCGTTTGTGTGGATGCTGCGTGATGTGTTGCTCGGTTACAAATCCGAACTGCAAAATATCAGACAGTCCACCATACACAATTAAACAATTGAACTTTATAAATCTTTATCTGACTATAGGGCTGGTAAAGAAAATAAAAAGAAAAGGGGGCCCATTTTAATGAAACAGTCTAATGTGCACATTGGAGCTCACGGGTTCATCCATTCATTCCCCATCGACCTCCTCCGAGCGTTGCTGACCTTCAGACCCTCACTCCCAGTCAAATCCGTCCAACTCTTTCCACTCGCGTCTTCTCTCTTCATCTCTTGCCGACAAAAGACCGCAAGATCCCTGCTCCCAGATCCACAAGAAAGAACAACATGCCTCTCATTGGATAGTGCACATTCCAAAGCCCCCGATATCTCTAGTCATAACCCAAACATTGCTGCTACAGAGAAACCATTACCTTAGCAGTGAAACATTACAGAGAGGCCATTACATTAGCAGTGAAACCTTACAGCACAGCATTCTTTATGAACAAGCCAAATATCATTGACAACAGCTTCTGGAATTTGGTGTTTAACTGCACTTCTTCCTATGCTAAGAAGTGCCATTAGTTTGACAGGATACTGAAATGTGAAGTTAAATCACCAATACATTAGTCAGGTCCATACTGTTACGAACATGCCACAACTCTGAGGGGCCGAAGGGTACAAAGTAGCCCCCTCCTTTTTGAGAATCGCAAGATCGCTATTAATTCAGGTCTGGGGACCCAGGAAATGAGAGAGAATCCTCAAGGGTTTGGAATGTGTGTCCTGCCCTCAGCGAGACAAAGCCACGGATACCGGCCATTGTCTCTTGGAGACGGAATTGTGTATTGAGTACTGTACTATTCATTGAAGCCCTCAGGGAATGACCAGAGTGGGCTGGTTGAGGGATTGCATCATCCCAAACTGATTGACATTTGAGACCCCGTGAGTAAGGATAAAAGTAGGTCTGGGGAACAACCTCTTTAGACGCACCAGGAGAAACGCTAGAAATCCCGTGACAGCGTTTAGTAGCGACATCCGGTGGGGGGCCCGCGTGCGTCGTTTTCCAGTTGCCTCGGAATTGGCGGGCCTTACCACGGAAGATGGTTTAGCTAAAGAAGAGACCACCACCAACGAAATTTCAAAGGATCGACATCATAAAAAGGAAAAGCTGGCAAGTTTCAAAAATCCCACTCTTGACTCCAACCAAAAGCTGCAGCCTGAATGAACTAAAATGACTTTTATATTTCCATCGGACAATACATTATCCCCTAGACAACGATAGAGCTTATTTCTTATTGATTATTATTAAACCTGCACTTTTAGAGTTAGTATTGACAACGTATATTATCTGTATGTTTGCATTGATGTTATTTTTGTGTATTTTTTACCAATAAATACTGTTAAAAATAGTACCATCAGACTTCAACAGACCTCTCTATCTTTGCTGGTAAGTGACCCAGTTATGGGGTTCGTAACAACTTGGGGTTCTCGTCTCAGGATTTGATACCAAATTGGAGGGCCAGTGAATCAGGCTTGTAAGTCCAAACTTGGATCTGGTTACGAGGGTAGCCAGACAGGAAACCAGCAAAGATGGATGTGGGTGAATTTATAGAAAACCCGACTCTGGAGGCGTTAGAGGCGGCCACCAAGTCGGAATTAATAAATATTGCAAAAGGACTAAGCCTCGCAGAGGTGAGGTTGTCGATGAAAAAGCGGGAGGTGCGGAGGGCCATAACTCAGTATTATATTGTGAAGGATGTGTTTTCTGCTGAGGTATTGGAAAATATCCCTGAAAAGGTACCAGCCAGTGGGACGGCTCAGTTAAAGTTGGAGAAATTAAGGTTGGAACATGAAATTAAATTAAAACAGCTGGAAGCAGCTGAGAAGGAGAAAGAAAGGGCTGAGAAAGAAAAAGACAGAGCCAAAAAGGAAAAAGAGCAGCAAAGAGCCGAAAAGCAACGGGAGCATGAGCTCCAGCTAAAGGAGTTAGAGCAGGACAGAGCTGAGAAACAAAGAGAGCATGAAATTCAGTTAAAACAGCTGGAAGCAGCTGAGAAAGAGAAGGAGAGAGCCGAGAAGGAGAGGGAGGCAGAGAAACAGAGGCAACATGACTTGGATATGGAGAAGTTAAGGCAAGAGTTCAAGGGTCAGACCGAGAGGAGCGGTTTGATGTTAGTCGGGAGTTGAGGGCAGTACCTCCATTCGAGGAGACGGATGTTGATAGTTATTTCTTGCTTTTTGAAAAGGTGGCAGTGAATCAGAAGTGGCCCAAAGAGAAGTGGGTGGCGTTGTTACAAAGTGTGTTAAAAGGGAAGGCACAACGGGCATATGCGGCATTGTCCATGGAGGAGGAAGAGGCAGAGAATTATGAAAAAGTAAAGGAAGCCATTCTCCGGACCTACGAATTGGTACCTGAAGCATATAGACAAAAGTTCAGAAATTTAAAGAAAGGGTGGAATCAGACGTATACCGAGTTTGCCTATGAGAAGGGTGTGCTCTTGGATCGTTGGTGTGCAGCAGAAGTAGTGGAAGAGGATTTTTTGCATCTCAGGGAGTTAATTCTGATTGAGGAATTTAAAGGTTGTGTTTCGGAAGATATCCGGATGTATTTGAATGAGAAGCCGAATAAGGTGGACATGAAATTTGCACATTATCATCTAGTTATTGGACCATCAGTAAATGGGGTAACAGGAAATGTTTATCTGCAATGGATGAAGTGGAGATGCTTGTGGGGTCATGGGAGCAGATTGGGTGTAGTGATGAAGGCAGGAGATAGTTCTGGGGGATCAGCTGATGGAGGGATTAGTGGATTGTGTGGTTGAGGGCAGTGCCCAAGGTTAAAGATTTAGCACATGCCTCTGTGCAGTATTGTACTGGGAAGACCAATGATAGGTGCTGTCAGGAGAATGTGACCGAAGATACCCTGCAACCAACTACCAACCTTAAAGGAGGATTTTATGAGGATAGTCGTCATTCCAGACACCCCTGTGCTAATCAAACGATTGACATGTGCCAGGGATTGGAATTTATGAAGTAACGTGAAAGAATTTAGAACTTGTTTTTGATTTTCTAGAATAAATTTGATTTTCAGTTGTTTAATGTTGAGAAGAATGGCACACAATTGAATTTCTATTCAGATTTCTCTGCAGCACGGGTACTAATCTTAACAAGTCAAGGAAGGTAAGAATAATTATTAAAACATCTGGAAAATTATATGTACAATACTTGTACCACTTACAACCACAAAAGGATGAAAATGGGATAAAATGTCAAATAATCCAACAAATTTTTCAAATTATTGTACAGATGCTTAAAACATTATGCCTAAATTGATATAATTGAAACTATATGCTACCATAGGTAACAATGAACAGATGGTTCTCTTCCCATTCGGTTGTTGGGGCTGAATTTGATATCCCTTGCAATATGTTGAAATTCATCCATGGTTGCTAGTACTAAGTGTACTCTGTGTAGTTGTGCTCTGCATCTGAAATTTGATTAGATTGACCTCGGTTGTTCAGGAAAGACTGTACGGATAGTGAAATACACACAATCTTTCGTAACAACTGAACTGAATGGAGAACAGATCAGAAATAGGGGAATTTCTCAACCTGTTATAGACTACCAAGCTGAGAAATAATGATTTCACCTGATCAATCTAATGGTACAAGTCTGTGATACATCAGCAGTGTGGTGTGCTGTTGTTCATTCTTATTAGACAATATTGAGTTGAAAGCTATATTCTTGTTGCAAACCTTTGCTAAATAGCAACATAGCAGAACCTACAGAGGCCATATTGGAGATAAGGATAGTATATTTCTGCAGAGGAAGTATAAAAAGAATCATAATTAAGTTAAAAGGAAAAGTGAATAAGACCCTCTGGATATAGTGGGGATAATATCGGAATCTAGTTTAATATCACTGGCATTTGTCATGAAATTTGTTAACTTTGCGGCAGCAGCACAATGCAATACATGATAAGGGTTCAATATCCATTTAGAAATCAGATGACAGAGGGGAAGAGGCTGTTCCTGAATCACTGAGTGTGTGCCTTTAGGCTTCTACTCTTTCCTGATGACGACTATGAGAAGAGGACATGTCCTGCGTGGTGGGAGTCCCTGATGATGGAAGGCACTTTTCTGAGGCACCACTCCATGAAGATGTCTTGTATACTTCAGAGTTTAGTACTACATGATGGAGCTGACTAATTTTATAACTTTCTGCAGCTTACTTCGATCCTGTGCAGAAGCCTCCCCATACCAGACAGTGATGCAGCCAGTCAGAATGCTCTCCCCGGTAGATCTGTAGAAGTTTTTGAGTGTTTTTGGTGACAAACCAAATCTTCTCAAACTCCTGATGAAATATAGCCACTGTCTTGCCTTCTTTATAGTTGCATTGATATATTAGCACCAAATTGGATCCTCAGAGATCTTGACACCCAGGAACTTGAAATTGCTCACTCCATGCACTTCTGATCCCTCTTTGGAGATTGGTTTCTGTTCCCTCGTCCTATCCTTTCTGAAGTCCGCATTCAGCTCTTTGGTCTTACTGACATTGAATGCAAGGTTGTTGCTACGACATCAACTAGCTGGTATATCTTGCTCCTGTGCACCCTCTTGACACCATCTGAGATTCTGCCACTAGTGTTTGTATCATCAGCAAATTTATAGATGGCATTTGAGCTAGGTCTAGCCACACATTCGTGGGAGTAGCAAGAGTAGAGCAATGGGCTAAGCACACGTCCTTGAGGTGTGCCAATGTTGATTGTCAGCAAGGTGGAGATTGTGGTCTTCGGGTTAGGAAGCTGAGGATCCTGTTGCAGAGGGAGGTACAGAGACCAAGGTTCTGTAACTTTTTGATCAGGACTGTAGGAATGATGATGTTAGACATTGAGCTATAGTCACTGAACAGCATCCTGACATAGGTGTTTGTATTGTTCAGCTGATCCAAGGCCACACAGAAAGCCATTGAGATCGTGCCCATTGTAGCCCTATTGTGTTGATAGGCAAACATGACAGATATATTGGTGGACTAGAAAAACATGACAGGTTGAAGCCATATATTCTGTGCATGGAACATATGGAGATATTCCAAAGAGAAAATGTTTCACAGAGCTACTAGAGAAGGACAGAAAAGAACTATACAGTGACAGAGCATTACAGCACAGAAACAGGCCTTTTAGCCCTTCTTGGCTGTGCCGAACTATTTTTCTGCCTAGTCCTATTGACCTGCACCTGGACCATATCCCTCCATACACATCTCATCCATGTACCTGTCCAAGTTTTTCTTAAATGTTAAAAGTGAGCCCTCATTTACCACTTCATCTGGCAGCTCATTCCACACTCCCACCATTCTTTGTGTGAAGAAGCCCCCCCCCCAATGTTCCCTTTTAAACTTTTCCCCCTTCACCCTTAACCCATGTCCTCTTGTTTTTTTTCTCCCCTAGCCTCAGTGGAAAAAGCCTGCTTGCATTCACTCTATCTATACCCATCATAATTTTATATACCTCTATCAAATCTCCCCTCATTCTTCTAAGCTCCAGGGAATAAAGTCCTAACCTATTCAACCTTTCCCTGTAACTCAGTTTCTCAAGTCCCGGCAACTTCCTTGTAAATCTTCTCTGCACTCTTTCAATCTTATTAATATCCTTCCTATGATTCGGTGACCAAAAATGCACACAATACTCCAAATTCGGCCTCACCAATGCCTTATACAAACTCAGCATAACATTCCAACTCTTATACTCAATACTTTGATTTATAAAGGCCAATGTACCAAAAGCTCTCTTTACTACCCTATCTACCTGTGACGCCACTTTTAGGGAATTTTGTATCTGTATTCCCAGATCCCTCTGTTCTACTGCACTCCTCAGTGCCCTACCATTTACCTTGTATGTTCTATATTAGTTTTTTTCTTCCAAAGTGCAATACCTCACACTTGTCTGTATTAAACTCAGTCTGCCATTTTTCAGCCCATTTTCCCAGCTGGTCCAAATCCCTCTGCAAGCTTTGAAACCTTCCTCACTGTCCATTGCACCTCTAATCTTTGTGTCATCAGCAAATTTGCTGATCCAATTTACAACATTATCCAGGTCATTGATACAGATGACAAATAACAATGGACCCAGCAGTGATCCCTGTGGCACACCACTAGTCACAGGCTTCCACTCAGAGAAGCAATCCTCCACTACCACTCTCTGACTTCTCCCATTGAGCCAATGTCTAATCCAATTTACTACCTCACCATGTATACCTAGTGACTGAATCTTCCTAACTAACCTCCCATGCGGGACCTTGTCGAAGGCCTTACTGAAGTCCTTGTAGACAACATCCACTGTCTTCCCTTCATCCACTTTCCTTGTAACCTCCTCAAAAAACTCTATAATAGATTTGTTAAACATGACCTACCACGCACAAAGCCGTGTTGACTCTCCCTAACAAGTCCCTGTCTATCCAAATACTTGTAGATCCTGTCTCTTAGTACTCCTTCCAATAATTTACCTATTACCAATGTCAAATTTACCAGCCTATGATTTCCCAGATTAGTTTTAGAGCCTTTTTTAAACAATGGAACAACATGAGCTATCCTCCAATCCTCTGGCACCTCACCCGTAGATACCAACATTTTAGATATATCTACCAGGGCCCCTGCAATTTCAACTCTAGTCTCCTTCAAGGTCCGAGGGAATACCCATGTCAGGTCCTGGGGATTTATCTACTCTGATTTGCCTTAAGATAGCAAGCACCTCCTCGTCTTCGATCTGTATAGGTTCCATGACCTCACTACTTGTTTGTCTTATTTCCATTGACTCCATGCCAGTTTCCTTAGCAAATACAGATGCAAAAAACCCAGTTAAGACCTCCCCCATTTATTTTGGTTCCATACATAGCCGACCACTCTGATCTTCAAGAGGACCAATTTTATCCCTTACTATCCTTTTGCTCTTAATATACCTGTAGAAGCTCTTTGGATTATCCTTCACCTTGACTGCCAAAGCTACCTCATGCCTTAGAGATGTGCTGAATTTAAAGGGAAAATAACATGGTGGGAACAGTCGGGGAAGTTAATGAATTTGATAGTGCTAATAAAGGCTGGGAGTCATATATTGAGAAGGTTGAACTGCATTGTAAACAAACAACATGAAGGAGCAAGATGTTTATAGAACAAATTTTGAGCTTTTTCTTCGAGGCAAAGTAAATTGATTCTAGGGACAGACAAGAACTACTAACTCCATTCTGGGGCAGATGCGCTTTTGCATTGGCTATAGAGGCAGCTGGGTCCTTTTACCACATGACGGCTCACAGCCTTTTATCTGCAGTTACAACATTGGATTGCACCATTTGAGTTGAGGGATTCTGCGTCTCAAAGAGTGAAATAATGGAAGGTAACTATATTCTGGCATATGTGGGATTTCAAGGTGATTTCAACTCAGGTCATACTTGGGCATTGTAAACTACTACCACCAGTTTCTCCCAAACATTGCTACAGTGCTGCATCCATTGAATGCACTGTTATAGACAGGAACAAAGTGGGAATGGTCAGAAAGATGTGAAAAAGCATTGAAGAAAACAAAGAGACTTAATAACATCAGATGAACTACTCACCCATTATGACCCATCCCTGTCCATCAGACTAGCATGCAATGTGCGCCCTTATGACATTGGAGCAGTTTTGTCACACATTATGAAAGATGGATCTGCTTCAGGATCTCGGATGAGTGCAGAATACAGCTACACACAAATTGATCAAGAGGCCCTTAGTCTAGTATGAGGAATAAAGAAGATACACCACTACCTCTATGGACAAAAGTTTACTCTAGTTTCAGATCACCAGCCCCTTGTGTCCATTTTCAGCCTCAGGAAGGGAATTCCAGTGATAACTGCTATCCAGTTACAACGTTGGACCCTATTCCTAGGAGCCCACTCTTATGTCATAGAGTTCAAGGGTACCAAACAACACAGCAACGCTGATGGGTTGTCACATCATCCACTATTGGCAACTGAAGTTAAGTCTTCACACTGTGACCCAGCAGAAGTGTCTCACACAGCATTGGTGGACCAGTTGCCGGTAACAAATTACGAAATACACTGGGGAGAAAAGGAATGACCCGACGTTGTCAGAAGTCTATGAAATCACCATGCCTTTCTGTATAAAGGACACCTGGACACAGTCAAGATGAACCGGAAGCTACGTGCGGTGGCTGGGAATAGATAAGCAGATTGAAAACTTGGCCAAATGCTGTTCAGGATGTCAAAAAGTTCAAAAGTACTGCCACAGGCACCATTACACCCATGGGAGTGGCTGTCATCACTATGGCAAAGAGTACATATTGACTTTGCTGGGGCCATTGCTGTGGATGCTCATTTGAAATGGCCAGAAGTTCTACCAATGAAACCAAGCACATCAGCAAAGACTGACAACACTCTGAGAATTATTTTTGCCAGAAACGGCTTACCAGAACAAATTGTGTGTGATAACGAACCACAGTACACATCAGAAGAATTCCACCTGTTCACGAAGAAAAATGGCATCAGACATTTCAAGTCAGCTCCTCATCACCCAGCAATGAATGAGTTATGTGAAAGGTTTATCCAAACCTTCAAGAAGTCAATTAAAGTGATAGACAAGGAGGACTTTTCTCTACAGCACAAGGTGGACAACTTCCTTTTTGTTTATCAGAACTTTGTTCATGCGTTGACTAATCAAACACCTGCAATGCTGTTCATGAACAGGGATAAGAGAGCTCAAATTGACCTCCTGAACCAGATCTATGGAGAGAAACGCAGAATAAACAGTTCATCCAGTTGACAAGTGAAGCAGCACGGAGCTTAGAGATTGGGCAGCAAGTCCTAACGCATGATTACTGAGAAGACAAGTGGACACCTGGTAGGATAGCTATGAGAACTGGACCACTGGTGTACACAGTGGATATTAGAGATCAGACATGGAGGTGTCATGTGGACCAGATACTCAGTGCTTAACCGAAGAGCACACCTGAGTTGACTGCATCCAACAAGACAGGCACATTACGGTCACCAAATTTACGTCTTAGTGATGCTGTCACTGACAGTAACGTGCCAGCAGAAACCAAGACACCTACCAAACCTGACGCCACTCCACAGCTCCAGAGGCACGATGAGAATGTTATCGTTGACAAGACACCTACCAACCCTGACGCCACTCCACAGCTCCAGAGGCACGATGAGAATGTTATCGTTGACAAGACACCTACCAAACCTGACGCCACTCCACAGGTCTAGAGGCACGATGAGAATGTTATCGTTGACAAGACACCTACCAAACCTGATGCCATTCCACAGGTCTAGAGGCACGATGAGAATGTTATCGTTGACAAGACACCTCCCAAACCTGACGCCACTCTACAGGTCTAGAGGCACGATGAGAATGTTATCGTTGACAAGGCACCTACCAAACCTGATGCCACTCCACAGGTCTAGAGGCACGATGAGAATGTTATCGTTGACAAGACACCTACCAAACCTGACGCCACTCCACAGCTCCAGAGGCACGATGAGAATGTTATCGTTGACAAGACACCTACCAAACCTGACGCCACTCCACAGGTCTAGAGGCACGATGAGAATGTTATCGTTGACAAGACACCTACCAAACCTGACGCCACTCCACAGCTCCAGAGGCACGATGAGAATGTTATCGTTGACAAGACACCTACCAAACCTGACGCCACTCCACAGCTCCAGAGGCACGATGAGAATGTTATCGTTGACAAGACACCTACCAAACCTGACGCCACTCCACAGCTCCAGAGGCACGATGAGAATGTTATCGTTGACAAGACACCTACCAAACCTGACGCCACTCCACAGGTCTCGAGGCACGATGAGAATGTTATCGTTGACAAGACACCTACCAAACCTGACGCCACTCCACAGCTCCAGAGGCACGATGAGAATGTTATCGTTGACAAGACACCTACCAAACCTGATGCCACTCCACAGGTCTAGAGGCACGATGAGAATGTTATCGTTGACAAGGCACCTACCAAACCTGATGCCACTCCACAGGTCCAGAGGCACGATGAGAATGTTATCGTTGACAAGACACCTACCAAACCTGATGCCACTCCACAGGTCTAGAGGCACGATGAGAATGTTATCGTTGACAAGGCACCTACCAAACCTGATGCCACTCCACAGGTCTAGAGGCACGATGAGAATGTTACCGTTGACAAGACACCTACCAAACCTGATGCCACTCCACAGCTCCAGAGGCACGATGAGAATGTTATCGTTGACAAGACACCTACCAAACCTGACGCCACTCCACAGCTCCAGAGGCACGATGAGAATGTTATCGTTGACAAGACACCTACCAAACCTGACGCCACTCCACAGCTCCAGAGGCACGATGAGAATGTTATCGTTGACAAGACACCTACCAAACCTGATGCCACTCCACAGGTCTAGAGGCACGATGAGAATGTTATCGTTGACAAGGCACCTACCAAACCTGATGCCACTCCACAGGTCCAGAGGCACGATGAGAATGTTATCGTTGACAAGACACCTACCAAACCTGATGCCACTCCACAGGTCTAGAGGCACGATGAGAATGTTATCGTTGACAAGACACCTACCAAACCTGACGCCACTCCACAGCTCCAGAGGCGTTTATCCTGAAATAGCCAGAGCACCACCCAAAAGACTGAACCTTAAGAACTGTGAAGTTAATTATGGACTGTTATTGTGAAAGCATGTTTATTTGGAATATGGGCTTATGAAAGGGAAATTAAATGTTTTGTACATACATATACAGTTTTATGTTGCATTAATCTAAAGGGGGAGGAAGTGTAATGTATGGATCTATCTCTTTCAGAGCAAAGGCCCCTCTTAGCATTACTATGTACTGATCTGCTGTCTGCACGTATGCATTGTCCTTTCCCTGCAATTTGAATGCACCAGTTAAAGCCATCTTCTGTGTGCCTCCGTTTATTTAATAGATGTGTAGTTGTAAACAGACACAACAGGGAGCGTGGTCAATACAGGTGACTCCATCCATGAATTGAAGTGCTGGAATCGTTGTGTGTAGAACAACATACAAGCACCAGTTCAGATGGAGCTCATAAAGGTGTGCATAGCTTGTGATGTGTTATTGATAGTGAGGAATTTGAAAGGTGGGTTAATGCATGAATGAGACATTGCTAAAAAAATCCAATGATGCAGAGCCAAAGGCTGTAGTGAAATTTCTCTGTAGTGTAGGCAAATTCATGTCCCGCTTGGCGGCACAATAAAATCGGTGCCGGACTCCGGTGCGAAGGTTCCTGAGTTCGAATCCAAGTCAGGTTGAGTGTCGAGCTGGCAACTCGGCCTCGTAAAAACAAGAATAGCTTGCTACGGAAACACCGTCATGATGGTGTCCCGATAACTCTACTGCCGAGAGTTAAGGGCTATTCTTCTTCTTCTTCCAGGCAAATTCATACTCACAATGTAGCAGAGTGAAGAGGGGTAGAATGCACTTTCCTGGGTATCATAATTTGTTAGATTATTTTTCAAAATCTAAGGATCTGCACTGTTGACTGTTTGAACATTTGCCATAAAGATCTGCTGACATGTGTTCTTCACTCTGGGCAGGAAGAAATTACTGCTATAAAATGGCAGATGGACATTTGGGTCAATAATGACAATTGTGGGAGCATCTGCAGAGGACATCAGAAAGTGGCTTTAATAGCGTCACAAATTGAGGTCGGAGTGTGATGTCTTGGAGAGACAAACAATCCCAGAATCAGGTTTATTATCACTAACATAGTCACAGAGTTTGTTGTTTTGCAACAGCAGTACAGTGCAATACATAAAAAGTTACTATAAGTTACAATAGGAAATATAAACACATAAATAAGTAGAGCAAAAAGACAGCAAAATTATGAGGTGGTGTTCATGGACCATTCAAAAATCTGATGGCGAAGAGGAAGAAGCTGTTCCTACAATGTTGAATTGCATCTTCTGGCACCTGTCCCTCTCTTCCCTGATGGTAGTAATGAGAAGAGATCATTTCCTGAATGGTGAGGGCCTTTGATGAGGGATACCACCTTTTGAAAATATCCTCGATGGTAGGGAAGCAAATGCCTATAATGGAGCTGGCTGAGTTTGCAACCCTCTGCAGCTCTTTCCCATCCAATACACTGAAATCTCCATACCAGACTGTGATGAAACCAATCGGAATGCTCTCAGTGGTACATCTGTAGAAATTTGTTAGAGTATTTGGTGACATACTAAATCTCCTCAGACTCCTAATGAAACATACCTGATGGCGTGTTTTCTTCATGTTTGCATCAATATAGTTGGCACAGGATAGATCAAGTCATAGAGAAGTACAGCAGAGAATCAGAGGCCCTTCAGCCCATCTAGTCTATGACGAGACCATTTAAACTGCCAACTCCCATCAACCTGCACCAGGACCTTAACCATCCATATTCCCACTATTCATGTACCTATCTAATGTTCTCTTAAACATTGAAATTGAGCTTACATGCACCATTTGTGCTGGCAGCTGATTCCACCCTCTCACAAACCTCTGAGTGAAGAAATTTCCCTTCCTGCTGCCCTTAAACTTCACACCTTAGCCCATGACTTCTTGTAGTCCCAACCAACCTCAGTGGAAAAAGCCTGCTTGCATTTACCCTATCTATGCACCCCATAATTTTGTTTTCCTTTATTAAATCTCCTCTCAATCTTCTCCATTTCGAAGAATACAGTCCTAACCTATTCAACCTTTCCTTATAACTCCGGTCCTCCAGACGCGGCAACATCCTTGTAAATTTTCTCTGTATTCTTTCAATTTTGTTTCCATCTTTCCTGTAGGTAGGTGACCAAAACTGCACACAATATTCCAAATTTGGCCTCACCAGCATGTTACGCAACTTCAACATAACTTCCCATCTCCTGTATTCAATACATTGATTTATGAAGGCTAATATGCCAAAAGCTTTCTTTATAACACTATCAATGTGTGATGCCAATATCTATCTGAGATGGAACTTGAAACTGTTCACTCTTTCCGATGTTGACCCCTCTATTAGGACTGGTGTGTGTTTCCTTGATTCCACAATCAATTCCTTTGTCTTGCTGATGTCAAGTCCAAGGTTATTGTTGTGACACCACTCAACCAGCTGATCTATCTCACTCCTGTATGCCTCTTCATCACCAACTGAGATTCTGCCAACAGCAGTGGTGTTGTTGGTGAATCTATTGATGGTGCTTGTGCTGTACCTATGCACACAGTCTTGAGTGTAGAGACAGTAGAGTTATGATCTAAGCATGCATCCTTGAGGTGTACATATATTGATTCTAAGTGAGGAGGAGATGTTATTTCTGTTCCATACTGTCTGTGGTCTCCTGATGAGGAAGTCAAGGTTCCAGTTGCAGAGGGAGGTACGGAGTCCAGTTTTTGAAGCTGGTTGATTAGTACTGATGGAATGATGGTGTTGAATGCTGAGCTATAATCAATAAACAACAGCCTGATGTAGGTTTTGCTGTTGTCCAGGTGGCCCAGGTTGAGCAGAGAACCGGTGAGATTGTATCTGCTGTAGACTTGTTGGGCTGTAGGCGAATTGCAGGTGGTTGAGGTCCTTGCTCAGGCAGGACTTAATTCTACCATGACCAACCTCTCAAACCACTTAAACACAATCAATGTGACTGCTATCAGGTGGTAGTTATTTAAGGCAGCTCACCATGTTCTTCTTGGGCACTGGTATGATTTCCCTTTTGAAGTGAGTAAGAACCTCCAACTGGAGCACTGAGATGATGTTTGAAGATGTCTTTGAACACTGTAGCTAAGTTGGTTGGCACAGGTTCTCAGTATCCTACCAGGTATCTCATCGGGATCTGACACCTTGGGAGGCTTCATCGGCATTTTGAGTTTGCCCAGATGAGGCAGCACTTCAGCCGTGAATCCATCGGTGTGATCCAGTGCTCCTGGTGTGGGGACATATGCATTAGTGCAACCTGACACAGATTGGGGATCACATTGTTGAGTACCTTTGTGTAATGTATGGATCTATTTCTTTTAGAGCAATGACCAACCACCCCCCTTAGCACTACGTATTGATCTGTTGTTTGCACATGCACAGTTGTCTAGACATGCGCATTGTTCTCTCTCTCTCTGTCTCACTGCAATGTGACTACACCAGTTAAAGCCATCTCCCGCATCCATGCTTTTATTTAATTGATACCTAGTTGGGCACAGAGACAACAAACTGGCGACGAGTATGAACCTGAATGTCAGAAAATATCGTGAACTGCACCAACAGTTACACGATGAATAACGAGAGCTAATATCATAAGAATAGCATAAATTGCAGACATGATAGGGTCTTTTAAGAGACTCCTGGAAAGGTATATGGAGCTCAGAAAAATAAAGGGCTATGGGTTACCCGAGGTCATTTCTCTAAGGACATGTTCAGCACAGCTGTGTGGGCCAAAGGGCCTGTATTGTGCTGTAGGTTTTCTGTGCTTCTAAGAAGGCTGTCACACACATTAACAAGTGCGTGAGTAATAGTGAAAGAGAGTAATTGCTGAATTTAAGGTGAATATAATCTGGCAATAGCTTCAGTCAGGAAAGTTGATGAATTTGATAGCGCTAATGAAGGCTGAGAGTCGTGTATCGAGAGGGTTGAACTGTATTGTAACGCAAACAACTTGGAGGAGAAAAAGAAAGGCCCTACGCTTCATAGCTTAATGGATGCAGGGATGTACAGTCTCTTATGCAACCTCGTAACCCCTGATAAATCAGCAAGCAAGATGTTTGATGAAATTGTTACAATTTTACAAAATCACTTGAGCCCTAAACCACTGACAATGGCTGAGAGACTTAGATTTCACGAAAGGAATCAGCCAAAAAGTGAAAGCCTTTCTGAATACATTGCGGAACTGCGCAAACTTTCCCAGTACTGTGACTTCAGAGATGGATTTTCTGAAGGATTAAGAGAAAGGCTTGCATGTGGCATGCATAGTCAAAGCACTCAAAAGAGGCTATTGTCCAAAAGAGAACTAACCTTAGAACAGGCATTGACCATTGCAATATCGTTAGAGACTGCAGCAAAGGATGCAGTAGAACTACAGAAAAGTAAGTTAGAATGTGAAATGCACAAAATGTCTCTGAATGGTGCAAAAAGCCAAAGATGTTATCGCAAATCTACCCATGATGCAAATGACTTGGTGCAAAGAAAAAGTATACAGAAAGTGTCACAGAGGTGGTCACATAGAGAGAGCGTTCAAGGCAGACAAAAAGCACGACCAAGTGAAAAGTCTCAAACACAAAACTAAGCAAAAGCATAAAGTTACCAAATGTAAAACAGAATCAGACAACATAGAGTCTGACAAAGCTGAATGGTCATGCTTAGAAATGCACAGTATAACTATAGCAGATCACAAAATCATCTGGATCACCATAGATGTGTCTGGTGTAAAACTGAAATGGAGCTGCTTACAAGGTCAGCTTTGTCCATAATTCCAGAGGCTGACTATAACAGACTGTCTTCTAAGATAACGTGAGAGAAGACCTCAGTGATGCAGAGGATCTACACAAGTGAAAAAGTGTCTGCCAAAGGCAAACTGAAAGTGAAGGTAATGGATGGAGGCCAAGCCCTATTAGAGCTTGGAGGGCCAGTACTTCTTGAACTTGAATGATTGAGGAAAAATCCAACTAGACTGCCACTCATGTGGTATCAACAGGCAACTTCAGCCCAAATGGCAGCAGTAACCAAAGACTTACACAGTTGCTTCATGCTAATCAGAAGGTTTTTGAGAAGGGAATAGATAAACAGATCGAAGACTTGGCCAAAGGCTGTTCAGGATGCCAAGAATTTCAACATGCACCCCAGAGGCACTGTTACACCAGTGGGAGTGGTTGTCATCACCTTAGCAAAGAGTATATGTTGACTTTGCTGGGTCATTCATGGACTCCATGTTTCTGTTTGCTGTACATGCTCATTCAATGCTCATGTTCATGCCGGAGGTCGTACCAATGAGGTCAACCACATCAGAAAAAAACTGCCTCTGCTCTGAGGACAATCTTTACCAGAAATGGCTTACCTGAACAAATTGTGAGTGACAACGGGCCACAATACATGTCAGAAGAGTTCTGCTTGTTCATGAAGAAAAATGGCAGCAGATATTTCAAGTCAATTCCTCATCAAGCAGTAATGAATGGGTTAGCTGAAAGATGTATCCAAACTTTCAAGAAGTCCATTAAAACGGTGGACAAGGAGGACAGCTGACATTTTGTGTATTGGAACTCTGTTCATGGGTTTATGAAAGGGAAATTGAATGTTTATTTCTCTCTCTTTCTCACTACAATTTGAATACACCAGTTAAAGCCATCTCCTATGTGCGTGCATTTATTTAATAGATATGTAGTTGGGCGCAGACACAACACTTTTGAACTACCATGATCTCCTAGCTGCTAGCCATATAAATTCCACTTCCCATTCCCAAAATGACAAGTCTGTCTATGATTGTCTCCTCTGTCATGTTGAGGCCAGATACAGGCTGGAGGAGCAACACCTCATATTCCATCTTTGTAGTTTCCAACCTGATAGTATCAACATTGATTTCTCTAACTTCTGGTAACCACTCCCCATGGTTTTTTATGAAACCTCACCCCTGTTTTCCCTTATCCCTATGGCCCCATTACCCTTTATCTTTCCTCTCCCCTGCTCTTGTGGTCTGTTATCACCCACACCTTCCTCCTTCTTGTTCCCTACCTCCTTCCCTTTATTCCATGGTTTACTATCCTTTCCTATCAGATTTCTACTTCTTCAGACCTTAATCTCTTCCAACTCTCATCTTCCAGCTTCTCACATCATTTGCTTTTAAACTCCCTCCACTACCCTCCTCCTTTCCTGCCCTGATCACCTGCAACTCATTTTCCTCACTCTCCCCCTTCCTTTTTATTCTGACTGCTCTCCTCTCCCTTTCCAGTCCTGAAATGTTGATTGCTCCTTGGCCCAGAATGTTGATTGTTCATTTCCCTCCATAGAGACTGCCTAACGTATTGAGTCCAGCATTTTGTGTGTGTTACTTCAGATTTCCAACATCAACTGTCACTCTTGTGTCTGAACATTCTGAGTTGGAGCTGGAGACAGTAATCTTGGTTTCACTGAGTGATTGGTGTGTGTGCAGTCTTCAATACTGACCAGTTTGGAAGTGGATTTGGTGATGTGTTTAGATGACACAAAACAGTGGTAGGATAATGGCATTACTCTTTTCAAGTCCACCAGAAAAGCAGAAGAAGAGAAGCACAGCTCAATGATTCTATGATGCTAATTCAATCAGACTGAATGGTGATGCTTTGGTGAAAAAGATACTGCAAGTTTTCAAAAAGCCATAGTGTCTAAGAGCCTACCTCTAATTATGGAGACACTAACTGGCCTGAATCAGGCTCAAGTTGAACTGATTGCCTCCTTCAGGGCATCCAACTGTACTCTGGGATTTGTATTTGTTTTTGGTTGGAAACAAATCATGTTGGCAGCTTAGCCCATGTATATTTGGGTCATTCTTCTTCTTCGGCTGTCCATCGATTTTTGATGATGTCTGAGGCCTGGGCAATGTTGTATGGAAGACTTGCAGTTGCACATGCTGCAAATCTACCCTCTCCACACCACCGATGTTGTCCAAGGGAAGGACATTAGGACCCATACAGCTTGGCACTGGTGTCGTCGCAGAGCAATGTGCGGTTAAGTGCCTCAGCTAAGACTCGAACTAATGACTTTCAGATCACTAGACCGACGCCTTAACCACTTGGCCACGCACCACACATTCTACAGATGTGCATTAGAGAGCATCCTAACATGCAGCATCACTGGATGGTACAGACATTGCACTGTGGTGGACAGGAAGGCTCTACAATGGGTAGTCAAAGCTACCTAATGCATCACTGGCACCAGCCTACCCACCATCAAGGTGCTGGAAAGGGCCAGTAACATCATGAAGGATCCCAACCACCCTGCTCATGGACTGTCTGTCCTACTTCCTTCAGGGAGAAGACTACGTAGCATCCGTGCCAGAGCCACCAGACTCAAAAACCAAGCAGCAAGGTTGATCATCACCTCCACCCACTAACCCACCCTTCTACACTCATAACCGCCATCACTTTATAATCTCTTGTCAGTCACCTTCTGTTCAGATCCTCCTGTGCCTGGCACTACTTTATGGACATACAATCAATCTGTGTTATATCAGCTATCTTACATATTTATACTTATTGTGTTCTTTATCTTGGTGGTTTTTTGTGCTGCATTGGTTCTGGGGTAACAATTATTTCATTCTCCTTTACACTTCTGTTCTGGAAATGACATTAAACAATCTTGAATCTTGTAGATTGCTGATAGATCAGCCAGCAAGCTTCCTACTGCCTCCTTGCCGCTGAAACTGATCTTTCTCAGCATCTCTGGGAGGTTGAATCTCCTGTTCTTTGTTGTTGCTCAGTGGTTGAGCTCTCCAATTGTGTGGGATATTTGGTTGAGTGAGCCTCTAGGCTTTACCAAGGGTTGTTGTTCAGTCTTGAACTTATGGTTTGGGTGAAAAAGTATTTAGGGATATAACATTGTCCATTGCTCAAATATACCAGCCAACATGTCAAGGTATTTCAGGTAAACAAATAAATGAAGGGAGAAGCTGGTACGAAGTATCAACATTTTTTAAACTTTTCATGCTTATGTTTTCTCCCAGATGACTGATAGGGAAATTCTGGTGACCTGCTTCAGCTGAGTCTCTTTTTTATAGATGAGAGAAAGAAAATGCTATGCCATCAACCAGTGTCATTTGTTCATTTTCAGTGTTAGGATATTTGATGTGTCTTTGTTATTTGCTTACTAACTAGTGACATAGAATAACCTCCAGAAGTGACATGAAAGAATGTACATCTTCAGTTTGATGTTGAATAGAAAGAAATAACTAATAGCAGTTGTAAGATGTCTGCTAATTTAGGTCCTTTTATTTGTTTGCTGTTTTTCAGAATGGAGGCTTGCTGTGAATTCTAGAAATAATAATTGGCTGATAGAACCAGCTTTTAAAAGGCAGTGAGTTAAAGAGGGAATGAAATTGAATTAAAGGTATTTGAAACACAGAAATGGCATTTTCCTTTATATATGGTGAATTGGAGTTACACGCTGACTACAGTTCTTTGCGGGAATGGAATCCACTCTCAGGGTTTCATAAATGGCCGTGTTTGGCACGCGTAAGGTTTGACCTAAGAGCTCCGCTCGCCTTTGAAGGACCGAGCTTTCGTGGCTCTGGAGACGGGGGATCAGAGGTCAGTGTTCAAACAGAAGACTGGTGTGTCATGGGAGATGGAAGATCTAATGCTGTGTGCCCAGAGACCCGAGATCTTTAGGCACAGAGCTCGGAAAAAGTGACGCAATGGACTTTCAACATCGTAAATCAGCAAGTTGCTTATGTCTCCCCTCTCGTTGTGAAACGGAGACACCTCTTTCTCCCTTATTAGGGAGAGAGATAGCCTGTGGTATGTTGAACGTCGGGTGAACAATGTAGCCCTTGGAGTACAGTACTACAAGTCTGTGTCTTTGCTGCTGCCTTGCTCATGCTTGAGTGCTCAGTGGCAGATGCCGATGCTCTTTTTTGCTGGTGGGGGGAGGGGGGGTTGTTGCTTGCTGCTGCTTACGTGCAGAAGGAAGGGGAGCTGGGGGATCTTTGGGGTTCTAACATTTAACTATCATTCATTCTTTGGGGGCACTCCTCTGTTTTCATGGATGCTGGTGAAGAAAAAGCATTTCAGGATGTATATTGTATACATTTCTCTGACATTAAATGTACCTTCGAAACCTTTGAAACCTCTGAGTATTACAAGCTCTTGTATAATCCATGAGAGAAAATGTAATTTATAAATACAGCAAGATGTAATGGCTTTACAGAGAATTAATGTACTGACTCATCTTAAAAACAGCTATTTCACTTACAGTTCTTCTCGACTTATTGAAGTTTACATGCTAAATGCAATTACTAATATTTTGCACCAACATCCCTTGAATTGTTTAATCTCTCCAGTATTCCGTTCTCTTACATTTTTGCTTTATCCTTTTCTGCAACTCTCTGTTGCATCTTAGAAATTATCTTCTCTTTTAATCTCCTATGGGATTGTTCACATTACCCAAATTATAATTCTGTCTATATTTAAAATTAAACAAGGTTAGATTGAGGGCAATTTCTGAGTAGCTAGTTAAAATTTCAATTCTTGAGGAAGTTATTTACTGAAAGATAATGACACAATGTTTCCCTTTTTGAAGACTAGTAAGATTAATGATGATTAACACTCCATTAAAAAAGATGTTATTTGTTTATCATTACTTTGTGCTGTTTTCTGTACAGTTTATTTAAATCTTTTTCTCGATGGTTTGGGAGCAATTAATTCAGTAGAATCCACATTCATAAATTTTAAGAATAATGAAATTTCTCTCTGCAAATATTAAATTCCAAAAATTAATGTAATTTCTGCAGATTACTTATTGTGCAGCATTTCTAAAACACTAAGATTTTCTTTTAGGATATGTACTTTGAATTCACTTAATTAGAATAGTGCAATGCTAAGAAAATATAATATAATTGAGAAGATACAATGTGAATAGATCTGAAAATTTTTAAAACTAGATAAATTAACAACCAATGCAATAAACCAGATCTGAAAAAAATACAGCTAATGTTGGAGAAGGTGGCAGTTTGCATAATTTTTTAAAATAAGTTTTTGTTTTCTTTTTTCAACCAGAGAACCAAGTATGTTATCCTAAAACATACTGGGATATTGCTTTTGTAGTTGTGGAAAATTTGTTGTCATCTTTTGGAGATGATTCAAAGGGATCTATTGACATCATCTTCACTGGTGGAAATCCAGCAAATGTACTGGAATAGTGGGTTTTGGACCCATCAACTCAAGTAGTAACAGGAAGTAACGCTTGAAGATGAAAAAGATGACAGAAGTAGCTGCACACCAGCCAGTGTGATCACAAAGGCAGAAAAGGTATGTGATAGACAATGACTGATGTAAAATTCACTGTTATCTGTGGTTATTTGTATGCAAGACACTAGTTAACATACTGATCGGTTGTTACTTTTCACATATTGTGGTTCATGTGCTGTAGATTTAGACTATAAATCACATATTTATAGTGTCTTTTCTTACTGTTTCTTTCACTTGTATTTTGTGATTGAGCTGCTTTAAATATGAGTAAATTTGCTTGTCTTACACTGAATTTCCTTTCCAGAAAGAAAGCTGTTTTGCTTGTATTATTTCATTATATCCTAGATGACCACCTGTATTTTGCTATGCCTGTGCTCTACTTATAATTTATTTTTAAAATCTCCCTTCCTAAGAAAGAAGGGTGTAGTCTTAATAGGATATGAATGTTGTCTAGCCAAATCTAACTTTTAATGTCACACAGGCACCATATTTTCTGGCTGATAGGGCAGCAAGTGTCACAGTTGCACCTTATGGTGCCATTGACATCTGCTGGCCCATGTTAAAAAGCTGGCAAATTATTGCAATGTATATTGTCAGCGTAACAATACTGATTTGCAGCCTGAAGATCTTTGGAGTTATAATCTACTAACCATGTATCATATCTATTTCCTGCAGTGTAGTAAAAAAACATAGTGCTTAATTTGGTATCTGTACAAGTCTTTGGATTGTGTTTCAGCCTGAGTGGGTTTTAATAATGGTGAATTTGATAAACAATTCTGTATTTCTTTACAATTTCTGATTTCTTGTAATCTTCATTGTGCTGTTGTTTTCTTAAATAGGAAATACATTTGTTTTAATACTAAAGCATTATTTGCATATTAAATGATGAATGTCTGCAATTTCCAGTAAGCTACACCACAATAAATGAAAGCTCCCAGCTTTATTTTGACTTAATTCAGTATTCTTCAACAATGATATTTTTCCTGGAAACTTAATGAAATTAATTATGCTGTGTGTTTGTATACATAACTGGAAGTTTTGTACCTATAGGAGAATTAATTTTCTTATTTCTTGTTATTAATGCTCAGCAATTTCTGTCTTTCTGAATGAATAATTTTACCTTGTGTATTATAATAGTCACTCAACAAATAATCTTTTTACCTGATTATTTTTTATTTGACTATTTAACTGTTTTTCCTTTACTTTTCTTTTGTAATCATATTATAGATTTAAAAACAAGTCCTAAGATTCAGCATCATCATCCAGCTCACTAGGTGCTTTAAAAAAAAACTCAGATTTATTTTATAGGAAGAACGTTCCATTGAAAACCGCATTTTACATTCTCAGGATATTCAATAGCACAGCAAGCTTTGAAGTTGATTTTTTAAAATCACTGTCACTACAGCTTAGGTAACCACAGAACTAATTTAGCCTTAATAAGAAACTAACAATCAATGGAGTAAATGACCAGGTAATCTACTTTTCTTCATGTTCTATGAGGAACTAATGTTAACAATGTAAGTTCTTTAATAGGGCTTTTAGATAATAAACAATTACTATAACAGGTGTTAGTGTTATTCCAAAGAATAAACACCCTTGGCAGTACATAACACTTTTAGTACTGTGTAATTTTGATTATGTTTTCATGTCTGAGACAGTGTCTTAAAACCAGAATATCTGACTTAGAGATATGAGTTCTTCGTCAATGTTTCGGCAAAATTTCTTTCTTCTAAGCAACACTCTTCCAATTGCATAAAAGATGATGAACAGCTGTGAGGAACATAGTAAAATACAAAGCAAAATGTAAACTTGCAGTAGCCATATAGGGTCAGCAGTATGCGCAGGTGGCTTATTGAAGCTCATTGTGTCCTTACCTGCTTCCTTTATACTTTCATTCCGTCCTAATCATGGATTTTCTCAGTAATGCTTTTACCTGTTACCCATTCTCTTACCCCTTCCACGGGGCTACCAAGTGTTTGATACTTGGTCTGTAACTTAGGAATCTTGTTTTCCAAAAGTGGTACTGCTGTAAATAAATGTAAAATGCTACATTTAGGAGAAAATAAGACCATGAGATGTAAGGGTAAAATTAGCCCATTCAGCCAGTTGAGTCTGCTCCGCCATTTCATCATGATTGATTTATTATCCCTCTCAACCACATTCTCCAGTCTTCTCCCTGTAACCTCTGACACCCTTACTAATCAAGTACCTATCAAACTCTGCTTTAAATATACCCAATGACTTGGCCTTCTCAGCCATCTGTGGCAATGAATTCCACAGATTCACCACCTACTGAAATTCCTCCCCATTTTGTTATAAAGGTCCTTGCTTGAGGGCACAGCCTTAGAATACACTAGACTCCGCCCATGATAGGACTAATTCTCTCCACATTCAAAATGAAAACAAAGAAACAAAGATAACATAATGATGTGTCAATATTAAAAGGCAAAGAAAACTGCAGTGCTGGAAATCTGAAGTGAAAACAAGTTAGTCAAAATACTCAGCAAGCTACTAAAAGAGAATCAGAGTCATCATTTCAAGTCAATGATTCTTCATCAAGATATTGGCACAATAGGGGGTTATTTGTGGGGACCACCAACCCCTTTGAAATAACTTATGCCATGTACGCCTGAAATGGGTGCTTAAGCAAAATTTAAAAATAAATGCTGGTAAATACTCAGTAAATCAGGAGGTGAGAAAAATAGTGAGTCAAGTCAAAGACCCCTCATTAGAACTAGATAGATAGATACTTTATTCATCCCCATGGGGAAATTCAACTTTTTTCCAATGTCCCATACTAACTAACTAAGAAAGAGGGGAAAAACCATTGATAGTTATCATGAATTTTCTCATTCCTAATTGTCATAGGGTCTTCCAATTGAAAAGTTAATTCTACTATTTCATTGATACTGACTGACTAATTGATTGTTCGCACCATTTTCTGCTTTTTTTATTTGAGAGTTTTTGTGTTTGCAAGTGGTTTTTGATTTGTACTTGGATACCTAAGCAATCTTGTCAGTGAAATCTGAATTAACCTTCCCACTATACAAAATGCTCCACAGTAAGTACCTTTGTACATAGTTGGCCTTAAGTCTCAAAGCATCAGTGCCTGGTTCAGAGATCACAGTTTCTCTTTTTGTTGCTAACTGATGCTACAGTTCGAACTTAATCCAAAATGAAAAATACTATGGGACAAAATGCCATCTTTGCATTGAAAAATCATAACAAAACAATTTCATTTGTAATGCATTCCTATTTATTAAATATGGAAATGTACCCCAATTCCTTTCCATCAGTTACACTAACTGTTGGGATCCAGGTCAAGATGTTTAGCTTTTCTAAGATAGAAGTATTAATTTCTAGTTCCCTTTTATTAGCTTAAACACTAAACAACTGCTATAAAATATAATGTTATTCTTCATATTTGTGGTTGGCAGCAGTAAAATTTAAGACCTGTCAGTTTTTAAAAATATAGATTGTAAAATGCTTTTCTTAACTTTTAGTTGGTTTTGATTCCTGTGTTTCTTTGTTGAAACCTTTTAAATGCTATCCTCAAACATATTTGGTTTGATGAGTAGTTTTTGTGTCAGATTTCATTAAATGTAAAAGCATGTTTAATTTATGCATAAATGTAGAATCACACTGTCAGTATAATTGTAATTTATTGGTATAATAGTTAGCATAATACAGCGTGCAAGTCAATGGATTGAAATACATTGAGTGAAATGGTTCTTTTGTTGACCATTGAACTATTTCTGCAGTACCTGTGTTGCAATCCCAGTGCTATCACAGAAATATTAATATGGCATTTTCCACATGATTCATTGTTGCATGGTCACTTAGGCTATTGAATTATGCCATTAGCTATAAGGTAAAGCAAAAACATAAAATAATTGAAGAATCGGAAAAATCACCTGCTGATATCTGTTAAAATGAATAGGTTTTTGCAGAAGATAGGTGTAGGGAAATGAAATACTTGATTATAGTTAATAGTACCATTGGTTAATCAGGACAGCTGCTTATTTGGGACAACACTTAAAGAGCAAAAATAAATCGAGAAAATGCCTGGGATTCCTTTTGTTTATTTGGGACACTATGCCACTTAATTGGGGCAGGAAGTGTTGCTCAACAATGTCTAACTACACTCAGATGTGTGCACTTATGTGGCCGTTAGATATTACACTGTGCTTAGAATGAACAGTATTTAGACAGCATCAGTTGCATGTGCATGTGTTCAAAACACAGTGATTTTTGTCACTGAGAAATAATAAGTAAGACAATTCAGAACCGTTTTGCTCACTGCAGTTTCAAACATTCAGGCTTAGAGATGCCTATAATGGCTGGGAGTGAAAATGAAATGAATTTATTACTTCAACAAGTTAGGAACTATTAAGAATATGAAGGTATCGACAATCATTTTGAATGTTACAATGAAAAAGAAAATTTGGAGGATGCAATCATCAATAGTATTGTATGAAGGCTGTCCATTATCTACACTAGGTGTCTATGCTGGTTTTCATTTACAAGCATATACAGACAATCAGATACACTGGATGAAAAATGTTTATTTTGTTGTGTTACGTGTCCAGCAACAATGAATATAGAATTGAGTCAGGTTTTATAAACAAATAAACATTTATTAAACTCTGTTCAACAAAAATGAAAAGTAAAAAAACGACTAACTTAACCGAAAGTTAACTGGTATACAGCAAGTCTGGAACAGTTCTTAAAGTGGTAAATGCGAACACAGTCTTAAAGTGGTAAATACAGTCAATTAGGAGGGATTTTCCTGAAGCAACGAATTCCTCGACGATGTGACGTTACTGCTGATCCCAGCCGAAATATGCCTTGTCCAAAGGATTCATGACGAAGGAAATAAAAACGGCTTAAAGGAACTGACATTTTCTTGGCGAATGAACACTGCACAAACCTTTCTACTCTTACGGGCAGGGGTTATCTCAGATGCAGGTCACTATTTCCTGAATGAAGATTCAATAAGGTCAATTCTGTATTAAACCTCCGAACGACACCAACTTTGCCCGATCCTTCGGGTTCCCGTACTTCGGTGAGGTCTTCACTCTCCAATACTTAGACTTTAAAATTAAATCAAAGATACATCAAACAAAACTGGCAGTGATTGGCAAAACCGCCAGCACAACGATTCTGTACATTACAGTAGAAAGTAAAACTCCACTTTAAAACGAAACTGCGTCGTGAGACAAATACATGCATAACGGAGTAACTGACGAGTTAAACGATGACTCAACACAAAACTCCTGCATCACAGCAGGCTTTTCCAGTTTTATACCTCTTTGAACATGTCACCACGTGACCTCACACTGGCGGGAAAATTACATCACTCCGCCATTACATCATGCTCACCAGATACTCAATTACATCTTGGCATAAGACAGTCACAAGATAGCCATGGGGTATGTAACAGGTGTACCAAGGTATATTATTTACAACTTGCATAGAATTTCACTCTTGAGAGAGGTGCTACCTATAAGCTAAACTATAAGTGAATGGTTAAAAATATCACTAGTTAATAACCAGTATCATCACTGAAGAGGCTTCATTTTATTGATACTGGACATCATGTATCGAGGCAGTGTGAAGAGTTATAGGCAAGATGGTGACAATTACATGGTTCTTAATGATACAGTTATCTGATACATAATTTTATCTGTGAGCTGATTTGTATGCATTTCCAGCCACTCTTCCCTCAGCTCTATATATTTGGACAACTGAGAGTGTAAAAACACTCTGCAGAACAGTGTCAGTTACAGATTTCTGACAGTCAACTATTTTGGAGATAAAGACATTTAAATGAAAACATAAGATTTTTGTAATATTAGCTTTATTAGTCACATGTACATTAAAACATACAGTGAACTATGTCATTTGCATCAAATCAAATCAACAAAGATTGTGCTGGTTAGCCTGCAAGTGTCCATAAGACTTTAAGACATAGGAGCAGAATTAGGCCATTCAGCCCATTGAGTCTGCTCCACCATTCCATCATGGCTGATCCCAGATCCCACACAACCCCATGCACCTGCCTTCTCGCCATATACTTTGATGCCCTGATCGATCAGGAAATGCTCAACTTCAGCCTTAATTATATGCATCTCAGACTGTGGCAGAGCATTCCACAGTTGCACTACTGTCTGGCTAAAAAGGTATCCTCCTTACCTCTGTTCTAAAGGGTCACCCCTCAATTTTGAGGCTGTGCCCTCTAATTCTGGATATCCCCACCACAGGAAACATCCTCTCCACATCCATCCTATCTAGCCCTTTCAACATTCGGCAGGTTTCAATAAGATCCCCCCCCCCCCCCTCCATATTCTAAGTTTCAGTGAGTACAGGTCCAAAACTGCCAAACGCTCCTTGTATGTTAACCCCTTCATTTCCAGAATCATCCTTGTGAATTTCCTCTGGACTTTCTCCAATGACAACACATCTTTTCTGAGATATGGTGCCCAAAACTGTTGACAATACACCAAGTGCAGCTTGACTGGTGTCTTATAAAGGCCTAGCATTATCTCCTTGCGTTTATATTCTATTACCCTTGAAATAAATGCCAACATTGCATCTTCCTTCTTTATCACAGACTCAACCTGTAAATTAACCTCCTGGGAGCCTTGCACAAGGACTCTTAAGGTCCTCTGCATCTCTGATATTTGAACCTTCTCCCCATTTAGATAATAGTCTGCACTATTGTTCCTTTTACCAAAATGTATTATCATACATTTCCCAAAACCGTATTCCATCTGCCACTTTTTTGCCCATTCTTACAATTTGTCTAGGTCCTGCTGCAAAAGCATTGCTTCCTCAGTACTACCTACCCCTTTACCTATTTTCATATCATACACAAATTTTGCCACAAAGCCATCAATTCCATTATCTAAATCATTGACAATGTGAAAAGCAGCAATCTCAATAGTGACCCCTGAGGAACACTACTAGTTACCGGGAGCCAACAAGAAAAGGCCCCCTTTATTCCCACTCACTTCTTCCTGCCTGTCAGCCATTCCATTAACCATACCAGTATCTTTCCTGTAACGCCATAGGATTCTTGTTAAGCAGCCTCATGTGAGGCACCTTATCGAACGCCCTCTGAAAATCCAAGTAAATGACATCCATTACCTCTCCTTTGTCCACCTTCCTCAAAGAAATCCAACAGGCAAGATTCCCTTTGCAGAAACCGTGCTGACTTTGATTTATTTTATCATTAGTCTCCAAGTACCTCAACCTTATCCTTAATAATAGACTCCAACACTTTCCCAAACACTGAAGTTATGCTAACTGGCCTATAATTTCCTTTTGGTGCCTTCCTCCCTTCATAAATAGTGGAGTGACATTTGCAATCTTCCAGTCCTCCGGGACCATGATAGAATCAAGTGTCACTACAATTCCGGTGCCAACATAGCACACCCACAACTCATGAACCCTAACTCTACGTCGTCGGAATGTAGGAGGAAACTGGAGCACCTGGAGGAAACCTACATGGTCATGGGGAGAACATACAGACTCCTTACAGGCATGTACCCCGATAGGTGATTACTGGTGCTATAAAGTGTTGCGTCAATGGCTACACTATCGTGCCACTGCAGTTTATTAATTCAGTCTTCCAATTAAAATCCTGGGTTGTTGAGGAAGAATCTTTTTTGAGGGCAGTTCTGTGGTGGATCCTAATTGTTTTTTTGGTCCTTAACTGCATGCCTTCGAGATACAAGCCCAAGAGGATTCCTGATGTCGAGTGAAATTGTTTACTGTAATTTTTTTTGTGTTATAGTAGTTGTCTAGACACTGTTAATTGGGCAAAATGGCTGCAACATTGCAGATGAGATTGCATTGTCAGAAGAGTTCTCTGAGATTTGTTAGGAACTCATCAAGTGGTATTGAAACTGATGAATAGCTACATCTGAATTCTATCTTTTATCTGGATGTATATGTGTATGTATACTTGGACAAACGGCTGAGTCTTTTGACTGTTGAGTCTTTTTATTTTTTGTAATACATTAAGCTAATTTCAGCAAAGGTGGAAAAATACAGCTGGTAGATGTTGAATATTTCTCTCTGCATTCATTGTTATTAGAATTATTTACAGCATATTAATCAAACATAGTGTCCAATTGTGACCATTTGTTTCTCAAAATATGAGGTCCATCTCAAGAGAAGTAGATTTCCCAAACAAGGTCAACATCTTCCAAATGGGAATTTAGCAGACCAGGCTTTAAAATGAGAAGCTACTCATACCTTAAAAAATACCTGATATTAGCCCTCCTCTCCTTTGATTTTTGATGTATCTACTGTTATATACCAACTCTAATTGGCTTTCACTAAGTCTTATCCCTTCACTATATGTTTTCATTTCTGGCTTCAAGGAAATGTGTATTGTTTAGAGATGTGGATGAAGCAATTCCTATTAGTAAGTATTAATCTCATTAAAAAGTTATAATTTCTGAATGCAGTATCTCACTAGCTATTAGCTGTACAATCAACAAATGGAGAAACTAAATTCAATGCTTCTCTGTAGCTTGACAGGGACCAGCAGTTGAGAGGCAGAGAAATTTCAGGGAAAATATCAGAAGCTGACATGAAGCGCAAACTGGTGTATTCACATTACAATGAGAGAGAGAACAATGTGCATGCATAGACAACAGCGCAGCACATGTGGTCATTACTCTAAAAGAAATAGATCCGTACATTACAGGCTCAAAACCAATGACTTGGCTTTCCAAATAAATATTTGAGAGAATTTCTATTTAACCATCACTAGCTGTTAGATAATTTCTGACAATTTACTGGCAGTGAAAGGAACAACTGATGTAGAGAAACTAATTCCAATGATTGAAAGTTTGAAAGGTCACTCATCAGAAAGCATGACCAAGAAGCAACATGCAAAGGAGGCAGGCAAGATATTTGGAAACACAAAGAGTTTCTGTAGATGCTGGAAATCCAGAGTAACACACACAAAATGCTGGAGGGACTTAGCAGGTCAGGCAGTATCTGTTGAAAGGAATAAATAGTTGAGGTTTCAGGCCAAGACCCTTCATCAGGTTAAATATTAGTAAATTTTGAAGGTGATTTCAATTTTCAAGTCACTGGTTCTGGGGTACAGATCAGGATTCAACAGTCGTCTTCAAAAAGAATTACGTTTGTAGAAAAATACATCAATAATTTTAAAAGTTGTAATATACATCAAAAAAAGAAATTGGGTATTGATTCTAACTGGATTGCTTTTAGAAAGAGCTGGGGCAGATTTGATGGGCCTGATAGGTTTGCTCAGTGCTGTTCTCTTCCATGATTTTGTAGTCCATTCACAATAATCTTCAACTTAAATGGGAGTGAATGAACAAAAACTCGCCAAGGAGTCATCCAGAAAAAAGGGTTGCAATTCTTCTGCATTTTTCATAATTTGCAGTTTCCCAAAATGTTTTACAGATTATATCATAATTTTGAGGTATAACTACAGTCATGTTAAAAAAATCCAGATCTTCACAACAGAGAACTTCATCCAAGAATTAGATCTGATAAAGATGATCTCTTTTGGGAGGTAACTGTTGGCCGGGACAACAGAGATAATTTATCTGCTCATCTTCAAAATGGTATTTTGAAATACTTTGCAGGTTCAATTTGTAATTTGTTAGATTTTGCCTTGCACAAGACAGCTGCTATATTCAACTACATAACTGCAGTTCAAAGTAATTCATTGTGTCTAAGGCATTAATTCATTTTGCTTTTTAGACGATATGTACACAGCCAATCATTTGAAGATTTTTGGTAATTAAGCCCCATCATCTAGATAGTAAATACTAATGTTCCATTTGAATTTGGATTTAATATTTTTCAAATATAAATTATATCCTCCATATACAGTATTTGTATTGCTGATCATTTTGCAAACATTCTAAATGTGGCAAATAAGGAGGATTGAACAGGATATGCAAATTTATGGTAAGCTGCATAATAGACCTTTTTGATCTGCAACAGATGAATTGGGAATAAGATGTATTTACTCTCATGCTGCTTGCTGTGACTTTTCCTGTTATAACCATACTGCTGTGTTTCCATTATAATATATTTCAGAATTTAGTATGCAAACTATCTTGGAAAAGATCTCTTGTATAAATGGAACAAAGGAGTAACTTCTTGTTTCGCATGACAATCAACTAATGATCATTTTAAAATGTTTGTATGAAGTAAATGAAATGATCAACATGTTGAGTAAGAATTGGTGAGCAATATGCATGCAGTGATTTTCGATGAAGAGGATTTGGATTAGACAGATGTGCTTTGAAGTTTGTTAGAGGAAGTAAATGGATATGTCTATTTAAACTATTTATGTAAGCTAATACAATTGCTTTCATAGTGTAATCACTTCTTTATTCCCAGCAGGTCATCTGGCCATTTGAGCATCCTCCTAAGATACTGGTGTTTCATTCATGTGGGAAATATGAAACTATCAAAATAAGACAAATGAATCATATCTGTTTGAACAGCTGCTATATTGAAGCTTGCTTATATACTAGTGAACACGATCAGAACATGTGCCAAATAATACAGGATATGTATATTTTAAAAGTATCAAATCTGACAAAATTTAATCATTTATTTTGACTTTACCTATAACAATGACCATACCTGCTGGTGAAAGTCCTTGTTTTTCCATGTTATTTGAAATATTTTATATCTTAAAATTCATTTAAATTAATCAATATTTTACTGAAAAATTTCCATTCATTTATGCTGCTTTCATTTTGATTATGAATGATTTGTAAGTAAAAGTTGAAATTTTATTGAAAGCAGATTATAATTCTGATTGTATTTACAGTTTTTAAGTGAAACCATTAACCTTCCATCATGTTGCATGTTCACTATCCTCGCTACCAATGCACATTAACTGCAGTGTGTACCATCTACAAAATGTACTGAAGTTACTCACCTGCCTTTAACAGCATTTCTCATACCTTGAATTTTTAACACCAGGAAAGACAATGACTTCAGGTGTATGGGATCTTCATTAGTTGCATTTTCCTTGTAGATTGCACACCATTCTGACTTGGAAATTAATTACCATTCCTTCATTGTTGCTGGCTCAGAATCATGATACTTCCTAATCAACAGCACTTTGGAAATATCTACAGAAGTCCTTTGAAGGTTTAAGAAGATGCCCTCCCAGCACTTCTGTAGAACAATTGTGAAATAAATAAAGCCCTTGCTAGGGTCACTCATACCCAGTGTATGAAAAAATTATTTGTGTTATAAAAACATTTTTTATGTGCAAGGAGGCATATCCAATACACTTTTGAGGGTTTTGCTGAATATTATTTCTGGAGCGAAAATTATGAATATTCAAGTATTCCCCTCTCCATCCCTAAATGCTATATTAGTGAAAACAACTTTTCCATACTTCCTATAGTTTACTATTTTTTTTGATGGGTGTATCTGGGCAGTACTCCAAAAGGACCACAACTTGTTGTAGGGTTTGGAGGCTTTTGTGCCTCAATGACCTGGAGAGTTATGTTGGCTGGAGTCAGGGCCTTGTGCTTTGATTCTTGATAGGATCACGCATGCCAAATAGATCAAAGGGAAGAGGTCGGACTAAGAGTGGTACACCGTTCCTCCAGGTTTTGGGGGTTCAGCTCGGGGCTAACAATCCTGATTGGCCAAAAAAATTGTTACAGAAACAGCAATGAAGAATCCTTCTATAACTGTGCGCAACAGTATACTTGCATAAGAAAGGCCAATTGCATCATCAAGACAGCACTTCATTTGACCCCTGAAGGGCGGAGGAAACGCAGAAGACTTAAGATAACTTAGTGCCATATGGTAGAGGCAGAAATGAGGACCTTGAACTACACGGGACACAATAGAGAAGATGACCAAGGACAGAGAGAGATGAAAAACCTTCATTGATGAGTGACAGTGGTGTATGGTAAGTAAGTAAGTATCTAGGCAGTAAATGGTAGTAGACAATATGTATAAACAAGTAAAAATTGAAGCTGGCCTTGCTCCTACCAAACATGGAAGTATTGATTTGGTGTTATTTTTGTAAGAATGCAAACTAATGTTTAAAGTTTCAACTGCAAATACAAATTTGAATAATTAACATACTGTAATGGCATTAAAAGCCTTTCCAAAGATTGTGGTGTTTATTGGGTGCCTGCTCTAAGAATGCTTGGGAAGATCTGTTGTAAAAAGTATATAATTAGGAAAATGGGGTTCCCATAATTATGAACAGAACAGCCAATTGCACGTTTGTAAAAGTCAAAGTGCTGATTTAACAAATCTAAATTTTGAATTTATAATTTAGCTGTTGGATATTTTCATTCAACTTCACATTCTCCTATCACCTGAGATTGCTGTACCATTAACCACAAGTAATTGTGAAGATTAACTTAACTGTTCCCAAATGCTAGAGCATTAAAGTTATGACATTACATCCTTGAACATGTTTTGCATAATAGTTAATATTTTTGTTTTTGTAACCTGCCATCTTTGGAATTGCATTGATTAGGAATGTTATATGTTCATGTATGTACTAATGTAATTTCATTATTTTAGAACACAAGCTCAATTTATACTCAGGATTAAGATTAGTCAGTCAATTAAGAGAGAATAAAAACAGTATATTTATGAGATAATTGAACCCTTTTTTCACTGAATGGTTTGCTTTTTCATCCACAATATTTCAGGAAACATTTTAAGTACAATGAAAGGTAGAAATAGTAGAAATTCTATGTAATATGGTAATTTTGTAATCATTAATGAATCAAAGATGCAACTTGAGATAACAGTGAAGATGTTCGTTGGAAAGTTGCCAATGTATTAAAATATTCTTCAGACCTGTCATTTAAAATGTCATCTGGTATGTATGCTGATCAGTGATTCTTTTTCAAAAATGCTGTTTTTTCCATTTATATGAGCTTTGTTTATGAGATTTTTCTTTTTCACTGTATGACTTCTTCGTGAAATAATGTTAGCAGTAGAAAAGGGTTATGCTCCTATCCCTAAGCTGCACTTAGATTGCAAAAATTATTCTGACATCTCTAATATTTTCAAAGCATGTGTAATCCACATTAATTGAAGCAATATCCTCTCCACAGATGAATTACCTTTATCCAGGCCTATTCAGACGAATTATGAAGCAATTATAATTTTGAAAGAGCACAACCACTGAGCACAAAAAATTAAACACAAGAAAAGGAGAAGCAATAGCTAGCTAAAATGTACCAACCAGACACTAGTGATGATGAAGAGCCAAACACCAGGCACCTCAGCTGTCACTTGATCTTCTACTGCAAAAGATCCAGACTCTTATAATATATTAAGGATGAGTCAACTTTTATCACAAGACTAGTGTTTGATGTATTCAAACCAGACCAAGGGTGGTGAACCACTTTGAGAGCATGTGCCCAAATTGGCAATAATCTTTAAAAAAAAATCTCTCATGTGCCATGGTAATTTTGAACAGAGATTATCATGATTGATGAATTAATAACAGGAATTATGGCATTTTAAAAGAAAAAAAGGATGGATTCTTTGCATATTCTTTGTATCCTGTGTTTTACTTTTAATCAAAGTAAACATGAAGCATACAAGTCTGAATGAAGATTTTAGAAAACTTGTTCAAAATATGAATCTTTTAAAAAGACAATTGAAAAATAACAATTTCTAAATAGAATTGTTATTCTACCTCATATAAGAAATGTGAAGGTGAAATTATAAGCTTTGGTGCATATTCATAGAAGCTAAAGGAAAGGGAAATAAACACACTTTACTCTCAGTGAGACTTGTGTTGCTGCACTAATGCACAAATAGTTTATATCTGTCTTGTATTTGGTTGTTTGAGAGCTGTGAAGATAGCACCAGTTTATCATTAAGTCTTCTACTATAACTGGACATGACTAAGTTCATCACTGAAAACAATGATTTACATGAATGTGTCGACAAATATACTGTTGAAATTACCATTGCATTCTTAAGACAGTTAAAAGTTTCAGGAATGGAATTCCAGAGTTTCAGAACCTCTTGGTCTGGATTTTAATGTAACTAACCAATCTCTTTAAATATTTTCTTGTTCAACTCTTAAGTTGATAAATTTTGTTTCCAAATTGACCTGTTTTGTAAATAATTCAATTGCACCTCTGATTTTTGAATTTTCTCCTCTTTTAGAAAATAACCTTTATTTATTCCTTTTGCCAAAGTACATAACCGTGTACTTCCTTGCTGTATATTCCATCTGCCATCTTTTTGCCCATTCCCCCAATCTGTCTCATCTTCTGCAAACATCCTGCAAATTTGGCCACAGAGCTATCATTTCCTTCATCCAAATAAATGACATACAGTATAACGTGAAAATAAGTGGTCTCAACACCAACCCCTGTAGCACGCAACCAGCCACCAGCAGCCAATCACAAAAAGACCACTTTATTCGCACTCTCTGCTTCCTGAAGAGTGTTGTGCCATTGTCTGAATGATAAAACTTTCCTGGATATACTCTAACCTCTCCATGGCCTTAATACATTCAGATCTAAAACCTAGTGAAAACTCTGAGGATTCCATCTATTGCCGTTTGTGCTTCCCCACTATCTTTGCAGCTGTACCTTCTTCCTGCAGCAGTACTTGTGGTAATTGTGCTCTGTTAAAAAGAAAGAGGCTTTTTGGGGGCCAATAACAATGTAAGAATGAGATAAGATCAGCTGAGCATTGTTTGTGATCTGGTTGAAACCTGGAAACTAGCTGCTGTCAATGATAATCTTGTGCTGACATTGAAGATGAACTGTTGTTGGTAGAATGCTAAATGGTGCCAAGGAAGTTACAGGAGTGAGATGAATCAGTTGATTGAGCGGTGTTGAAGCAAAACATTGCCCTTGATGTCATTAAGTCCAAGGAATTAATTGTGGACTTCAGGAAGGGGAAGTTGAGGGAGCACATACCAGTCCTCAACGAGGGATTAGTGGTAGAAAAGGTGAGCAGTTTCGAGTTGCTGGCTGTCAACATCACTGAAGATCTATCCTGGATCCAACATATTGATGTAAGTATGAAGACAAGCCAGCGGCTATCGTTCTTTAGGGGTTTGAGAAGATCTAGTACATCACCTAAGACTCTCTTACTGTTCTGTACCATGGAGGGCATTCACTGGTTGCATCACTGTCTGGTATGAAGGGGCAATTGCACAGGATTGGAAAAGGCTGCAGCAGGTTGAAAACTCAGCCAGCTTCATCATGGGCATTTGGCACCCCAGCATTAAGGACATCTTCAAAAAGGGATGTCTCAAAAACGCAGTATCCATCAATGAGGACCCCCATAACCCAGGACACGTTCTCTTCTTATTACTACCATCAGAGAGGAGGTAGAAGAACCTGAAGAGACACGCTCAACTTTTTTTTAGGAACATCATCTTTCCCTTCACCATCAAATTTTAGAATGGATAATAAACCAACCAATGAACACTATCACACTCATTTTTGCACTCTTACATTACTTATTTAATATATATAAAATAAATATGTGTATTGTATGTTTCTTATTGTAATTCATTGTACTTTTTATATAGTACCCTATACAGCTGAGGTAAAAAAGCAAATTTCATGACATATGCCAGTGATAATAAACCTGATTCAGATTCTGAAGGGGATAAGCAGGGTTTGCTATTAGAAGAATTAATGCTACCCGTCACTTGCTGATGTCACTATGAATGTTATATGCAGGCCTTTTCAAAATGGCAGCCGTATCATGGTGACTATGAGTGCATCTCTCTTATATTGCATTTTAGTTCATGAATGAAAGTGAGGATTATTAACTGTTTGGTGTGTCATGATGTTGAGAGGTAGTAATGAATGAGCTATGGTGACTACAATTACCATAGATTCTGCAAATATTACATAAACTTACTATTTTGTTAATATTGCTTAATGAAAGTTTTGTCTTAATTCTTAGACATGTTTCAACTATTAATTGAATTCATTCATCACTTTTTATCTTCTATCTCCTAATTGTTATAACCAGGATAAGTGAATGAGTGAGAACACGATTGATGGAATATAATGTAGATCAATATGAGGTCATCCACTACTACAGCGTACAAAATAGAAAAATTGATTCAGAGTCGTAGAGCACTACAGCACAGAAATAGGCCCTTCAACCGCTTTGTTGAAAATTGTTATTCTGCCTAGTCCTATTGACCCACACCAGGACCATAGCCTCCCATCCATGTACTTATGTAAACTTCTCTTAAATAATAGATTAATGGCTTTGTGGCAATGTTTGCAGACTATACGAAAGTAAGTAAAGGTGCAGGTAGTGTTGAGGAAGCAGGGAGTCTGAAGAAGGACTTAGATTAGGAGACTGGGCAGAAAAGTGGCAGATGGAATATAGTATAAGGGAGGTATATGATCATACACTTTGGTAGAAGGAATAAAGGCAAAGAGTATTTTCTAAATGGGGAGCAAGTTCAGAAATATGAGGTGCAAAGGGACTTGACAGTTCTCATGTAGGATTCCCTGAGCATTAACTTGCAGGTTGAGTTGGTGGTAAAGGAATGCAAGTGCAATGTTAGCATTCATTTTGAGAGGACAATATATAATCAAGAATGTAATGCTGAGGCATTGGTCAGACCACTTGCATTGGAGTGGGTCCAAAGGAGGTTCACGCAAATGATTCTGAAAATGAATGGGTAACTTATGCCAAGCATTGGATGCTCTCGGCCTGTGGTCACTGGAGTTCAGAAGAATGAAGGGAGATCTCATTGAAGCCTGTCAAATGTTGAAAGGTATAGACAAAGTAGGTATGGGGAGGATTTTTCCTATAGTGGGTGAGTCTAGGACCAGAAGGCAACCCTCAGTGTAGAGGAATATCCCTTTAGAACAGGAATGAGAAGGAATTTCTTTAGCCAGAAGGTGGTGAATCTTTAGAATTCTTTGCCACAGACAGCAATGGAGGCCAAGTCATTGTGTATATTTAAAGCGGTGATTGATAGGCTCTTGATTAGGAAGAGAGTCAAAGGTTACAGGGAGATGGTTAAGAGGTCTAAGAAATCAGACATGATAGAATGGTGAAGCAGCTTTGGTGGGCTACAAGGCCTAATTCTGTCCCTATGTCTTATGGAAATTGAACCAATATTCACCACTTTCTTTGGCAGCTCATTTCACACACCACCCTCTGAGTGAAGTTGTTCCCTCTCAGGTTCCACTTAAATATTTCACTTTAAACCTTAATCTATGACCTTTAGTTCTAGTTTCACCCACCTTCTCTGGAAAAAGCTTGCTTGCATTAACCCTATCTGTACCCCACTTAATTTTTTATGCCTCTCTGAAATCTCCCCTCATTCTCCTGTGCTCCAGGGAATAAATCCCTAACCTATTCATCCTTTCCTTATAACTCAGATCCTCAGGTCCTGGCAACATCCTTATAAATTTTCTATGTACTCTTTCATTCTTATTGATCTATTTCATTTTGACATCTTGAAGTTTTCTTTCACTTATATCTGGGGAAATATTAATTCTTAAAGGGGTCTGTGTTTTATTGTACACAAGTCACTGAATGTTAACAGACAAATGCAGCAAGCAATTAGAAAAGAAAATGGATGTTTTGGCTCCTAATACAAAAGGATTTAAGTGCAGCATTAGAGATGTCTTACTGCTATTAAATAGAGTCTTGATGACACACCTGAGTATTGAGTACAGTTTTGGTTGTCTTATATAAACCAGGAGGCCAAAGAGAAGATATTTGTGGTGGTGGTGTAGTGTTATCTGCACACAGACTTCAGAACAAGAAGTTTCGGGTTCGAATCCAGCCGACTCCTTGCATACATCATGCTGGGTCGAGCGTCGAGCTAGCAACTCGGCCTCATAAAACAGACACAGGCTAAAGAAATGGCAGGGTTGCCCCCCCCCCCCCATTGTGCCAAACAAGACACGGGGAGGAATTTTACTACTTACAAAGAGAAGACAAGGAGATGCACTAGGCTATCCTAGGATAGCTGGCTTTGAGGCAAGATTGAATAGACTATGCCTTTAGTACGTATCTCAGATTTAGAATGCAAGGTGATGTCATTGTAAATTGAAATATTTTACAGGGCTTTATGTGTGGAAGCGGGGAGAACGTTTCCTCTGGCTAAGAAATCTAGAACTAGTAGTCTGAGTAACGGATAGGTCTTTTTTGAACTGAGACGACAAGTAACTTCTCTAAATGGAATGGTGAATCTTTGGAATTATCTATCCCAGAAGGCTCTGGAAATATAGTTACTGAAATAGTTGTAGATAGAAAGAAGAGCAGTGCTTGGTCCCTCTTACCTGTTCAATATAATCCTGGCTGATTTACCCCAGGCTTCTTTACCGTGCCATTTTCCCATAGCTCCCACTATCTTGGTCGTTCAAATGTTCAGCATCTCCCGTTTTAGATACTCTGAATGGTCTGGCCTCCAGAGGCCTTTCGGGTAAAGAATTCCAAACATTTAATACCTCTGTGACAAGTTGCTCCTATGCACCTTGGCTTTAAAGGATCCATTGATGATTCATTAATAAAGAAAATGGTAGGTTTCTGGATGCAATCGATATCAATGGATCTAGGATGAAGGGCCTGTTCCTGTGCTATGCTGTTCAATGTTATGTGTATTTAATATTTTCTCAATTAAAATGAAAACCTAACATGGTAGAATTGTATGGATAAAGTTGATGTACACTAAAAGGTCAGAGGAAAATTTCACCAAAATCATTTTTTAGAATAGAAGAGATTTTTGAATCATATGCATATACAATGCTTAGAAATACTAAAAGGTACCAACCCCAATTGCAGCATTTAAAATTGGAAAAGAGTATACTGTATATAACATAATTATCCATCCAGATAAATTTAATTAAAATTAGACTATAATTGAGTGTAGGCCATAATTATCCATTTCTAATCATCTTCAGAGTTGAGTAAGGTTAGAAAATCGATAGGGGGTGGGAGTGGTGATAACAGGATGGGTGGGCAACAGGTCAGGCAAGAGTACATCTGGGATACTGGTTAGATTTGAGTTCTTCACATCGAAGAGCAATACTATTCACTACACTTTAAATCAAGCTGGATAAGGAAAGGGAACTGCTATCTGGAAGAAAGACTTCAGTGGGTTAAAGAATGGTAGAAACAATGTTACAAAATCATGTCAGTTGGTTCATTTAATAGTTTGGGACCCTGTGTTTCTCCTTAATGCGATATTCAGGTGTATATATATCCTTGCACATGAGTAAACTGTAGGCAAGTATAGGATATTGTGGATAGGTGGAAAAGGTGTGGTCAATGTAATATATTAGTGTTAACTTGTGCTGCTATGAATTGCCCAGCCTGCAAGAAGACAAGAGTTTTCATTCAGAAGCTTTCTTTTCCAGTAGTCCCAGTCATTACAGAAGCTAATCTATAATACAGTTGTCATTGTTTGATATTAAGAACTGTTTGAAAGCTGTTTATTTTATGAATTGCTACTATGTTGCAAATATTGTGCTCCAAATATGCATCTAGCCAAGCTGTTCCAGCCATATCATTGGCATTGGCATTTACTGTATTTTACATTTTGGAATATCATATGAGTATGTTCTGAAAAGCAGGGCAGATTCAGTATTGCTTTTAACAATCACTTTGACTTGTAAAGCCTCCTTCAAATTTTACACGCATTCTAGATTTGATCAATAGCTCTTGTTCTTCATCATTGCTAGGTCAAAATTCTGAAACTCACTGCCAACAGCACCATGGGAGTTTTTGTCTTAAAGAACTGCAGCTGCTCACCATTGCAATCTCAAGGGCAATTAGATGTGATCAATTAATGCTGACCTTACCGGTAATGCCCACCTGTCTTTTTTTTAATGGAAAACAAATATTAAAAGTGAAATATATGGGGTACATCATTAGCATTTATTGCAGTGCTAAATGTGGATCACAAATGCATTTAGCAAAATGATTTACCTTTGAATGTAAACAGTGTATCACATATATTGGGCCAAACACAGGAATGAACTGAAAGAGAGGAAGGTCATGAAGCTGCTCAAGGAGTATAGAGGAATGACAGAAGAAACCATGAGGATGACCGGAAAGCTGCAGTCAGCCACCCAGGATAACATTTAATTTTGACTGGTACACTGAAGAGGTGGGAGAGGGCAATGAGACCAGTTTTGAAAATGATGGATATCAAAACTACATCCATGACACTTCACACACTCTTGATCTTTTCAATGATTTCATGTTCCCTGGTCCCGATCATCTTATTTTCACTATGTATGTCCAGTCCCTATACACCTCAATCCCCCACCAGGAAGGCCTCAAGGCTTTCCGTTTCTTTCTGGACACCTGACCCAACCAGTTCCCCTCCAATACTACTCTCTTCCATCTGTCAGAACTTGTCTTCACTCTTAATAACTACTTCTTAGGTTCCTCCCACTTCCTTCAAACAAAAGGTTTGGCCATAAGCAAACAAAAGTAGCCATGGACACTTGTATGGGTCCCAGCTATGCCTGCCTTTTTGTCAGCTATGTGATATAGTTTATGTTCCAAGCCTACACTGGAATAATTCCCAACCACTTGTATGCTACATCAATGACTGCATTTATGCTGCTTCTTGCGCTCATGTGGAACTCGTCAACTTCATCAACTTTGCTTCCAACTTCAACCTTGCCCTCAAATTTATCTGGTCCATTCCAACACATCCTTCCCCTTTCTCGATCTCCCTGTCTTTTATCTCTGGAGGCAGCTTATCTACTGATGTCTCTTTTAAACCCAGTGGCTCTCACAGCTACCTGGACTATAGCTCTTCGTACACTGTTACTTGTAAAAATGCCATCCCTTCTCTCAATTTCTCTGTCTCCACTGCATCTGCTCTCAGGATGAGGCTTTTCATTCTAAAATTAAGGAGGTGTCCTTCTTCTTCAAAGAAAGGGGTTTCACTTCCTACACCACCAATGCTACACTCAACCATATCTCTTCAATTTTGCACACATCTGCCCTCACCTTGTCCTCACCTACCACCCCACCATCCTCCACATCCAGCACATAATTCTCTGTAACTTCTGCCATCTCCAATGGGATCCCACCACCAAGTTCATCTTTATCTCTCCCTCCCCTCCCCCCCCGGCCCACTTCCTGCTTTCTGCAGAGTTTGCTCCCTATGTGACTCCGTTGTCCATTCATCCCCACCTACTGATCTTCCTCCCAGCACTTACCCTTGCAAGTGGAACAAGTGCTATACCTGCCCCTACACCCACTCCCTCGTTTCCATTCAGGGCCCCAAACAGCCTTCCAGTTGAGAGGCACTTCACCTGTGAGTCAGCTGGGGTAATCTTCTGTATCCGGTGCTCCTGGTGTGGTGTCCTGTATATCGGTGAGACCTGATGTAGATTGGACGATTGCTTCACCGAGCACCTCTGCTTTGTCTGTCAGAAAAAGTGGGATCTCCCAGTGGCCACCCATTTTAATACCATGTCCCATTCCCATTCTGATATGTCAGTCTGTGGCCACCTTTACTGTGGCAATGAGGCCGCACTTGGTTTGGAGGAGCAACACCTTATATTTCGTCTGGGTAGCCTCCAACCTGATGACATGAACATAGGTTTCTTGATTACTTCCAGTAATGTCCCCCCCCCCCACCTCCTTACCATTCTGCATTCCCATTTCCCTCTCTCCCTTTATTTCCTTACTGTTCATCACCTCCCTCTGTTACTCTTCCCCTTTTCTTTCTTCCATGGCCTTCTGTCCTCTCCTATCAGATTCTCCCTTCTCCAACCCTGTATCTCTTTCACCAATCAACTTCCCAGCTCTCTACTTCACCCCTCTCCCCCCTCCTGGTTTCAACTATCACCTTGTGTTTCTTCCTCCCCTTCCCCCACCTTCTAACTGACTCCTCATCTTTTTTTCTCCAGTCCTGATGAAGGGTCTTGGTCTGAAACATCTCCTGTACTCTTACAAAGATGCTACCTGGCATCTTGAGTTCCTCCAGCATTGTGTGTGTGTGTGTGTTACTTGGATTTTCAGCAACTGCAGATTTTCTCTTGTTTGTACTAAACCAAGTTGTTTTTGATAATACAGAGGGTTAAGATTCAATTTGGATGGTCAGGTAGGTGCTTGAATATAGAAGTATTTAAGGAGGCAGCTGCTGGTTCTCTGTGAATGGAATGTTTGGTGACTGGATATAACTGCACATTTTTCCTTTAAGATATGACATGGGTTCTATGTGTGACTGCTGATAGTATTGAAGTGCAGAATCTGTAATTCCCATTCCCATTATGGTCCCATGCTCATAGTTTGAATATCTATGCTTCACTGGCTCATGCTCCCATTTGTGTCTTGTGGGAACTTATAAATGTTTAATTTACTTTCACACATTGAATTCAGAGAACTATCCATGGTGATAGATTTAGTTGAAAATAAATAGAAAGCAAGTTAAAATATAACTTATCTTTAACCAACTATCAGATCATATTGAACAAAGATTGTATTATTTCAATACTATTTCAAAATTCCAAGAAATTATTGTTCTTTTTCTGAAATTGAAGTACTACTTCAGAGTACTGTTTTATTTGTTTCTCTTAGTAATACATGTTGACAGCCCAGACAATTCACTGCAAATATTTTTATTATAAAGCTTACTTTATTCAATTTATAGTTTAGGGAATTGAAACACAATGGGACACGTTATATTGAAATCTTGGTTGGTGCGACAGAAAGTCACTTTGTCAGGATTTACACTGTATCAAGAGTCACTTTATTAAGTGTTGCGGGCTGAGAACTTCATGAAATGAAAGTGGCAACTTTGGGTTCAGTTACAGCACACAATCACATCAGCTTGAAATTGCCATACTCTTCTCATTCATTCTGAGTAGTTTTGGAACAACTAATCCATAGAATGCATTACATTCATTCAAAATTGACCCCTTCCCCCTTCAAGATTGTAAAATGAAAATGGACAGTTTTCAACATCAAACTTCAAATATATGTGCTTATTGTTTTAACAACACACTTTTATGGCCTAGGGTTTGAGGGGAATAGTGACCATTACCTCGGTAACTGTTGACAGTCCCAGCATAACTGACAGTAGTCTTGGGTTTTTCACATTAGGAATGTTGAAGTCCTAAATCACTATCATTTGGTTCTGGTATTTTTGAAGAATATGTTCTGATGTTAGATTACTTGCAAAGACTCCTGGCCAGTGTTCCCTCTAAGCTGTGCACATGTGTATGTACACACATCTTTTGCTACTGGCACATAAAGAAATATAACTGCGCTCAAAAGGTTGTTATCCTCTACCTTGTTGTAACTATATTTCATGGCCATACGCAATCACATTTCCTTTTCTAGTTTCTGATGCTGATGGTGTTGACAATGTGGAGTTTACAATGATTTGTCTGCAGATTTTAGAACTGCCTTATTTATTATGTTTTCATTGAAGAAATAATTGATTCACAATGTCAAATTCCAAAGGCGCAAAGGGTGTGAAGTGCAAAAGAACTACTGGTTCATTTAAAGTGAAATGGCTTAAGAAAACAGTATATACTGCTACACCAAAAACTCACAAGTTCAGAAAAGTGCAGCTACAAGAGATATTTATGTACAATACAGAAACAGGTGTTACCTTCGTATATGGCTGTGATGCAAAAGTTGCTAGAGAATTTGCAAGTGGGAAGAAATGGAGTGATATTTGGAAACTTGATTTTTTAAAGCGTCATTTAGCAAGCAAATCACACATGGATAGAGAGCAAAAGGTCCGACAAGAAAATCCTTCATTCAGGCCTGCTACATACAGTGGTGCTAGAAAATTTGTGAACCCTTTAGAATTTCTGCATAAATATGACCTAAAATGTGATAAGATCTTCATGTTAAGTTTTAAAACTACCGGTAGATAAAAAGAACCCAATTAAACAAATAACACTAAAAATTATACTTTTTAATTTATTTATTGAGAAAAATGATCCAATATAACATGTATTTATTGGAAAAAGTATGTGAACCTTTGCTTTCATTAACTGGTGTGACCCCCTTGTACAGCAAACAAATACTTCTGGTAACTGTTGATCAGTCCTGCATATTGGCTTGGAGGAATATTCGACCATTCCTCCTTACAAATCTGCTTCAACTCTGGGATGTTGGTGGGCTTTCTTGCATGAACTGCTTGCTTCAGGTCCTTTCACAACATTTCAATAGTATTTTAAGGTCAGGACTTTGACTCAGCCATTCCAAAATGTGAAATTTCTTCTTTGGTAGACTAACTTAGGTGTTTAGGGTCGTTGTCTTGTTGCATAACCCACTTTCTCTTGAGTTTCAGTTCACAGACGGATACCCTGACACTTTCCTGGAGAATTTGCAGGTACAATTCAGAATTCATTGTTCCATCAATGATGGCAAGCTGTCCTGCTCCTGAGGCAGCAGTGCAGGCCCAGGCCATGACACTGCCACCATCATGTTTCACAGATGGGATGAGGTTCCTATGCTGGAATGTAGTGTTTGCTTTTTGCCAAACATAACACTTCTCATTTAAGACAGAAAGTTCTATTTTGGACACATCCGTCTACAGAACATTCTTCCAATAGCCTTCTGGCTTATCCATGTGGTCTTTAGCAAACCTTAGATGGGCAGCAGTGTTCTTCTTGGAGAGTAGTGGCTTTTTCCTTGAAATCCTACCATGCGCACCATTGTTGTTCAGCGTTTGCCTGATGATAGACTCATGAACACTGACATTAGCCAATGCATGAGAGGCCTGTAGCTCCTTAGATGTTACCCTGGGGTTATTAGTGACCTTCTAGAGTATTACACACCTCACTCTTGGAGTAATTTTTGTTGGTCAACCACTTCTGGGGAGAGTAACAACTGTGTTGAATTTCCTCCATTTCTACACCATCTGCCTGACTGTAGACTGGTGGAGCCCCAACTCTTTAGAAATGGTTTTGTATTCATTTCCAGCCTGGCGAGCATCAACAACTTTTTTTCTGAGGTCCTCAGTAACCTCTTTTGATCGAGCCATGGCACACTTCCAAAAACCTGTGTGGTGCAGATCACACTTTGATAGTAAAGACCCAGGTTTATGTTCTTTAAATAGGGCAGGACTTTCCACACTCACACCTGATTGTTATCCCATTGATTGAAATACCTGACTCTAATTTTCCCTTTAAATGAACCAATAATCCAAGAGGTTCACATACTTTTCCCAACAAATACATGCAATATTGGATAATTTTTCTCAATAGGTAAGTATAATGTTTTGTGTTATTTATTTAATCGGGTTCTCTTTATCTAGTTTTAGGACTTGCGTGAGGATCTGGTCATATTTTTGGTCATACTTTTGCAGAAATGGAGAAAATTCTAAAGGATTCACAAACATTCTAGCATCACTCTTTTGTGAGAGTGCAGATGAACAAGAGTGAAAATGGTCAACCCCAGAGGAGATCACAGTTCTTACTGGCAGTGTTAAAATGAATACCTCTATATATAAGGTTCAATGCACACACATTGTTACTGGGCAAAAAATTGCACAGCACAAGATTTTTGCGCAACTGGTTATTAGAAATTAGAGGGAACATTGCTCATGGCAAAATCTATAGTTATTCCCCAGAGATTACACTGAGGAGTCTGCCAAAGCAATGTTGTTAGGTCTGTCTTAGTATTAGTCTCTTTATTCATTTTAGTGGAGAGGAATGGCTGCAAGAATCGAGGGTAAATTTTGATTGATACACAACCTTTTTCTTTAGCTTATTTTAATTGTTAAAGATTTTAAAAAATGTTAAATAATTTTAAATGATTTGAATGCATAGCTTGTTTTGCTCCACCCCTTCCTATGATGGCATTTGTGTGTGCTAAGCTTTGATATGAGCAGATTATTACCCTTGAGTATTAGGTAGCTTTTGGATGCAAATTAATATCAAAGGCAGACAACACACACAAAATGCTGGTGGAACACAGCAGGCCAGGCAGCATTTTGTGTGTGTTGTTTGAATTTCCAGCATCTGCAGATTTCCTCGTGTTTGCTCTTTGAATATCAAAGGCAGGTTTTTTCTGTAAGTTAACAGGGTAACATGCAACTAGCAGGAAACTTTTAGCCAATGTGAAACAGGTACAGATCTAAGACTGGTGCAAATTGAGCCCATTTTTCAACTGAACAGTTAAATGTTCTGATAAGTCATAAACTTGAAATGTTAACTCTGTTTCTCTTTTCACAGATAATGTCAGCATTGTGAAGTAATCTCTTATAATACTTTGCTTTTGGACTCCATTGAAATGTTGTGCTCAAAGCAAGTTCCCATTCACTGGAACTTTTATTGCCAATAATCTCATTCATGCAGCAAATGCAATAAAAGTAACAGTTTGGAGTTTCTAGAGAAATGCTGGTAATTCTCTCTGAGCATCAGGGTACTTAAAATACCTGTTACAAGCATACATACAAATGGAAGGCCCAAGCTTCATGAGGGGCACTCACTCTGATTTCCAAAAAAAAATGCTGCTGCATTGTTGCTGGTAAAAAAAAAGAATAGTTTGGTTTGGGTTTTGTATGGCAAGTTGCTTTTGGTGTAACATCCAGCTATCATCCTTTAAAGGGCATCAACCTGACCAAGGCAATCAACTTTGTATCTCCTTAACCAATCATTCTGAATCGTATCAGAGAACCCAAACTAGAAAGAATGAGCTTCAAAAATGAACTTGTAGCCTACTCTAACATTAATCCTTTGTAAAATAGTTAATAAACTTGTAGTTAAATGGTAAGTGTAAATGAGTGAAATATGGGTACAGTTGGCCGTTTACAGTAACAATTTAGAATGAGCATGTTATGCAATTTTGGTAACAACCTTAGCTAATACATGTAAAATGTGTCTAAGTAGCACTAATTATGATTTTCACTTTAACATGCATGTACAAATGTCTAATTTTTATAAAATTTGACTAGTGAGAAAATATATTTGCCACATTGACCCTGTGGCATGAGGTAATAACCCATTTTAATTGACATGTGCATATCAATTAGAATTTGTATAATGATTTTTTGTCAGTTTCATCATTCTCTAGAAATGTTCAGTGTTGATGTGAATCACCTCAACTTTAATGGTTCATTGTCTATATTTTAGCCAACCACTGGTGTAAATAGCTTAGCAATAACTTAGGATATATGTTCTACTTAAAAATATCAAGAGTAGTACATTACAATACTTGGTTCGAAATGCTTTTGGTCAGAATCACATGTATCTGATTAAAATTTTAGTATTTGCATCTTTTGAGATGTATTGTTTGACTATCTTGTTGATCAATTGGCACTAGAAGATTGGAAACTAAGATTTTGCTTTCTGATTATTGGTTTTGGTGATCTTGTAATTCGTTTCATTTTAGTTTTTAATTTTGCATTTCACTATTAATTATTGTGAGCTCTACTAAGAAAAGAGGAATTAAATATTTATCTTGGCAAATGCAGTGAATTTTGCATGTAATTTTATGGTTTATACTGATAACATTGTGAAATACAGTATATGCTATCTGAATGAAGTAGTCTACATTTCATTCAAAAGAAAAATCCTGTATACAATATTAACCAATTTAAGTTGAAAGATGAAGGGTAGAAAGTTTCAGGAATTAAGAATATAGTAAATATGTCATGACTTAATGATCTTTGGATACAAGCTACCATCAATCTGTCAGATAAACATGCTGGATAATTGTATAGTGTATTTAGTTGGTCATTTTGATCATCTTTGCAATTTGATCTGAGTGCAAAACATTATGCAGGGCTTGTGGTTGGAGTACAGGACCTTCTCTGCTAAAAGGGTTGTACATTCCTGTTGCTTCATCAATCTGATATGCTGTTCGGTCTGCCACCATGCTTGTAAAATGGGAGGAAAGGATATCGGTACACAAATATCTGGAAGAACATGTGGAAGAGGGGATAATACAGGAGGACTTGTAGCAGCATGTGAGAAAAATAGGTCTTCTCTATAATTACGTGAGGATGGCCCTGAGGCTGTGATGGAGCACTGACACAAATTGAAGTGAGAAGTGGAGTCCATCACCAGATAATGTGATTACTTTTACCTCTGAAACCTACTGTGACCTAAATTTCTATGCTCTATGGTCATTCCAGGCTGCAGAAGATGCCATTTGCAATATCTGTCATCTCACAATGCATAGAGGCGCTCTATATAAAACATAAGGAATGCATTATTTTCCCGTGCAGAAGAGCTACTTGTAGGCAAAGTATATAATTGATTTCATTTACATAGCATTGTGTGCTCCATATCAAATATTTTCTGTATGCAGCAACATGAAAGGCTCAGTTTGTTTCAGATAGCGTGTGAGGCGGCATGGCATGTAGATTTGTGTCTCCGTAGTTGTAGTTTTTGGAATTTCTTTATTTTGTGTTTGAATTCTATTCTCTATCTGTTCTAGTCCGTTGAGAACAAAACTAGCATCTTGAGGATAAGTGGATGACTGAATGCTAGAGGTCCCAGTACAAACATGGAGAAGTTCGACATCAGATTATGCTTCTCTTATATTTAAGTCAACATTTAGTGCCTCTTCTAAGAAAAAATAAGTTCCAGAAAAATATATTTTTCATATGTAGACTAGTGAACCTCTGACTCACTGTGGAGTTCTATGTTCTTACCTTTTGCCAAGCAAATAAGATCAAGGTTACAACACTTGAAGAAGAAGTGGAGAAATGGGAAGAAGGAAAGTTCCAGGATGCTAAAACAGATAAATTGAATGTATCACCTATTCTACCAGCACCCAGGAAACCTACAGTATATTGAAGCTGTCAGAGCCATCACAAAAGGCTCTATTACTATAGGCTGTGCTGTAGTATACATAAAGACAACCACAATCTTTAAGGTGGTAATTTTGTCTTTTCATGGTGATGCCGATACATTGTAGGTGAAAATATCACTTCAGCCTTGCTGGCAGACATTTCAATATTCCGTGGAGTTATCACTGTACTCTATTCGATCTCCCACAGTTAGGAGGCTTGAAATCAACATCTCTAAGCTACCATTTTTTTCACAATTGAGGTCATTTTTTTCAGTAAAGATCCTCTATTTGACCCATTATAATGTTGCATTCAAGATGTCAATTGAATTGTTATGTCTTTAGAGGTACTGCTATCCTTTCTATCATCTCCAGAAGAGGCATTACTTATGATTGACCTGAAGAGGGAAAAAGGACCCAGAACTTTGCAAAAGTGTGAACTACACCTCAAAGTCATATTATTTTGTATTTCAGTGGGAAAATGAAAGGCTTGTGACATATCCTCTCTCCTTACCAACTGTGATACTCTTACACACATAACCCACTGTTTTCTTCATGTAGTTGTGAGTTAATAAATCTTGATCTTATTAAAATATACTGTACATCCTAAGTGTATGCAACAACTAAATTTTAATATAGTAATCTATTAAATTAAGTGATAGATTTTGGTGACCAGAATCGATCAATCCCTTACCCCCAAATTGGTTGCTGTGATCCCTCTTGGTCAAAAAATAAACTATGCCAAATGCAGAGTCTAGTTTGCTAATTTCCTACATCCTGAAATTTAGCAGTGTGGTCTTGATGGCAAATAACACAAGTTGGTGTGTTGCATAAGTCCTATTGCCAAAATGCTTCAGACAATATTTACACCAGGCATGTGGAGCTGTACCATCTGTGAACGATGTCATTAACTTTAATTAATTTGAATGTTCTGACACTCAAAGACTTCAAGAAATTATGGAGTATATTAAATAATTAAAGCAAGGCTATTTTAATATAAAAATTGACTGAAATACTTAGAAGTAATTAAAGATGTTAATGTAATACAAAATATTTTTAGAGGGTAATATGTATATGTGTCTTTCCTGTTAGCTTCTGGATCTATCAGTGAGTCCTAGACTTCCAAGTGTTAAAGTTTGTGAGAACGTCTGAGACCAACTTTCAGTGACTGAATGCCAATGTTTCCACTCACAGCTGTTGATCAAAGTCACTATAATTCCACCATTCACACCTGATAAAAAGAAGTTCTCTGAGAAATAAATGTAGGAGAAAAGAAGTGGAGAAAATTCCATAGAAGAATACTCCTTCCACTGATTTCTATTACAGGCTTAACTCTTATGTCCTGTATTATGTGTCTTATCCCACTGGAAAGAATTATTCCCTCCTAATTACATTCTTAAAGCTGTCAGAGTTGTTTCCAGAAGTTGAGTTAATTATCACAGAACTTGGCCTAGATGTTACTTTCACTTATCTGCAGTAAATGTATGTCACAAACATCTAGCTGTCAATCCTTTAAGAGAAGCAGGGCCTCAAAATGACAACACTGCACCCGATTTGTCGTGCATCTTGGTGAGCAGCCAAGAGCCATTATTAAGATTTTGCCAAGCATAATCAAGCATGAGTACTAATTTGGCGTCCGCAAAAAGTTATCATCTTTGTATCTAGAAAGCATCAATTTGAATTCCTCCAATTTCTCTTTTGTTTATTCTTTTCACTGTTTTTCAATGCATTTGCTCTATATAGGCAGAAACCAACAATTCAGTAATTCATCTTTCTAAAAAGTAAAACAATAACCAATGTACATTCTAAAACTGTACTTTATAATTTAAAAATACTTTATTGCTCTTGCAAATTGCAATGTTTAATTAGAGTTCTGTATCTATTTTTTGCTCATTGTGATCCCCAATTTTTGCATTTAATCTTGTTTCTGAAATACAACCATTTGGATGTGAAGATAGTTTATGTGCAGATGTTTAAAGCACCTGCTCAAGAAAGATGTATATGGTGAATTCAACTTGTTGCAGACAACCATATTTCTAAATTTTTAAGACAGAATTTATTCTAGCTGCATAGAGTAATATATATTAACATGAATGCTGCTCCAAAATGGTGAAACCCAGTGATCAGTGAAGTCTGTCACATACTGAATACAGGGAAAAAATTATTTTGCATTAAAATCAGATATGGTTGTCTGACTGATGGACATTTTCCTCATGACCACAGTCTATCTGTATGAGACCTGCATCATCAAAAGGAGTAGGCTTTTTATTGAAGCATTAATTTTATATCTTCCAGTTTTCTTCTCCATTAGAAAAGAATCTACTTTAAATGACATGAATTTCTAATGTTAGGTCACTGAAAATTGTTAAAATATCAGTACAAAATGTTCTGTGGTTTTCTAAGCTGCTTTGACATTAATTTTAAAAGTATAGTATCATAGTTTGTTAAATAATGTTAAAACTGTATATATTTTTAAAGCAATATTTTTGTTATGCACATACTAAAACTCAGAAATGATAAATCTTTACAATGGAAATCAAAGACTTGTAAGAGACATGAATGTGAGGAAAATGTTCATTGTGTGGGCAGAAGAGATTAGTTAGCCGTTTGATTACTGATTTAATTGGTTCAGCACAATATTGTAGGCCAAAGGGCCTGTTACTGTTCTGGGCTGTTCCACATGTGTTTTATGTTTTATGAAGCCAAACAAAATTCTTTCTTTAAATTGAGATCTTTCATTGCAGTTTTCCTTATCTTGGCCATTTTATTACTATTGTTCTAAACATTCTTCATATTCTTTGCATTCTGAACTTTCCTAGATCTTCTGATGTTCATCAATACCCCTTAACAAAGCCATTGTCAGCAGCTCCTGCAGTCTGGGTGATCATTTTTGATACATTCACAATGTGCAGTAATTATGAAATGTTCCTGTTTTATGTAAATATGTATAAGATTAAATTCATCATGAGAAATACATTTTTCTCATATCTAATCAAGGCTAATCTTCAATGATGCATGTACTGTACAGTACAGCATTGTGAATTAGGAAATCATGATCTTATAGATATGCATGCATGCCCTTTTATTCATCTTGTTCAAACTATTTAAATTACAGAAGTTGATAATCTGATAATTGAAATTATTTTCTGAACAGAAATAAAAATTAACTTTTATGCAGCAGTAGATGCCAATCTTCAGTGCTGTACATCTGCTTATGTAATGTTGGTGCTTACTGACATGCAGTATGGATCTTAAATATTTTTTGTTCTTCCTGTTCATGTTTTAATACAAATAAATGGACTTTTAGAATTATATGTATTTAAATATCATTGCTATTTAACAAACTTGGGCTAAGTAAGTTGCTCACCTAAGCTGATTACAAAATTGTTAAGTTCTGCTTTCACATACGGGAAGAAAAATCAAATTAAATTAATTCAAATATTCAAAGTATACTTTGGACACTACCTCACTTATTTAATATACAGTATTTCTGCTTTGCACACATTTAATAATCTATTCGATACATGTAATTGATTTATTTGTTTATTTATTATTATGTTTTATTTTTTCTCTCTCTGCTAGATTATGTATTGCATTGAACTGCTGCTGCTAAGTTTACAAATTTCACATCACATGTTGGTGATAATAAATCTGATTCTGATTATCAAAGTTTGTATCGGTATACAACCTTGAGATTTGTCGTCCCACAGACAGCATGAAACAAAGAAAACCATGAAACCTGTTCAAAGAAAAACATCAAACCCCCAACTTACAAAAAAGAACAAATCGCACAAATAGCAAAGAAAAAGAGCGAAAAACACATCAACCATAAAGTCAACAAAACAGTCCAGTTCAGTTTCAGCTCAGTTCAGTTCAATCAAGTGCTGTGTTGTTCTTTGACTGCAGGCTGCAGAGCCAGCCCGCCCTAATCAAAATTGCACAAAATAGCAACAAAAAGACAGCAACCACAAGCCATTAACACGTCATAACATAAACTACAGAGTCCAGGTCACAAACCCCGTCAACTAAACCTCGCCCAAGACCCAAGACTATGGCACCATCGTCTGGCTGAATGAGTGAAAGAGATATGCAAGTAAAACGAAACCAGTGAATTTTTATCTGCACACAGATGCATTGTAACTCAATGGGGAAGAAACTGGATCATTCCAAAAAGGTACTGCATCATAGTGCTGCAACAAAATCCTAGAAAAATTAAAAAAAGCAATGTAAAACTCCAACCCCACCCAACACATACTTACATGATAAAGTTATAAATGAGCATTGGAAAACTCTTGTTAGAAATTCATGCAAGAACACTGTTAGTTTTTGTACGGTACTGTACTAAAGTTTTTAGAAGAGTGAGAAAGTAGTACTGTTTATTATGTCTTTCCATTTACCAAATAATGCTTCATACTACTGAGCAAATACAAAGCTAAGTACTTTTTATTTCTGTTTCCGAACCATCTTCCTATTTTAACCAATATACAGTACTGTGCAAAAATCTCAGGTACACTAACTATATAAATACATATATTGAAGACCTCTGCACAGCACTGTATATCATCTATTCTTTTTATGAATAAAGAAATTGAAATGAACCACAGTTTTACTGTACTATGTGGTTCAGCGTCATAGAAAACAGGCCAAAGGGTAACACCTAAAATTAGGTATTTGCCAGGGAACCTTGGAAGATTTGGATCTGATGTTTTCCAGATGTTTCGGCTAAAAAATTATTTTTGAGATCCATAGCGCATAGGGATTGAGTTTTCAAAATTTCATTAGTGTAGATGTTGTTTCATGTTGATGTAAGCCATCAGAATCGAGATAAAAGTCAAATTCACCATAGTCTGCACCCTGATTTATAGTTCTAAAGTAGGAGAGATATCTATCTCCTAAATGCTGTTTGAATGCAGACAAAACGATAATGACGGAAAAGATTGTTGTCATGCACAAATAATTACACCAGAACTGTGGCTGACTTAAACTTGCAGAGGGTTAATTACCTGTAGGACTTTCCAGTTGTGATGGCCAAGTTCACATGCCTTTGAATGTCTGCAGACTTCATCAGAAGCATTATATTTGGCCAAAACACTTAGAGCAGTCTTTAGATGCATGTTTGTAAACAGATTATACAATATTGGAGAGAGAAATTACAGTGGATTCCAGTTAATAGGGCCATCAATTATTTGGGACAAACCTTAAAGAACAAAAACTAATTGAGAAAATGGCCAGGACTCCTTTCATTTATTTGGGACACTATGCCACTTACTAAGGACAGGGGACTGTTGCTGAACAGTTTCTAACTAGCATCAGTTGCACGCACTATGTGGCCATTAGCCAAGGCACCGTGCTTAAAGCAAATAGTTTTTAATAGCATCAATTGCATGTGTTTGTGTTCAAAAAGCAGCGATTTTTGTCACAGATAGTTAGTGAAAATTAAGCAGTAACTCAATCTGGAAATGTTTTGCTCACTGTGGTTTCAAGCATTCAGACTTGCAGATTCCTGAGCCGAGAGTGAAAATGAAACACGTTTGGAACTACAAAGAACTTGAAGGTATTGACAATTTGTGGATCCAAACAATTAACAACACTGCTACTGCATATATCAGATCCCACATGAATTTCATGAATTTTTTTTGTTGATGCCTCTTAGTAAGTAAAACTAAACACAAACTTTTTAGCCTCAAAATTGAATTTCAATCACTAGATTCTTTCTCATTTGCACATTGAATAGTGCTTTGTTTTGCATATTGACAGAGGTCCACCAAAAATTGTGAAATTAAATCATTCTCACTTTAAGAAGTTATCCAGTTATAACCAGTAGGATATGACTGTCATTCATAGATGACATCTGGTTGCTGATGTTATAGCTACTGCACTATTCACAACAGGTTGTCATGAGATAGAAAGGAGAGGTTGAAATGGAGAGATACATATGACAAAATGTGGATGAAGTGGTGGGAAAGGGAAATTGTGGAAGGAAGAGTTAATCTGGTTTGATATATAATGGTGACTCCCACCTCCCCTTACTCTGAAACATGATTGGACCTGTGCTGTGATGGAACCATATACAATGTTCCAGAGGTGATATCTTCAGTTCATGAATGATTTTTGACTTGGTGCATGATTTGTCCATTGTTTCACTGTGAATGAAAACTGAAGATAGATAGGTGTTTGATACAATGTTTGTTGCTACAGTTATATTTTCACAACAACCACTGGAAAATTATATTTGTACTTTGGATTTTGGCAAGTGTTGCTTGTTCCAGTTTCCCAGTGGGATAGACTTCCACCAGAAATAGGTGAAGCACTTGAAAATATGCACAATACTTTTTGTATAATTTATGTATTAAACAATTAATACAGATTGTCAGGAAATGTAGAGGAGGCTTCACCCAAATGCAGAGCAGTGGAGATGGTTTAACGGTAAATGATATTTTACTGATAAACTACAAAGTAACAAGCCACGAGGGGCTACAAAGCAAGAGAGAGTAGATACTTAACATGACAAGGCAACTGAAGGCTAGAAGCAACTGTTTGAGGCTAGCGGGAGATGAATTGTCGGCCCCAGTGTGAAACAATGTCTTGTTGTTAGAGAACCAGGTCCACCATCTTAGCTGTTGATAGAAGTTTGGGGAGGGCAATGAAGTGGGCAGCCTTGGAGAATGGATGCACCACTTTCATGATCACTGTGGCCCCATCAGTGGATGACCATCAGCTGATGAAATCCATGCCAATGTTGGACCACATGCGTTGGGGAACTGATAGGGGCCTCAGGAGCTCAGAGAGCTGCTGGTTGAAGGAATTGGACTACGCATGTTGAGGGTAGGCTGTGATGTTCTAATAATGTACATCTGTGATCATGATGGACCACCAGAACCAGCATTGCAGAAAATACAGATGGACGGAGAGGGGTGAGGAGTGGGCCCACTGGAGTGCCTCGGGGTGCGCGGCTTCTGGCATGTACATGCAGTTGTCAGGTGTGTCAGCTGGAGCAGGATTGTGCTGAAGGGCCTAGAAGATCTGGTTCTCAAGATCCCAAACAATCATGGATGGAAAGATGAGCTAAGGGTCAATCTCAGTTTCAGCTGGGCTGAACTATTGTGATAATGTGCCCGCCTTAGCGTTTTTGGAGCCAGGTCAGTAGTGGATGGTGAAGGTAAATTGCTTGAAGAAGGCGCAGCGAGCCTAATGTGGGTTGAGTTAGCGGGTCTGTTGTATCGATGAGGTTCTGTGGTCAGTCCTGATTAAGAAAGGTTCTGTGTTTCCCATCAGCCAGTATTTCCATTCTTTGAAGACCCATTTAATGGCGAGTAGCTCCATGTCTCCTACTCTATAACTGAGCTCTGTAGAGTTGAACTTGAACAAGCAGAAGGCACAAAGGTGTGTCTTCCAGTCCAGTCCTTGCTGGGAGAGAAAGGTTCTGGCACTCATGTCAGATGTGTCCACCTCTAGCACAAAAGGTCTGGAAGGGTTCTGATGGATGAGAATGTGAACAGTGGTGAAGTATTCCTTGAGCTCCTTGAAAGCATGGTCCGTAGCTGCGGACCAAGTTATTTGTGAGGTAGGTGACCTGTTGAGGGAGGTGAGAGGAATTTCAGATGAAATGGCAGTGTACGTTGAAAAATCCCAAAAAGCACTATTGTTGTTTGAAAGAGTCCGGTCAGAGTTATTCAGTGACAGCACACACTTTCTTTGTGTCCATGGTTATGCCTTGGGGTGAAAGGACATAACCCAGGAAGGAAATGATTGGGGTGTGGAACTGGCATTTCTCTAATTTGCAGTACAGTTGGTTTTCGAGGAGATGCTCAAGGACTGATCGGACGTGCAGACATGGTCTTGGGGGTCTTTGTTGTTGAGGTAGATGAACACATACCTGTGCAGCATGTCTTGGATCTTGTCAATGAAGATTTGGACTGTTGGAAAGTTGGAAAGTTATCACCAAGTGTTCGTAGTTGCCAGTGAGTGTTTTGAACACAGTCTTCCACCCATTCCCCTGGAGGATGAGGATCAGGTTGTAAGTGCTCTGTAGATCTAGTTTGGTGAAGATCTGGGCCCCACAGAGTTTCAAATGTGTAATCCATCAAAGGGCGAGGGTAACGGTTCTTAACGATTTTTATTGAGTCAGCAGTAATCAATCCAGGGACAAAGACTCCAATCTTTCTGCTGAACAAAGAAGAATCCTGCACTGGCTAGGACTGGGATGGTCAAATGAAGTCGTGCTGTAGCTCCTCAGCGATTTAATTGTTTATGGCATGGGTCTCAGGAGGGGAGAGGGAGAACAGATGATCTCGGGAAGAGGTAGTGCCTAGGAGGAGATGGATCATGCAGTTGTGTGGGCAGCGTGCTTGCCTACATTTACTGAAGGTGATGGCTAAGTCTTAGTATTCCAGTGGGAATCTGGTGAGGTCGAGTGTTTCCTCTATCTCCACGGACTTACAGGGTGAAGTCAACTGAGGATTCAGCAGTGAACCGGATGACCAGGTGAGTTGAGGGTTATGAGTGGAGAGGCAGAAATAATCCAAGTTGAGAGAGTTGGGTGAATCAATAAGGAGGAATTGGATGGGCTCGCACTACCCTCTGATACTCATGTGCACGCTTAGGCCATCCCAGACCCCGAGGGATGTCTGTCATTGGCCAGGATGCAGAAGGGGTGAGAGATAGTCTTGGTAGGGAATTCAAGCTGAATTTGGTCCATAAAATTGCCTGTGACAGGAGAATCCAGCAGAGCTTCCTGTGTGCCCAGAGCCATCAGCATGTGGAGAGGACAGAGAGAGTGAGTCAGGCTATGATGTGGCAACGAGGGGCTGAGGGTAGCTTACCAGGGAGAAGGTCGCTTGTATCTACCTAGTGGTGCCTTTTTCCTGGATGCAGTGGGCATCTGATGTGTGGGTGATCTGTGCTCCGCTGTAAACACACAAGTTGTTTCTCCATGGACACTCACGCTCATTGTCTGGTGTGGGGGGGGGGGGGGTGTTAAGGGAGCTCTCCCTAACTCCATAGCTTCTGGAGGTGTTGCTGATGAGAGTCCTGCAACCAGAAATGGTTCTGGCTGATGGTCTGGAGGGTTGTTCCACAAAATGCTTGTCAATTTGGAGGACCAGAGATATGAGGCTTTCAAGGTCAGTGGGCATCTCTCAGGTGGCCAGCTCATCTTTACAGTTCTCCGAGAGGCTATGAATTCTGCAGTGTGATCCGGCACTGAATGTGAGCCTTGATGCAGGTGAAGTATCTAATCCGCTGCCCCCCCCCCCCCACCTTCACTTCCTGGATGGTTGAAAATCTGGTGCACATCAGCGTTGAATTCCTCATATTATCCCAAATAGTGACTTTATTGTCCCATTTAGCGGTGGCCCAGGTCAGAGCTCGTCCAGTTAAGAGATGATGTAGGCACTCTTGGCTTGGTATGTAGAATACAGAGGGGCTGGAGCTTAAAGGGTAAGATGCACTGGAACAGGAATCTATGGCATTGGGTTGGGGATGTGTTGAAGCGTTTGGGCACTGAAACCTGGGCTCTGAGGAAGGAGGTTGACTGGCGCAAGGTTGTTGTATCAAGGCAGAGAGTAGGTTGAGAGTGGTGAGCAGATGGTCAATGGTTTTCTGCTACTTCAATTGATATTGTGTACTCAAATTGACAGTTGACTTCCTTTAGGTGAGCATACACTGCTGGGTCACTCATCCTGTCAGAAAATGTAGATGGAACTAGACCCAAGCACAGAGCAGTAGAGATGATTTAGTGGTAATGATTTAGCAATAAACAATATTTTACTAATAAACAGCAAAATAAGTTACAAGGGCCATGAAATAAGAGAACAGATTCTTAACACAACAAGGAAACAAGGTACTGTAAACTCCGGTGTATAAGCCGAGAATTTGGCCCTAAATTTCAGTCCTAAAATTAGGGGGTCAGCTTATACAGAGGGTGCCAACTTTGGAAAAACGAATACACGGAAGACAGGTCGTATTTTCTGGCTGTTTTTGAGTGAAATTGGTTCCATTGTCGACGCATGAATTCTTTGCTTTGTTTAAACTCATCTTGTGGCTGCAGCCAAACCACCAGGGAATGACTGCAACGTCCGTATTTTCAGCTTTCAGTGCTGCTTTTGTCTCACCTGATAAGTGCGTTTTGAACTTGTCCCAGACAAGTAGCGACTTTTACTTCCTGACACCTTCGGGACATCGACGCCACACCTCTTTAACCCACGTCAAGCAACCCATTTCATCCATCCAGCATTGTTCTTGAAGGTAAACAACACCCCATGTGAATTTTCTGAGCAATCTTTGTTTTTTGTCTCAACACAAAATCACGTCTATTCATAAATCAGGTGCACCAACCGCGTATCTTTGAAATTTTTGCTGACCTCACGGTGTTTCTCGTCCCATTTCAACGCTTGAACTCAAATCATTTCTCAGGTAACAATGTATCCTGACGATCGCTGGTGATTCACCCACTCTAAAACTTTTTCTTCCAGTTCTGGCCACTGGCATGTTTTCCCGCAGTTTGCACATTTCACCTTTGGTATTTCCCTCAGCATGTCCTCTGCCTTTCTCCACTCTGTCAGTCTCTCTCATTTACACTAAACTTCTTAGCAGCTGCAGAATTATTAGTTCCTTTAGCAAAATCAACAACCTTCAGCTTGAAGCCAGCATCATATCGCATTTGTTTTAATCTTTTGTACATGGTGGTCGCAAACTCAATACTGAGTAGACGTACTGATCCCGCCACCCCGTGTTATGTTTTAAGAGATTACGATGAGCGCTAAATGGTTTCACGGGGGTTACATTTCAGAGGATTCTTTTCCATTGGAAACCTAATCCAAAATTTCTCTCCCTGATTTATTTATTAAGAATTCGCCTATACCCTCTACAATGTGTAGGCCTGTTTTCTTAGCAGGTACTGGTTCACAAAATTTCCAGGGTCCGGATCCGGCAAAGCTGAGTACTGGTATGTGAGGTCTTGTGATCTTTTTTGGTTAAATCAAAAACCTCTACAAAAGGGGTCGGCTTATACAAAGGTAACATGAAAAAGTCACTTTTTTAACCTTGGAAATGGGGGTCGGCTTATACTCTGGAATATACGGTAAGTAACTGAAGGCTAGGAGCAACTGGTTAAGCCTGGCTGGTTAGTATGAGTTAGAAGAATTGTGATGAGAGCTGGGTTTAAATAGGCTTTAGGTTTTGTGTTGAAAACGAGTGGCAGGTAACTCCTGTTAGCTGGGTGGAGACTGAGAGGTTGATGCCTGTGCAGGCCTGACACAGTTTGTCTTTTACAAATTCAACTTGCTGTATTTTAGGGTATTTTTCTCCACATTGACCCATCACACTTCATGCACCCTGATGTAATAATGTGTAGTTATTGCCATTCTAGAGAATATTGTTATTCTTAACATGAACATATGTGGAATCTTGATTTTATTTCTATGTCAATTATATAAGACTGTCAGTCTACATTGTGCTCTGACAGCTTGATATAGAGTTAAATCCAGAATCAACTTGACTCAAAGACTTTATAGTGCCCAAGACACACAAACCTTCCTACTGATTTAGGAGCCAGAGTAAGCCATTGAGTATTTAAACTTTTCCCATAATTCACTATTCTTTAGTTTTATCGGCTTCTACATCACTCTAATGCCTCCTTTATGTGATCATTCATTTCAGTTAAACCATGCTTTATCATTTATGAGTAAGTTTTAATAAAGCCTACATTTAACTAAACTTGTTAACTAAAAGCTTCATTTAACTATTCCAACTCCGTCAGTCTGTTGCAGTGCGTAGTTCTATCCACATAATCATCTGTACATTTCCTTTAACCAACTTTTTGGAACATTCAACTTTATACAATGCTATAATATTGCTTGAAACACTACTCATAAATATTCTCCTTTTAAAAAACTGTGTATTTTGAAATTACCACAGATGCATGAAAAAAAAGAGAAGTACTGGAAATATTTAACATGATGGGCATCACGTGCAGAGGAAAAGGAAGTTACATATCAGGCTGTTGACCATCAGAACTGCAACAGGGAGGTGCAGCATTATTGTGGGATTCTCATGGATTCTAAATCAGAGGCCTTTAGCCAAAAATATCTCAACAGTCAAATCTAGGATCAAAGTTACACGGAAGTATGCAGCACCCACATTTTGTATCTTATTTGTGGGATGACATTCATCTCAACTGAAGCCACACAGGTTGCACAATGTAAGGATTTAAGAGAATGAAGTTGTGGTTGTGTGTTTGTTACATTAAAGACAATTTTTTGGCTTTTGGACTCACACAAAGATATTTAAAATGTTTTGTTTTAGTGTGGTTTTAATGTGGATTGCAACATGTAGAACAATGCTAGTGAATGGGAGTCGGCAGGACGTGCATGGCTCTGGCAGGACTGGTTTCTGGAATTGGAAGAGAGTGAAACAGGATTTGGTCTCCAGATGCTGGAGGCTCTGAACTTCAAAGTAGTGAAGGTAACCCAGGCAGCATTATGCACCACCCTTATTTCTTTGCAATTTTTTTTGTGCAGATATAAAGAAACTGTTCTTCCTTGTTGTAAAGGTCAATATTTAAGGTGTTTTTAAAAAAACACAGGTGACACGTGGAAAAAGTTCTTTGCGCAGCAAGGGGTTAGCATCTGGAACATATTGCATGGCAGAATGATGGAGATTGATTCAGTCATGGCTTTCTAAAAGAAAACTATTTCAGTATTTGAATAAAAAAACACAATCCGTGTGATGGGAAAGATGGATTGTGATTATCTGTTTGCTTTTGCAGAGAACTACATGGAATCAAAGGCTGAATGGCTCCATCCAAACTATTACCATTTTACAGTTCTCTTTTTGTTGTTCCACTTCCTCTGTCAGCAGAGGCTTTGCAGTTTATCTCTTTAACACTATACAATTTCAATGCAGTAGACCACCAAAGTTCTGGAGATTCAAGGTGATGCACATTGAAAAGTGCTTCCATATAAATTGTAATTTATGTTTTGTATTATTTATTCCATTGTACTGCTAATGCAAAACAACAAATTTCATGACATTTGCCAGTGATAATTAAACATGATCTGATTCTGATTCTGTGTCTACCTTGAGTTTATTATTAAGTTTTCTAGATTAGTGTAAAAGGCAATCTTGTGGTGATTGATCCATTTACACATCGATGGAGAGGAGACTCATCCTGCTGACAAACACTCCTGTATGATGCAGTCACCAGTACCACTGCATAGCAGGGATTTGCCCTAGATTGGTTATGCAAAAGAGAATCTATATTAACTGACAACTTCCTTTCTTGTATCTCTTAAAAACAAACATCCAAGTCATACAAAACTAAGTTTCAGTGTGCACACTCACTCAGTTTTTCTGACCCACTCTGAACAGTCAAAGAGTAGGAAAGGTGTTCCTATTGATCCCAATGTAATCTCCACATTTCTAATGTGGGGTTATCCACTTCAGCAATTGTGAGTCTCCAAAGTTTTTGCTGTTGCTACACCTGAAATCCTCTGCTGTTATCCCTTTCTTATCAGATTGAACTGTTATGTTTCAAATTCTTTGGCTTTGGCTCACTTGGCTAGCTTTTGTCAGCTTCTCATTGGATCTGGCCCAAGTATTACAGGCGGCACTACTTTATTGCTCTTTTACCAGATAAGGACCTGTGCTTCATGTCGCTTTCTTTGTTTTGCCTAAGTCAGCCCAGTTCAGCCAAGCCAACCAAACACTGTGCTCAGGTCACAGGCTGTTCTTTTCATAAGCCTGCAGTTTCTACTTTCCCAAATGAGATCACAAACTGCTTCTTATTTGGAAATTATCGCTGGTTTAGCAGAATATCGGTAGGGACCTCATTGTGTCTACTTTCAATTGCTCTGGATAAACTTATCTCTGATCAGAACCAGTTCACAATATGGTGGCCTCAAGAAGTCTCATAAAGTGGTAGTCTCCATTGTTTTCTACATGGCAAGAACATGACAAAGTCTACTTCCACCGTCCTTGACTCTTTCTAGTTAGATGTTTTGCTGAATTGAATTTCTTTAGTCACACCAAAAGATAAGAGAGCTGCAAGTACAGATATTATCTCAAATATTCCAAATCTATTTGTGGGATGTGAGTCAAAGTCATCTTCCTTTACTAGTCCAAGAGTTCTGCTTATTTTGAATTGGATTCATTGTACAGGCCACTTTATTCACATGCTTAACACAAGATACGGGTACTCTTCTCCAAGCACCATCAGGGCAAAGGTTTTCCAAAAGAATGGAGAAACACTTAAATGTTTTTTTTCATAATATTAAAAAAAATATAAAATTCTTAACACCTCATGTGAATCCTTGCTACAAAACTGTTCAAAAGAAGATCGAGCATCAGGGAAGGCATTGAGATTCTTCCAGCGTATGCGGGTGCAAAGCTAAAATGTTAGGAAGGGGGAATAAATCTCCCAAATCAAACTATTTTGAGAGCTTCCTGCCCGTCCTTTGGCACCCTTTGTGCATCCTACATAGGATTCTTCACATTTATTGAATCCATACAACGTGAATAGAATTAAGTCATCCTCAGCCCCAATGAACTCCTTAAATGGGGAAAAAATAATTTTCCATCTTGGGAGAACAAGGTAGCAGTCATCCACTTGCTGTATTTGAATGTGACTAATTGCAGAAATTTGCATTGATCTATGACAGAATTTTGGAAAAATTGTAAGACAAATGGTTGAAAATGATGGTCACAATACAGTGGTACTTTGGTTGGGTGTTAGAAGGTTTTGTGTGCAGCATATATCTGTAACCACCTAGCATGCAACCATCTCTAAGCCAGTGTGCGGACACTCTCTATTTATCCTGTGTAGTGAGCAAAATCTTTGCAAGTTACATCTATCTCCTGCTTCTGTCTGTCATTTGCAGTGGCTTCTCCTTTAGGCTGTTTCATGATTCTCTTGTTTCCACAATGTTGAAGTGTGAGCACCATGAGTAGTGACGTAGCTGTGGAAACTATAAAGTGTACACCTCCGTATAGAAAATGAAGTCAAAAAGTTGATAGAAATTCAAATAAAATTTTCCCCAAATTTTGCAACACAATTTCAATTTTTGCTTACGTTTGGCATTTTCAGTAATGGCTCTACTGGGGAGGTATTCCCACATGTATTCTGGTGTGCAAAGATTAATGGAAGAATTTCAGAAGGTTGATTAATCACTGCTAGTCCAATTAATCAGGTGAATTCCTGAAACTATCCATTTATTGAGGTAAGATGTCTTTTGCCTAATATTTTAAAATATTGAAAATTTATAAAATATAATACCTTTTGTGAAGTTTGAAAGTATTGCTATGGGCTGCCCTCAGGTAGTAAATGGGATCTGTTATTACAGATGTCCGTAAATAGGGAAATACCCAAATATTACTCAATATAGTAACCATATGTCCAGAGTATTTTAATGAGTGGAATCAAAAGCACGTGTGACTGATAAGAAAAAAAACATTTACTAAGAATGGAGAGAGGAAACTAGTTCTGCAGTTCAAAGGAACAAATGTATGCATGTAGGACTTCTGAATTTAATAATATTATTGCAGCCCTTTCATATGCAGGGAAGACAATAAGTTGGGTGTTGTTAACTTAGAGTCAGCCGGAATTGTTTTTAAGTAGGTTTGATATTTTACAGTAAATATGTAAGAACAACATTATTGACAGCTTATTGGAGCAGCTATGCTAGTCATGTTCACTTAGAGTAACACCGAGTCAATTTAAGATTGCTGAGTTTGATTCAGGGTGATTCTCTGACTAATCTAATAAAGAAATTGTGCTCTTTTGTCTCATATGTTTGTGAACCATCCTGAAACTATATATTTCACAAAATATGTTAGCAACTGATCGTTTTAGTAGTTCAAATGGAATGAACACTTTTGAAAATGTATTAGTGTAAAAGGTTCAGTCAATGCATTGAGATTAAGTGACTTTTCATTGATTTGTGAGGTGCATTTCATTGCTCTTTATTGCTCAGATAATAGATCAACTCTCAGATTTTCTCCGAGAGGGCTAAAAATTTCAACACAACAGCAATGTTACTCAGTTAAACTCATCATTGCTCATTCATCATTATTAGTTTTTAAAGAATCTTCCACAATATCATCTTTGCTGTCACTTTACAACCAACATTGGATTTGATAATGTAAAACTTTTATTTTCAATTCTGATAATGAGCTGTTGTGCTAATAATACCACTTTATTGCTTCCAACTGTTCTTCCCATTTTTCTTTGATGTCAGAAAATAACTATATTCTACTGAATATAGTTTACTCTCCGTGCCTGCTGGTGGCTGACACAGTGCTACTGATAAAGTTAATTGGCTAAAACCAGTGAACCTCAATTTGGCAAACTCATCAGTGTCTGTTTCAAATTTTGAATGCTTTTTATTTCTTTTTTATCATAGGTTAAAATACTAACTCAGATAATGTTAATTGATTCCATGTTGATGACTTTGTGGTTTCGATTGAAAATTGAAAGGAAACATGATGTCACCAGCAAAGAAAGCTTCACAGTGGCCATTCTTTGTCTTGTGCCTTGCTACATCTGGGTGCACAATATTGTGGTTTAGTCTGTATCTGTTACATGGTTTATGGTGGAGCTATATATAGCATATTCTTCAAAACGTTTCTGTGGATAGGCAGGAAATACTTTGATTATGAAGGAGTTTATGAGAATGTGGAGTCCAGGTGGTGCCTTTCCCTTTGTCTTTATGTAAGAACAAAGGACAACTACATTTTCTATTATGTATTTGCACATGAATTTCAATTAGTCTGTTAATTAATAATACAAAAAACTACAGTATTAGTTCTCATTACTCTTCTCTTGTTACAAATTCATGGAGGAATTTGCACTTAATTAGAATTGGCATGTCCTACAAATAGTGAATCTGATATTTCTGTGGAGCATTGTAGAGTTTCCATCTCCTAAAAGTTTGGTTTAAAGGACGTAAGAAGTATAATGCTTGATTGAAAAAGGGAACCATGGGGTCACCAAAGGCCTCCACATGCTGAAAGCAGGGTCAAACTTGAAAGTAGACCAGCTTCCATTTCAGGCTTTTAGGACATTGATGAAATTAAATATAATCGAAGGCATGCAATGCAAATCACACTCCAACAAGCTAATTACAGAAAGAATGCATCTGCTTTCTTTGGCAGCATGTATTTTCTCTCGAGGAGCTATTGTAACTATTTGCTGTCTTTAGTTGTATTCTTTTTTAAATGGGATTATTTGTTGCAGAATGCCAGAAGAAAATTGGGACTATTAACATAATTGGTATCATCTGTTCCATGTATGATGAGCAATATATATGGAGCACCAAACGTGTGTTAAACTAGTCTTGTGATTCAATCTCTTTATAATGATTCAGTTAGTAACTGTTTTACTTCAATGCACATTTCCTGAATTATTTCCCATCATCAGTGCATTTTATATCTGTGTGAATTCCAGGCTAAAAAGTTAACTGCCTCTAACTTTGCTTTAAATCAAAATTTACGGCAAAGGAGGAGACCATCTTGCATAGTTCCTTTGCTTTTTTAATTATATAAATATATGCATATAAAGTATATAATCCATCATACACCTCGCCCCTTAGTTCAAGTATTTGTACAGCTTTATTCTGGATTAGATAGATGTGGAGTTCAGATTAAAAACAACTTTAAAATGAGGATAAATAAGTAAATCTGCAGAAATTAATGTACTGCTCTGAGTTTTATCAACAGTGATATGAGAAACTTGAAGCAATGGTAAGTCTGCACAAATTATTGGATGCGTCTCAAACAGGATTTTAAAAAAGCCTATTTTTGATATTCTTCAGTGGCAGAAACCCAAATAGTTACTCTCCTGCCAATGTGAGAAGATGGCTGAGACTTTTAATGATGGAACTCATTTGTTAGAACAAAACGGGAACATCATAAGAAAATTTAATGACCTCACCGGAGATATGATGCTGTTATTATTCTCATGTATATTGACCTGCAATGTTAAACCTCTTTGCTTCTTTACTCTCCTAGGACCACCCCATTATGCTTTAGTGCAATCTTCTTAGCTTGTGTATTCACTGTTACAGAGTGTGCAGAATGATACATAATAATAAAACTATTACTATGCATTTTACTAATTGAGTTAAAAATAAGAATGTTGATGTATTACTTCATAATATACAGAATTTGAATTCAGATTCAGAATCCATTCTGATTATATACCAGGATGCAAAGAAATTAATTACTTGTGTGAGGCTCGAAGAATACCAATTCTTTTTTTTCCATTTATATTCTATTCTTATTTGCTTCAACTATTTATTTAATTTCTCTTTAAGTTTTATTGATTTTTTTTCATATTTAGACAAATGCTTATCATACTGTCAGGTTCTGCATAAAAAGAATGGTTTTCAAAATTTCTGCTTGATACATGATAATTGATGGCGCTTTGTCACCTTCAGATAGGATAAGCTTTATATTTAATCTATCAACATTCTTTACAGTTAACTAATATACTTTCATTAAATCTTTTGGCTTAACACATTTAATGAAAATATTATGATGTCTCTATCAGTGCTTTTCAAGGACGCTTGCACTGCTTAGAAAAGTGCTTTATATTGCCTTGTTGCTATTTTGAAAACGGGCACTCAATTTTTTATACTTAAGTGTTTTGTTTAGAGCTACACATTTGAGCCGGTTTTCATTAATGTAGGCTAGTTTATTGCTTTCACAGGTGTTAACATTTGAGTGTTAAAATTTGTTAAATGTTTTATTCAACCAGTTTCGTAAAGTTATAACATACTAGGAAAAGTATCGTACAGGAACAATTATAAATTAATGATATGTTTATTCCATCCAAGAGCTTGTGCTTTGGGAGGATTAAATACTTTGTTACTTAATTATGTTCCCTCCTTTTTAAATATTTTAGTTAAAAATCAGTTATTTTATTTCATTTTAATATTCCAAAAATTTTGTGAACCATTTGAAATGTGAAAAAGTATATTTTTATAAATATTATTATAAGTGGTGGTGACAGAGAATATTATTTTAAATACACAAAGACATCTGCCTTATGGCAGTGACATTTATTTGTTTAAAATTTGAAGTAGCATGGTAAAATTATGATTTGCTGCAGGAAAAATGTAATAACTTGATCATTACTTTAAAAAAATATGCACTCACATAACTGGCTTTCACTGTCTATACTGTTTGCAATATGCATTAAATTACTATAATTCAGTGTTTTGAGATTGCATATGGATGTTTGTGCCATTAAATACACAGGAATAGGTAAATCATATTAAGGCATAATGGTGATCAATATCTAAGAGAGTTTTAATGAGGTTTGGGACTATACCAAAACTTTATATGTGCTTCCATACCAATTTGAAGCTAAAGTATAGGAAATCATCATTTATGTGACATTAGAATATGAAGCTGTGAATTACAGAAAATAGTCCAAGAATAGCTGTGGCAATATGTGATTTTGCAACCATTTTATCATTTTTTTAATGGATGATCACAGTTACGCTCCAACTTTGAGATCTTAGCAGATAATAAATGCTGGGATCCATAGACATAAGTAATATCCATACTTTGTTTTAGTCCTCATCCTTCCATCTGCTCAGTCATTTATAGTCCATCAGGCTAACAAAATGAGATGTTTTAAATGCTTCTTCTAAAAGTGTTAAGATGTACAACAGCAATTAACCAATTAATAGTTTTAGATTGGTTAATTGGAAATCAATTAACTGAACCTGTCTTCACAGGATTTCATGTAAAGCTAATGGAGGAAACTAATGACATTATTGATGATACAGAATAGATATCACACAAAGTAAAAGCTTTGACTTTGAATTACATAGACAATAACCATTTTATACAAATTGCAAAAGGTTTATTGACTAATGTCTGTAAAGGAATAATCTAATAAGTTTAAACTTTCCACTCTAAAAACACCCTCCATAATGTATTTTGTAACTTTTATGCATATATCGTGAAGTCATTATAGTTATGTGCTTTTTAAAACAAAAAAAGGAAAATAATTGTATAAAAGTTGGTAAAGGAGCTTTCTGCACTCTCCAGAACAGTGCAAGGAGATCTTTTATATTCATCTGAGAGAATAGAGTGGATCTCAAGCTCAATGCCTCATTTGAAAAATGGCACCTTTGATAATACACCATGGCCTATTACTGCTCTGAAGTGTTAGCCTTGATGGGTGATCAATTGGAAAAGGGATTTACTGAATCATCTAGCAACCAAATTCATGTAGCCTTCTGCTACTTCTATCTTCTTACCAACACAGTTTAATGGATAATGAAGATTACATATAATTAAAGATAATTTTGTTATGCCTAGATTATTTCTAAATTTCAGATCACTTCCCTATTAAGACATTGAAACAACTCAGATTTTCTGTTAAAAGGCTTTTGTAACCAAAAAATAAGTTAAAATGTGGTTTAGGAAAAAATTGTACTGAAATAGATAATTAATGTTCTTCATGGTTGTTCTTATAGCACAGACATTGAAATGAACTTGCAACATTTTCTTTCTCATTGGATAGTCTGCTGATGAACCACGGTAACGTTGCAGAGAACTTACAGAACTTTAAAAATACTTCTGAATTACTCTCACTGCAATCTGTAGCCTGTAATTTCCCTTTAAGTAATGTACTTTTGAATTGTCTTAACAAAATGGCAACTTCACAATCTTCTGAAGAGCTTGCCCTTCTTAACTCTCAATCATACAGATATGACACCTTTAAGCAGATAAAGGTACATCACAGCCAAAAGAGAGGGAGGTGGGGAGGACACCAAGTCAAGGTATGAAACCTCCTCAACCCAGCATCTTGTTAGCAATTGTATGGTATCTGGGGAACAAGATTGTCGACCAAAAGACAAGATTGCTGCATTAGATGGAAATGAGAAATTGCTGTATTCTCTGTTTCATGGAGAAATGGCTCAGTTTGGTAGGTAAGATTGGAGGGCTTCTCGATACACAGGATAGACTTGGCTGCTGATTCAGAGAAGGCAAAATGTGGGGTCTGTGTTTCATGATAACCTCTTTGTGGTGCTCGGATGTAGAGGTCTTGTTGCACTCTTGTTCCCCTCTTGTTCCCCACCCTGCAATAGTAATGATTAAGTGCCGACCGTTCTACTTATCAAGGGAGTTCTTCTCCATGATCTTGAAAGCAATTTACATACCACAAAGTACTGAGTGCTGTTATCAGCAAACAGAAAGCAGCCTACCCCAATGCCTTTCAGATCATTGTCGAGTACTTCAATCAGGCTTGTTTGAAGAAATCTCTGCCCAATTATTATCAACACATCACCTCTAGGTATCCCAACACACTCGACCAGTGCTATACTACGATTAAGAATGCCTACTGTTCCATGCCTGGACCATATTTTGGGATATCTGATCACTTGGTTGTCCTCCTCCTACCTGCATACAGACAGGAGTTAATGAGTAAAACTCCACAGACAAGGACAGCAGAAAGGTGGTTGTGAGAGGCAGAGGAGCAGCTATGAATTGGTGTATTGTGCTATGTTGAAGAATTCAGAGGATCTGAATGAGTACACCAGAGTTGTCAAAGACTTTATAAAAGCAGTGGTAGATGAGCGTGTCCCCACAAAATCATTCTTCGTCCTCCCCAACCAGAAGCCCTGCATGAACTATGAGATCCACAATCTGCTGAGTGCCAGATCAGTGGTATTCTGGTCTGGTAACCAATAAAAATACAAAGATTCAGGTATGATCTCTGGAAAGCCATTTCATGTGCCAAGTGGAAATTCCAGACCAAACCTGAATCACTGAAGGATGCTCTAAACTATGGCAGGGCTTGAATACTATCACCTCCTATAAAGTGAATCCAAACAACACAGATGACAACACTCTCAGATTCTTCACCATTCGGCCCTTCGAGTCAGCACCACCATTCAATGTGATCATGGCTGATCATCCACAATCAGTACCCCGTTCCTGCCTTCTCCTCTATCTTTAAGAGCTCTATCTAACTCTTTCTTGAAAGCATCCAGAGAATTGGCCTCCACTGCCTTCTGAGGCAGAGCATTCCATAGAGCCACAACTCTCTGGGTGAAAAAATTTTCCCTGAACTCCATTCTAAATGGCCTACCCCTTATTCTTAAACTGTGATCTCTGGTTCTGGACTCCCCCAACATCGGGAACATGTTTCCTGCCTCTAGCGTGTCCAATCCCTTAATAATCTTTTTATGTTTCAATCAGATCATCCTTCTAAATTCCAGTGTATACAAGCCCAGTCACTCCAGTCTTTCAATATTTGACAGTGCCACCATCCCGGAACTGGCTGGAGTGTTCACCAATATCTTTAACTTCTGTTTCAGAAATCTGAGGTACCCACCTGCTTCAAGCAGGCTTCAATGACTGGTTGTGACAGTAGGCAAATTGAAGCGGATCCAAGGTGCCCAAGAAGAACATGGTAACCTACCTCAATGACCATCATCCAGTAGCACTTATATCCATTGTGATAAGTGCTTTCAGCAGTTGGCAATGAAACATCACCTCCTGTCTGATAAGCGACTTGGATCTGCTAGAATATGCCTACTGTCACAACAGGTCAACAGCAGATGCCACTTCATTGGCTCTTCACTCAACCACGAAACATCTGGACAGTGAGGATGCATATATCATTATGGTCTTTATTGGCTATAGGGTGGCATTCAGTACTATCATCCCCTCAGAACTAATCAATAAGCTTCAAGAGCTAGGCGCCAATACTTCCTTGTGTAAATGGATCCTCATTTTCCTCACTTGTGGACCCCAGTCAGTTCAGATTGGCAACATCTCCACAATCTCCATTAGCATAGGTGTACCACAAGGCTGTGTGCTTAGCCTTCTGATCTACTCACTTTATACAGTGTCTATAAAAAGTATTTCTCCCCCCAACCTTGGAAGTTTTCGTTTCTTTTTGTTTTACAATATTGAATCACAGTGGATATAATTTGGCTTTTTTGACACTGATCAATAGAAAAAAAACTCCTTCATTGTCAAAGTGAAAACAAATTTCTACAAATTGGTCTTAATTTATTACAATTATTAAACACAAAATAATTGATTGCATAATAACTCAACCCCTTCATGTCAGTATTTAATAGATGCACCTTTGGCAACAATTACAGCCTTCTCTGTGTAGATAGGTCTCTATCAGCTTTGCACATCTGGACACTGTAATTTATCCCCTTTCTTTACAAAACTGCTCAAGGTCTCTGTCAGATTGCATGGGGATCATGAGTGAACAGGCTTTTCAAGTCCAGCCACAAATTTTCAATTGGATTGAGGTCTGGACTCTGATCTGGCCACTCCAGGACATTAACCTTGTTGTTTTTAAACCATTTTTGTGTAGCTTTGGCTTTATGTTTGGGGTCCTTGTCTTGCAGGGAAACAAATCTTCTCCCAAGTTGCAGTTCTCTGCATCAGGTTTTTCTCCAGGATTTCCCTGTATTTTAACATAGAAAACCTACAGCACAATACAGGTCCTTTGCCCACAATGCTGTGCCAAACATGTACTTCCTTTAGAAATTACTTAGGGCTACCCATAGCCCTCTATTTTTCTAAGCTCCATGTACCTATCCAGGAGTCTCTTAAAAGACCCTATTGTATCTGCCTCCACCACAGTCACTGGCAACACATTTCACGTACTCACCACTCTGTGTTAACAAAAAACTTACCCCAACATCCCCTCTGTATCTACTTCTAAGTACCTTAAAATTGTGCCCTCTAGTATTAGCCTTTTCAGTCCTGGGGAAAAAGCCTCTGACTATCCACACGATCAATGCCTTTCATTATCTTCTACACCTCTATCAGGTCACCACTCATCCTCCATCACTCCAAGGAGAAAAGGCCAAGTTCACTCAACCTCTTCTCATAAGGTATGCTCCCCAATCCAGGCAACATCCTTGTAAATCTCCTCTGCATCCTTACTATAGTTTCCACATCCTTCCTGTAGTGAGGTGACCAGAACAGAGCACAGTACTCCAAGTGGGGTCTGACCAGAATCCTACATAGCTGTAACATTACCTCTCAGTTCTTGAACTCAGTCCCATGGTTGACGAAAGCCAATGCATCATATGCCTTCTTAACCACACAGTCAACCTGCACAGCAGCTTTGAGTGTCCTATAGATATGGACCCCCAAGATCGCTCTGATCTTCCACACTGCCAAGAGTCTTGCACGGTCACTCTGTATTTGAGGATGGCCTGCTCTAGGCAAATTTACAGCTGTGCCATATTCTTTCCATTGCTTGATGGTGGACTTAACTATACTCCAACCGACTTGGAAATTTTCTTGTATCCATCTCCTGACTTTTGCATTTCAGTAACCTTTTTGCAGAGTTGCTTAGAGTGTTCTTTTGTCTACATGATGTAATTTTTGCTGGGATACTGACTCACCAACAGTTGGACCTTCCAGACAGGGGTGTTTTTACTACAATCAATTGAAAGACCTTGAATGCACACAGGTGATCTCCATTTAACTAATTGTGACTTCTAAAACCAGTTGGATGCACCAGTAATGATTTGGTGTGTCATGTTAAAGGGGATGATTATTTATACAATCAATTATTTTGTGTTTTATATTTGTAATTAATTTAGATCACTTTGCAGAGATCTCTTTTCACTTTGACATGAAGTCTTTTTCTGTTGATCATTATCAAAAAAGCCAAATTAAATCCACTTCAATATTGTAACACATTAAAATATAAAAATTTCCAAGGGAGTTGAATGCTTTTTATAGGTACTGTGCTTATGACAGTGAAGCTACACACAGCTCTAATGCCATATGTAAGTTTGCTGACAACACCACTGCCGTTGGCCAAATCAGCGTGTAGGAGGGAGACTGAAAATGTGGCTGAATGGTGTCCCAACAACAACCTTTTACTCAATGTCAGCAAGTCGAAGGAGCTGATTATTGACTTTAGGAGGAGGAAACCAGAGGTCCAAGAGCCAGTCCTCTTCAGGGGATCAGAGGTAGAGAGGGTCAGCAACTTTAAATTCCTCAGTGTTATCATTTCAGGGGATCTGCCTTGAGTCCAGTATTTAAGTACCGTTACAAAGTAAGCACAGCAGTACCTCTGCTTTCTTAGAAGTTTGTGAAGATTTTGTATGCCATCTAAAAGTTACCCCTCAACCATCAGCCTCTTGAAACAGAGAGGATAGCATCACTCAACTTCACTTGCCCCAATCACTAAACTGTGCTCACAACTAATGGACCCACTTTTAAGGACTCTTCATCTCATGTTCTTGATATTTATTTATTTATTATTAATGTTTCTCTTTTTCTTTCATTTTGTATTTGCACAGCTTGTCCTTTGCACATTGGTTGTTTGCCCGTACTGTTGGGTGTGGTCTTTCATTGATTTTGTTGTGTTTCTTGCATTTACTGTGAATGCCTGCAAAAATAAGAATTACAGGATTGTATAGGGTGAGATTTACGTACTTTGAACTTTGAGAGGCATTATGTTCATGGAAATATGTTTGCTAATCCTTTTATTTATGCTCACAGAATACATGTCAGTGTTGTGCTCAGTGGTAGGATTTGTGACTTGTATTAAAAGGTTGTGCACTAAGCAATGACAATTTGCATGTGTGGTCTCAACTCTTATTCAGGTTACATGTTTACTTTTTGAGTCAGAAACCTCCAGATTAAAGACTCACTGCAGAGAGGCAAAGTCAAAGCTGGCATTCAGTTGAATACTGAGAGGTTGCTTCAGAAGTTGGTAGTGAGCTTCCTGATTGACAATTGAGCACATTGTTAAGACTTTTCAGAAGGTAATAATGCACATTGCAAGAAGTCTCATATCACATTTATGCTAATCTCAATAAGGTCAACAAATGTCCTTCCCTAAAGGACATATTTAAACCAAATGGTATTTTGCAACAATTCAGTAATTTCCTGGTTGTCAGTTCTAATATTAATATATTGCAGATTTATTTAATTAACAGAATTTAAATTCCCTGTCTGCCTTGGTGGGATTTAAGCTGGATTGAAATCAATAGAATTTTAGATACAGAGTGAATTATGGGGATTGCAAAGGAATATGCAATTGAAGTGAGAGATCAGAAATGATCTTGCTAAATGGAAAAGAAAGCTCAAAGAGCTATGTAGCCTATCTTTTCTTCTATTTCTTATCTTCTTCCTGATTGGATTGAATTGATGGAACGTAGAATAGATGGTGAAACAGAACTTACCCTGGTCCTTTTGTGTCATTGGTAAGTGTAATAAGAGGTATGTTGCATAAATCAGTGCTGTGTTCTCAAATTTTTGTAGTTTATGTAAATGATATACATTATTGCCAAAGTGTTTATTTCGGTGTTGTATGACTCTATGGCTTGGATGAAGAGACCAAGGGTGTGGTTGCTCATGATAGAATTTGTTTATGATAGAAAGGTATGTAGAATAATAAGTGGCAAAGATTTGGCAAATGGAATCCAATATGGAAAGACGTGAAATTGTTCATTCGGGCAGGAAAAATAGTTTTTGTTTTTGAAAATTGTGAGAGATTAGAGCGATCCGAGACGCAGAAGGATTTTGATATCCTTGTACATGATTAACCAAAAGCTGGTGTGCAAATACAAGAGATAATCAAGAAAGCTTACAGAATGTTGAAGAGGAATTGAAACTAAAAGGAAGAGGTTGTAAATTTGTTGCAGTGAGCATTGATGAGATCATATTTGGGATCACGTGTACAAAATTAATCCCCTGAAATGGTCAACACTTATTCCTTAAAAGAGCAAAAAAAATACTGCTTATTGGTTGTTTATTTAATTGATGCATGTGGGAACATGCTGTGCACAAATTGGTTCTGGCATTTGTCTCAGTTACCTCAGTGACAGCATTTCCAAAGTAATTTTTTGAATTAGTGGTAGTTTGCAGAGTCTCGTGATAATATAAAAGGCAGTTGTAAATGCATTCACTCTCTTAAATCCCACTTACTATTCAAAACTCTATTGAAAATAATATACTTATTAAAAGTATTGTTCTAACATCTAAACATTAAGTGGGAATGGAAAGACTGGGCTCCAGTTTCTGTTAGACCAACATTAGCAAAGAAGTACTTCCTTAAACTACACACACATTTGTGGGTTGTTTGTGAGATAACCTTTCAGCACACCAGTTGTCAAAACAATGTTTGTAACTGTTTTCTTCCCCTTTTAGGTTCTTGCTGCCTAGGCATGGAATATTAATGAAATTGTTTATTCTCTTTGATTTTCAGCTGATGTTGTGCAGTCTATTGATGAGAGACTTTTTGGGAGCTACTGTAGCATGTTTTGTATTTATTTGCAAGTTTTTCATTGATGTTAGGACATTTTGATGCATCTTCAGAGCAGGTACAAAGGAAAACATCGATGAAATGTGTTTTCGATGGTCAGTGTTACCCATTAAAAAAATAGCACTGCAATATTGTTGTCAAGTGTGTCACTACCTTTCCCAGGAAGAGTATCCATATGCAGCAAATTTCCTCTTGGAATAACAGATCAAAACCTATAAAGTGGATCATTTATATGCCACTCCCCATTATAGAACAGCATGGAGACAGCTAATGAGAGGCATGGCAAAGGGAATATTTCCATGACTTTGTTCCCATGCAGTCAGTGGCTGAAAGTGCTGTCTTGGGGGAATTATTTGAAAGAACAAAAGTGCTGTCTGAAATTTTTGTGCCACTGCTACTTCAGTCAACACAACAGCTTGGTGCAAAGGGTGTGCTACACATAGAGAGCCTTTTTATTGCTCTTTTTTAATCTTAGAAATCCAGCAGTGATGATAAAGGTATCTGTGACATTTGCAATTTTCTATGCACCAGCCCACTTCATTTTCTTCCTTAGTGCCACTTACATGGTACAGTAAGCCTGTACCATTGAGAATAATTACAGTCTGCATAAAATGAACAGTGTAATATGAACACAGCTTCCTGTAATTGCCTTTTCATTATTTGCTAACAGTAAGTTACTCACTCATAAGGAAAAAAAATGCATAGTAATTGACTGACAACAGGAAGGTGAAACAAATTCCACAAATATGATAATTTTCATATAGCCATAAAACTTCTTCACCCTCCCCCATTTTGAGTGAGGGAAAACCATTTACACTGTAATGTAAAACTACTATTGCCAGGATTGAAAGAAAATCATATTATTAACATTTGCATCTCTTTAGACTGGAACATCCCATTATCAGTATTAGAAGTAGACTGAGTGCTTTTTTTTTTACACAATTTAGCAACTGTGTAGCCTCTGACCCAAATCGGATTTTGAGTTTTGTTTGTTGCAGAAGCTATGTCATGGAAGCTTGTTAGCCGTGGGCTAATTATTTTAACCTCTAGTTAAAATAAGCATGATGCTAACATGGGGGAAGCTGTGCTTTTGGCACAAACAGATTTTCCGAATTAAGTGCACTGTCTTTGCCAGAAGCTTTATCATTTAGATTTATAACAAACCCTACTTTTGTTCTTGTCTTGAAATTTGCTAGATTACTGTTCTGCTGATTAATAGATCTTTATTTTCATAGCTTGTGGCTATCCTTTTTTAACAGCTATGATTGTGCATCATAATTATCTAATATACGTAGCAAAACCCAAATCAAATTAGTATTTCATGAACCAGATCAACTGATTGGTATGAATACCTGCAGTACAGCCCTCTTTAACATTTAACAGTAGAAACCATTTACGTGCTTGAAGGATTTGTTTATATTTTCTCAATATAATTGCTTTTCTGTAATTAGTTCCATGGGGACAGTATATTCTAACAGTTAAAGAATAATTACAGCCTATGAAATATTAAGCTGCCTAACAGAACCTATTGTTGATAATTCACTGTTTAATTTTATGCAACAAGTAATACAAGATTTTCATTTTTGTCACGGTTGCAATGGACATGCATTCTGTGCACAAAGAGAATTTTTTATGAAGGTAAATAGACTATAATTTGATAATGTTTCAGTACACCAAAGCATATTCAAACTCAGCAGTTTTATTAAAATTTCTACATATTTATTTTCATCTGTAGTAGAGCATTTGTATATCGTATACTTTGAATGATCTGAGGTGTAATTTTCCAATTTAATGACATAGAGAAACTCCTTCTGAGACTTTATACTATTATAGTTTTATATGATTCTATATATTTATTTTGTAATAATTTGAAGTATTTAAATTAAAAATCGACACATCTTCATTTTGTAAACTTATACACCCTTAAAAAATTCAAGTATTGCCTTTTAATAATGCTTCAGAGCATTAACAAGATACTAATTTTGGTGAAAATGTAATTAATAAATGCCTTTTAAAAATTTAAATAAAATTTAGAAAAAAAAAAAAAAAATTCCAACATACTAATCCTTATAATTGTATTTTGAATCTTACTATGATAATAAGTGATTAGATGATCAAAAATATAATTTAAGTATTTGCTTTACTATTCTGTTTGTATAGAATGACCATTGTTAGGTCAATTAAAAAAATGCATTCATCGTGAAGTGAAAGCTTCAGCAATTAGGAAATGGATCCATTGATGAAAATTGATCATTGAGGCTTTCTAAAAAATATAGTAAATAGTTATTTTATGGAAGCGGCATTTAGAATTGATGCTTGTTGCCTGCTGACGTTGAATTTCTGTGAGAACAATGGTGAAATTAACTGGATGCCTTTCACGACACTGGTGTGATGCTTCTGTTGTTTCAGCTCATTCAATAATTAATAGAATTAAACAGGAAACTAATTCTCCAAAACTCTAAAGCAAGTTTTGGTCAACAAGGAATTGAACTATAAGAATTAAGATCACACCTTTGCATGGAAGTCTGTACTTTGAAAAAGAAAAAGATAGTATTAGCAAGAGATCCAACTGGCTTTGTTCCTATTTTAATTTCAGAACATTGATGTTTAAATCTATTTGAATGAAGAAAAACAATTGAACTGAATGCATTTTTGATTTTCTGCAGAAAAGTGACAAAATGGAATTCAAAAATGAGTGGCATATAGCAGATGTTAGTCTGTGATGCAACTAAGAATTTAAATGAACAATCTTCTGAATTAAGTCATAACTTTGACTGTAAAGGTAACTATTTCAAGATTAACTGTTTTATCTTTGCTCAAATTACTCGATAGTAGATCTGTGCTTATCCAATGCATATAATTGTCCATTTGGCATACTGTATATGCCTAGAAAATTTGTTGTTCATGTATGCTCTAGCAATGAACTTCCTTGGGTCTCTATTCTGGTAGCTTACTCTGACTTGCTTTCGATGGTATTTTCCAGCACTGACCCACTGTGGTGAACTACATATACCTGTCTGGACACGCCCCTCTGCTGACTGCTCCTGTGGCTCCTCCCACAGACCCCTGTATAAAGGCGACTGGAGGCACTGCTCCTCCCTCAGTCTCCAGGATGTTGTGTGGTGGTCCCTTGCTGCTAATCGTGGTCTCTTGCAGCTAATAAAAGCCTATCGTTCGCCTCCTGTCCCCGAGAGTTATTGATGGTGCATCACCCACCGCCACCCAATCATTTGGAGTTTGTGGAATCAGTGGGAAAGGAAGTATGTCACCCCTATAAATCAGATGGGCACTCTGGCATACATCTGTCCATTAACTTCCAGAAGTTCTGAAATCTACATCCTTATCAGAAGTTAGTAGTTGTGCTGCCAAGGATTTACTCCAAATCCCCACCTCTTCTTCCTCCTCCATTTACTTCAGACTGTCAAATGTTGCATCTCTCCCACCAGCAAGGGCTAGATTGCGATGCTAGAGATGCTACTTGTTACTAAGGAATCCAATGTCTTCTGGAAATAGTGGAGTAACTGGTCAATTTGTGCATACATCTGTTGAGCCTGACATTTTTTGTTCATGCCATGTAGATTTTTAGGATTTATGTGGGGCATGTTTTGTGTTTCCATTGTCCTTATGCTTAGGGTAAATTGTACTTTTAACTATTTTCTTTATGCTTTTTGCTGTGTTAATACCAATCCCTTTGCATTACTTATATAAAAACTTAATTGCAATTTCTTTGACATATTTATTTCTTTATTTAGCGATACAGTGTGGAGTAGGTCCTTCCAGCCCTTTGAACCACACTGCCCCAACAAACCCAATTAACCTTAATTTAGTCGCAGAATAATTTACAATGATGAATTAACCGACTCTTGGACTTTGAGAGGAAATTGGAGCACTCGGGAAAGCCCATACATTCCAGATGACACCAGAATTGAACTCTGAACTCTGGAACGCCCTGAGCAATAATAACATAATGCTAACAACCACACTACCATGGCACCATGCCATAATTTAAACTGTATTTTATCTTATTTATAAATTATTATCTCTCTCTACTATTGGCTTCTTAAACCATTCGGGCAGTAAGCAAATTCCAATATCGTCTGCAGTTTGTTTGAATTTGAAGTGTTTGATGGTGATGTCTTCCAAGTAATTTTCTCTTCCGGTGATAAAGTGATTTTGCAAGGACTTTTCAGTTAGATGATGCAAATATTCTGTGATTTCAAAACCAACTTCCATATTGATTGTCCACATTTGCAATCCACAGATTCAGTTGGCTTTGTTGCTGGTTGCCTAGTAAGAGTCTTTTATGACTTCTACTTAAATTTTCTATATAAGTAAATAAGATTCAAGTGAAAAAAAATTCCTCTAAGACAGCTGGAGGTACAGATTGCTTTGGGACTGAACTGGAATAAACCAGCCATCTAAGTCTCTACCATCACCTAGAAATGCGTTTGAATTGATTTCACGGATGGTTGCTGAGTGCTAGAACGAAATGTTCTATTCACCAGCATTGTCAGTTCACATGTTAAGGTGTAGAAAATACATTTAACGTTTTTCTCACCTTGCCAATGCTGTGATTGTCTTTCCCCGAGCTTTACCTGTTGTATATTTGACATGAAAATCTACAACAGATAGATTTGGTTCTTCTTCCAAGTTGGTGAGTTACCATTTTGTTTACATTTCATGTTAACTTTTACCTCCTCTCTTTGTTAGCTTCCCCACTTATGCACCTTTTTCCATTAAGTGGCCCTGTCTTGAATTTAACAGTACTTTTTTAACCTTTTCTCTCAATTAAAGGAATATAATGGTGAGTAAAATGATAGGAAATTAGGTATACTCAGGGAAAAAACAAGTATGATATTCCTGCCTCACAGTCCACAAGTCTAATACATATACTTTAATTTCTATCATGTAGCTTATACAGAAAATTAAAGTTTAAAAAAAATCTCCTTTCATTCCTGCATGTTGTTCTCATTAATGCCTTCTATATTATTATATAATGTGTTGTGTTTATGACTTGCTAATTTACCTCTTTACTTTTATTTTACATACATCTTAATGTAATCCATAATCATCTAAAAGCTAACTGTGTGTTGAGGCTAACTGATGGGAATGCTGGTTGGACTTTACCCCCCCCCCCCCCCCCAGTGAAGTGAGTGCTTGTGAATAGAGGTGTGAAGGGTCAATTTTGATCTCATATGCTTGATCAAGGCAAATTTGAAAAGCAGGAGTTAACAACAACCATGCAGAAAAGTGAGCATGTTAGATCAAAAGTTTGCAGTGGAATACGGACAAAAATACCAGTCACATTTGTTCTAAATGCAAGGTCAAAAGGTTGTGCACTTACAGAGAACAGGGTCCCTGTCTATGCACGTGAGGTATGGACTGGCTGTAACACAAACTAATGGGTAACATAATACAGTCAGAGGGGAAAAAAAAGGTCTCAAGTCCCTGAGATCCTGGGAGAAACAGTAGTCCGTGAATGAGCAACATCTCTGAGGCCACTGCACGATAAAGTTTAACAACTTTAGAGCATTAATTAATCCCTACATTTTTGTAAGGTTGTGGTTTCATATGTCCATAAATTCTGAAGTGAAAATAATTGTTAAAGCTGCTTTGAAAGATAAAACCAGTCATGTGCAAGCATTTGAGTAGTTGTTTTTCCATGGGCTCTTTGCAAAACTATTCTTCAGTGAATTAATATAGATAAATTTCTTATGGGGGCTAATTGGGAAGAATAGCACTTTGCATTTTCTCCCACAGAGATTTATTGTCCTTTTGTTACACATTTAGTATGTAGCATGGCATATATATGTTATTATATACAGATGTGTCGCACAATTACAAAAGGCTATTGCATCAAGCAGGTCATGAGATTTTGTTGAGGATCATTAAAGAGTAACTCGTACAGCATTCCATAGTTAGTGTCTCATGGGAAAGTAAGATCTTGTAGAACATTATGAAACTGAAAATTAGGAAATACTACTTGCCTCATAAGAAGAGTTTTCTGTTTTAAAACAGATGCAATGGTCATATACATAATGGAAGAGAAGATATTATAGAAGACAAATGGCATAGTACAAATTTGAATCATTACATGCTCTACATTGATGTGGGGTGTGGTTACAGCTCATGTGGGAGGTATTGACAGAGGTATTTAACTTGTTCCATAGCGAGGATCATTTGCCATCACTGAACTATTAGTGGCTATGAATATGTTCTGAATATTTATAGATAATCAAAATTCAAATGTTCTTGTTGTAAATTAACTTGTACAGTTTATAAAACATTTCAGAAGAGGATATTATAAGGTAAGCTCTATAAAAATGGTCTTGGACCTGAAACGTTAACTCCATTCTCTTTCCACAGGTGCAGCCTATGTAGTGTGTCTAGTATTTTTGGTTTTTATCAGGTTTCCAGCATCTGAAGTGTTGTACTATTTAATTACTGTTCCAGCAATGCTCATTTTGAAGCAGTTCTTCTCCCCTTGTTGTTTCCCTCCTTGTTGTTTATAGTGTTCAGTTTTGATGAAGGGTGCCTTTTATATTAACTCTTCTTTCTCTCCCCAAAGATCCTTACTAATCTTTTGTATTTGCAGCACTTTCTTCTTCTATACAGAAGTCCTATTCCTTTGATTACATTGAAGCTGTATAACCATAGTCTGAAATTACACCACTTTGAATTTCACTCCCAGCTTCACATTCATATTTGGGTAATTTCTAATTATTTGTTCTTGAGCCCAATCGCTGCATCGAAATTGGTAATATTTAAGTAATTTCTCTTTTCTGCTCTTTCACATTTTGTAGCTATTCATGTTTTGATGACCTTTTCCATATAATATTTCATATTCCTTTCATCATTGTTGCATTAAATAATTTTATCTTGTCTGGTAATTTGTAATTTCCATAGTTAGCTATTTTTTTTGTTAGATGTAAGTTTATTCACATTGAAGTTTCTGGACATTTTAGTTCAGAACTCGCATTATATTTAAGCTCTAACAAATACCTAAAAAATATTTTATCCATGCATCTAAATTTTCTAGTATGTTTCTAAATAGTATTGATCGCAAAGCTAATGATAGCTATTTAACATTGAGAATATTGTTGTCAAGTCTGACTTTTGGTACCAAACTTTCCTCTTAAAGGAAGAACAAGGTTTAGCAATTTTATCAATCCCAATAAAATGATCTTGTTTTTATTTGAGAACCCTAAAGTACTTATACACATTGTGTTGGATTCCATTGTAATTGAGAAATAGAAACCAAGGATTCTTGAAATTCCAAGCTTAGACAGTAACTAGTTATGGGATGATTAGTAATCCAATTATCTGCAAACACCTTTAGCTATTTTTTGTTTAGGACAGGAGGATGTGAACTATTCTTTGAGATCTCCAAGTTAGCATTTCATATGCTGTGGTTTTCTTGAGGTGTTGAAATCAAGCTTTGGGATACCAGCTTTAATCCTCTTATGCTTGTGTGCCTGGAAGTCAAAGATTGTTTGTATGGTTTAGGATTTAATGATCTGACATTGCTGGAATTTTAAGGTTAAACTGACCTTTGTTTTGTAAAGCCTATACAATTGCATTTTGGGTTTAATTTTGTGATGGCACTTGTAAGCTTTAAATTTTATAAGGCATTATGTAAACAGTAAACTGTAGAAATATTGTTACACCTGCGTGTTACATCAATTGATTTTTTACTCACAGTTCAGTTTTTAAAGCACTTTGAAGAATGTTTTCATTGACCAGCTGTTAGAGTGTTTCCTTCTGTAAAGTTTGCTTTTACAACTAAAAAAGCATATGGCCTAATGAAGGCTGTGCAATTCCAAATTTTATTGTAAAATTGGGGCAAATGCTGTTCCTGAACATGAAGTTGGGATAGAAGCCACTTTAGCTGATTTTTCCATATGAAAGTCAATCCCAAACGCTATGATTTACCAGCAAGTCCCTCGTCACCTAATTATTCTTTATGACACGAGGGTCAATGGTGCCGTAGCCTAGAATTTCCACAAATTATATTCTCAATGCACAAGGGGTAGCTGAGAATGAGAAATATAAGGTGCAGCTGCTGCCAGGCCCAGCTGTGATTGGTGGAAGGGGAAGGTTTTGTGTGTAGTTTGAGGAGCAATTACAGCAGCTGGGAATTACTTTACAGAACATTTTTTCCCCGTATGCGGCCTGTAGACTTCCAAGTCTTCTGACTGGTTGTGTGAGTTTGAGATTACCATTAAATTTTGATCAGCCGCTCTCTTTCAAGCATCTTTCTTAACTCGCCCGCGCACACACACACACTCTCTCACTCACTCACTCTCTTTTGGAAACTTTGCCTCAAGATCCTTGCAGAATGTCTCTATTATTTTTGTTTTACTCAGAGTCCAGAAAAAAAAAATCTCAACCTGCAAAATTGGGAACCTTTTATTTTTGCTCATTGGGCAGTTCACTGCAGGACTCCCAAAATGCAAACATTGAAAGAGATCTTCTAATCCATTTCCAAGGCTATAGGAAGGATGTAGAAGCTTTAGAGACTGTGCAGATGAGACTTACAAGATGTTGCCTGGGTTAGAGGACATGTCTTTTAGAGATAGAGTCATAGAAGAGTAGAGCAGAGAAACAGGCCCTTTGGCCCATCTAGTTCATGTCAAGCCATTTAAACTGCCTACTTCCATCGACCTGCTCCCTGGAATGGTCCTACTGAAGTGCAACTCCTCACACTTTTGTGCATTAAATTCCATTTGTCTGTTTTCAGCCCATTTTTCCAGCTGGTCAGATCCTGCTGCAAGCTTTGATGGTCTTCCACTACCCCCCCCCCCCCCATCTTGGTGTCATCCACAAATTTGCTGATCCAGTTAATCATATTAACATCCAGATCACTGATATAGATGACAAACATAAACGCACCCAGCACTGGTCCCCACCGCACTTCACTAGTCACAGGCCTCCAGTCAAAGAGGCAACCATCTACTACCACTCTGTGACTTCCCCCACAAAGCCAATGACTAATCCAATTTAATACCTGATCTTGAATGCCAAGCGTCTGAACCTTCTTGATCAATCTCCCATGTGGGACCTTGTCAAACACCTTGCAAAGGTCCATGTAGACAGCATCCACTGCCTTGCCTTCATCCAGTCCCTTGGAATACCTTCCATTAACTTTCCCGCTACTGATGTCAGGCTCACCGACCTATAATTTTCCTGGTTTATTTTAGAGTCTTTCTTAAACAATGGAACAACATTAGTTATTCTCCAATCCACCAGTACCTCACCTATTGCTAAGGACGATTTAAATATTTCTGCTATGATCCCTGCAATTTCTACACTTGCCTCCCACAGGGTCTGACAGAACATCTTGTCGGGTCCTTGGAATTTATTCACACTAATTGAGTCAAGACAGCAATCACCTCCTCGTCTGGTTCTGTATAGGATCCATGACCTTGCTTGCTGCCTCGCTTATATAAACTCTCTTTCCGTCTCCACAGTAAATACAGATGTAAGGAGTCCATTTAAGATCTCCCCCATCTCTTTCACCTCCAAGCATGTTATTATTCTAATCTTCCACAGGACCAATTTGGTCCCTTGCAATCCTTTTGCTCTTAACATATCTGCGGAATCCCTTAGCATACTCCTTCAACATGTCTGCTAGAGCAATCTCACCCATTCTTTATCACTCCTGATTTCTTAAGTACTCTCTTGCATTTCTAATGCTGAAGAAGTACCTCATTTGTTTCCACCTGCTCATACCTGCTATGCACCTCCTTTTTTCATTACCACAGCCTCAATGTGTCTTGAAAACCAAGGTTCCCTATACCTGTTATCCTTACCTTTTGTTCTGACAGGCACATATATGCTTTGTACTCTCAAAATCTCACTTTTGAGTGTCCACTTACTTAGTACAACTTTGTCAGAAAACAGCCTGTCTCATCCACACTTGCTAGATCCTTTCAGATACCATCAGATTTCTGATGCCTTTCTCCAATTTAGAATCTCAACCAGCAGACCAGACCTATCTTTTTTTGTTATTTACCAAGATTAATGGCATTATGAAACTAGATGCAAAATGTTCCCCTACACAAACTTCTGACACCTGCTCTTTCTTATTCCCTAATAGCAGAACAAGTATTACACGCTCTCCCACTGGGACTTCTCTGTACTGATTAAGGAAACTATCCGACACAGCCTTCCATTTTTCTATCATCCCTGTACCTATCTAAGAGTTTCTTAGGTACTCCAAATATACCTGCTTCTACCACCATCTCTGGCAAGGCATTTCATGCATCCACTACCTTCTGTGCAAAGAACATATCTCTGACATCCCTCTATATATTCTCCAAACACCTTAAAACGATGCTCCCTTGTATTAGCCATTTTCACCTGAAAGCCCTGGAGCTCTTTTTAAACCTTGCGCTACATCACCATGAACGACCTCTTATGCTGATTGCAGTCTGCGGACCTGTCCCTGAACTTAGAACTGTGACATGACAAACTATAAATCTGCCCAATAACCTTCACTGTTGCTGAAGCAGAATAGTGTTTATTTATTTATTTAGTAATACAGTCCGAATAAGGCCCTTCTGGCCCTTCGAGCCACTCCACCCCAGCAACCCCATGCATTCCAATAGGAGGACATACAGAGACTCCTTACAGAATGGCTCTGGCATTGAACTCCGAACTCCAGAACATTCCAAGCTGAAATAGCGTTGCACTAACTAGTGCCCAAATGAGGATGTCTGACAACATTTTTTCCAGTTGACTTTTACTGTTATTTGAGATCACATTGAATTACGTACAGATAATGGCTCAATCAGTTCATACTGACCTTTTCTTCCACTCTGGCCGCCTCCTAACTTGCCTTTTCTAACTCTGTCAGTACAATCATTTTCACATTCCCTGTGCTACATTTTCCCATCTTTCACTTGGAGTTTTTCCACAATTGCATTATGGGGGTTATTAACAATGTTCTAATATTGGAAGTTTAGCCTGGATGGATTTCTAGAACAACGTATCTTAAATGGATCACATACAAGGTTAATGCAAGTTTCACGGGCAAATTATAAGGGAAAAAGTCTAATGTCTGTGGAAGAGGAAATGTGAAGTTGTGGACGTTGAGTAGTCACGAGCATGTATTGGGCCTGTTGGCAAATGAGGGAGAATTGATATACCATAAAGTACTAATGCACAGGTTTTTGGGGGCTGGTAGGGTGCCATGGCTCAAAGGGCTGGAAGGGCTTATTCTGCACTGTTTCACAAGGTAAGTAAATAAATAAAAAGAAATAATTGTAAAGGCTGATAAAATGTCAGATGTAGCTCAAGAAAGATGGACTTAAAATTCAGTTGGTACAGAGCCTTGGTCAGATGTCATTTGGAGTACTGTGTTGTGTTTTGGGAACCAAATTTCAGGGAAGATATATTGGTCTCAGAGGGAAAAGAATGATAATGGTGTTTGAAGCATTAAATTACAAAGAATGATACATATTTCCCTTGAATTTATAAGACTGAAGGATGATCTAATTGAGGTAATTAAAATGATTAGATCCAGAAAAGCCAGTTAGATACAGAAAAGCTAATTTCATCAGCAATAACTATGAAACGAAGAGGCAGGACCCTTAAAGTTTCAATTTTGCTGTTTATGAGAGAAATTATAAAACATTTTTCCTGAAAATAGATTATAGTACAGTACTTTATGATTGAAAATTTACTGGAAATAGATTACAGTTGCAACTATTTACAGATTGCATCTTGCAGTTTGGGATGTTTGATTTTTTTTTACCTCTGAGCTGTTCGGTGTGATACAATTTGTCTTATTGCCCTCTGATTGAAGGGATTTTGGACCATGTGCTATAGGGGCATTGTTGGCATTCCTGGGACAACGTGGTCTCACCAGCATTCTGCTTGACTTGGAAGATTGTAAAGGAAGTAAATGCTCACCTATGATTTTTGGGGCTGTTTCCCTACAAGTTGAGTGTGATGTTATTGTGTTCCCTGTCTGCAAAGCATAAAACTCAAAAGAAAATTTTCAGCCCTATCTGATACAGAAATCTACAATAGGAAGTTTATCCTGTATCGACGTACTCTTCAAGGACTAGCTTACTTCACTGTCTAGCCTCTGCGGAAAGGTCTAGCTGCCAATAGCCACCGCTTGAGTGGTGAGTCCCCCCTCCCTACTGAGGAGGTACTTCTGGCTATTGAAGTAGTTTAAACACAGATATTTTATTTTTATTGATACACGTTTAAATTCAGACAAGTAATTCTTAACACACACAGATGATTTCTAATTTATAAAGATTTCCAAATACAAAAGGCTTACAAACTACAAAGGATTTACAAATGTAGGTAAAATATTTACAGACTAGAAGAACATACTAATGAGTGGCAGACGAACGAGTCGTACGTTGCAGAAACTGGAGGTTGAGGAATGGATTCTAGTTCTATCTGTTGTTATGAACCCCGTAACTGGGTCACTTACCAGCAAAGATAGAGAGGTCCTTTGAAGTCTGATGTTACTATTTTTAACAGTATTTATTAGTAAAAATACACAAAAATAATATCAATGCAAACATACAGATACTATACGTCATCAATACTAAATCTAAAAGTGCGGGTATAATAATAATCAATAAGAAATAAGCTCTATCGTTGTCTAGGGGATAAATTTATTGTCCGATGGAAATATAAAAGTCACTCAGTTCATTCAGGCTGCAGCCTTTGGTTGGAGTCGAGAGAGATTTTTAGAAACTTGCCGGTTTTTCCTTTTATGATTTCGATCCTTCGGGAGTCCCGTTGGGGTGGCCGTTCACTTGTGGCCTCTCCTTTAGCTAAAGCCGTTCTTCCGTGGTGAGGCTGCCAATCCCAGGCAAAGGGAAGGGACGCACGTGAGCCCCCCACCGGCTGTCGCTATTAAACGCTGTCACGGGATTTCTAGCGTTTCTCCTGGTGCGTCTAAAGGGGTTGTTCCCCAGACCCTCTTTTATCCTTACTCACGGGGTCTCAGATGTCAATCAGGTCGGGATGATGCAATCCCTCAGCCAGCCCACTCTGGTCATCCCCTGAGGGCTTCACTGAATGGTACAGTACTCAATACACAATTCCGTCTCCAAGAAACAATGGCCATTATCAGTGGTTCCGTTCCGCTGAGGCCAGGACACATTCCAAACCTTGTGTATTCTGCGTGTCTCCCTCTCATTTCCTGGGTCCCAGACCCGAATTAATAGCGATCTTGCGATTCTCAAAAAGGAGGGGGCTACTTTGTACCCTTCGGCCCCTCAAGGTTGTGGCACATTCGTAACACTGTAATCCTTTATTTCTCTCATTTTCTTTGTCATGCTGTGAGGGCTAACCCCTTGAATACAGAAACAAGCCAATCTGTAGCTATGTTTGATGTGCTAAGTGACACAACCCCAATGTCTTGTACTTGGCTAATGGAGAGATGTCGCCTGGTCAATTTGCAAAGCTGTCCCTCCAATCTCAAACTGTTTCTTGCTCACAGCAAAAAGCTGGGCAAGAACTTTGATAAATGTTTAACTTTATCACCAACAACTCTGATACTTTGGAAAGGTTATGCAGCTGTGTTGGAAAATTGAGTTTAGCAATAAGTCTCTCAGTCCCTGGAAAGTAAATATCCACCACAACCGCCCTGATTTTCTCCCACCCTAATTCACTAATTTTGTAGGACTATTCACACTCTGTTTGAAGGATTCCCCCATCAGGATCTGTTAAACCTAATTACATCCTCTATGAAGAGAGATTGGTCTAAACAGACCCTTTCACTGATTTCAAGGACATTCTATCAGTGCTGTGATCTGACACCACCCTTTGCTCCAACATCACTACACAGCCTACAACTACTGTGCAGACCCAACTGAGCAGTTTGTGGACACCCTTCTGAGTCTGCAATAAAGAGAAGACCAGACAAATTGTTTTTCTGTACTGACAGGGGAGCAACTGAAACACTTTATGGCTTCCAGCTTCTATGCCATTTTCATGCATTGGAATTTTCAAGCAACTGGTTTATGCAAAGAATATTCGAAATGTGGAAGACTGTTCCCCAAGAGACGAGTGCATTTTTATTAACTGCCTTATAACAATAAGCTTGAGGCACTCAGTAGTTGATTCATATTGACTTGAGTAAACATTAAAATCATAAGTCATGACCTTAAAAACTCAAATTCCCAAAGTACTTTACTTCTTGACGTGGTATGCCTCATATTTTTAAATAGATTTCAGGCTAAGAAATGTCAAGTCATTCAATAAAATAGATCAGGTTAAGATTAATTTGCATACAGATCAGATAATAGTGTATATCTTTGCTATCCATTTCCTAAGTGAAAAAATTGAGTCATGTTGCTATTAAGAACTTCAACAGTGAATTTTGTTGATTGTCAAGGGGGTGGGAGTGGGTGTCAGCAACCTTTCAGTCTTTTACTTATCATCTTGTTCTGACTGGGACTAAGAATTGACCCTTTAGTAACTATTTGACATGGAGTTTTCCAGTTGCGACTATTCCTGTTTAAAATTCAGGAAGATAAGAGGTCTTGACAAATAGACTTGTACAACAGCCCCTTCAGTCACCATATCAATACTGACTATCTTGCATATATATAGTAATCCCATTTGTTTGTGTTAATTATATACCCCTCCTCCCCCCCCCCCCCCCCCCCCCGATGGTTTGCTCATTTAAGTATGTGTCCAGGTACCTCTTAAATGTTGTTACTGTTCTAGCCTCCATTATCTCTTCTGGCAGGGCTGTGCTGAGCTAAGATTTGCCAAAGTTTCCAACTTTATCCTCTTGGATATACATATAAAGTGACATGGAAACTAGAGGAATATGCATAGATGAATTGACTTATCTTTTCATCAACAAAACACAAAGGCATATCCACCTAAATAGAGTGAGGTTATGTCCTCAGCCCTACTGTACTCCCTGCACCCCTATGATTGTGTGACCAAATTCTGCTCTAATCCCATCTACAAGTTCACAGATGTAGTAGGAACATTTCAAATAACAATTTGTTGGTGTACAGAAGGGAGACAGAGAGCTTCGTGACATGGTGTCATAATAGCAACCATTCCCTCAATGTCAACAAAACAGAAGAAATAATCAATGATTTCACTAAAGAGGCTGGTACGTGTTCCTGTCTCTATCAGTGGTGTTGAGGTTGAGAGGGTTGAAAGCTTCATGTTCCTAGGTGTGAACATGACCAACAGTAAGCATGTCTTGGTCCAACTACATTGAGATCATGGGCAACAAACCTCACAGACGCCTCTACTTCCTCAGGAGGCTAAATAAATTTGGCATATCCCTGTTGATCATTACATATTTTTATCAATGCACCATACAAAATATTCTGTCAGGATGCATTACAGCTTAGTATTTCAGCTGCTTTGCACATGACCGCCAGGGAGTTCTAGACACAGTCAAACACATGACAGGAACTGGCCTTCCCTCTATGGACTCTGTCTATACTGGTGAATATATTATATTGGTGAAGAAAGCTTTTGGTATGTTGGCCTTTATAAATCAGAGCATTGAGTACAGGAGTTGGGATGTAATGTTAAAATTGTACAAGGCATTGGTGAGGCTGAATTTGGAGTATTGTGTACAGTTCTGGTCACCGAATTATAGGAAAGATGTCAACAAAATAGAGAGAGTACAGAGAAGATTTACTAGAATGTTACCTGGGTTTCAGCACCTAAGTTACAGGGAAAGGTTGAACAAGTTAGGTCTTTATTCTTTGGAGCGTAGAAGGTTGAGGGGGGACTTGATAGAGGTATTTAAAATTATGAGGGGGATAGATAGAGTTGATAAGGATAGGCTTTTTCCATTGAGAGTAGGGGAGATTCAAACAAGAGGACATGAGTTGAGAGTTAGGGGGAAAAAGTTTAAGGGTAACACGAGAGGGAATTTCTTTACTCAGAGAGTGGTAGTTGTGTGGAACGAGTTTCCAGTAGAAGTGGTAGAGGCAGGTTTGGTATTGTCATTTAAAGTAAAATTTGATAGGTATATGGACAGGAAAGGAATGGAGGGTTATGGGCTGACTGCGGGTCAGTGGGACTAGGTGAGAGTAAGCGTTCAGCACGGACTAGAAGGGCCGAGATGGCCTGTTTCTGTGCTGTAATTGTTATATGGTTATACAGTCGGCCCTCCTTATCCGCGGGTTCCGCATGCGTGGATTCAACCAACCATGGATCAGGAAAACTCGGAAGCTTTCTCTCCAGCACTCGTTGTTTGAGCACGTACAGACTATTTTTTTTCTTGTCACCTTTCCCTAAACAATACAGTATAACAACTATTTACATAGTATTTACATTGTATTAGGTATTATAAGTAATCTAGAGATGATTTAAAAGTGCAAGCAGTCCCCGGGTTATGAACGAGTGCCATTCCTGAGTCTGTCTTTAAGTCGGATTTGAAGTCAGAACAGGTACATCCAGTATTAGGTAGCCTCAGTTAGTAAAACATTTTTCTTAGTATATAGTACACACGAAATGCTGGCAGAACTCAGCAGGCCAGACAGCATCAATGGGAGGAGGTAATAACGACATTTCGGGCTGAAACGTCGTCACTACCTCCTCCCATAGATGCTGTCTGGCCTGCTGAGTTCTGCCAGCATTTTGTGTTTTTTATTTATTTCCAGCATCTGCAGATTCACTCGCGTTTTCTTAGTATATAGTATATATTTCACCTTTCTATGCATATAAAACACTTAAGAAACATATGTATTTCAATTATTAAACCACTGCGTTGCTTAGTAATAATTGTAGCTTTCATCGGGGCAGGGCCTTTCAAATTCTCCATTAAAGTTGTTCCGATCGTTGCCCGACTGTAGTCTAACGCTTTTCCAATGACTGATGGCATTTCACCTCTTTCCGATCGCTTTATTACTTCCACCTTATTTTCAATCGTGATCGTGATTATTTTCGTGAACAGAAACCCTGCAGATTCAGAACTGCGCCAGGTCCTAAAGACCACTGCACTGTGACATGTTAAATAAGGTCTGGAGTTCTGCTGGGTCCTAAAGACCGCAGCATTGAGACAGGTTAAATAAGGGACTTGAGCATCTTCATTTTTTGGTATCCGTGAGGGTCCCGGAACCAGTCCCCCACGGATAAGGAGGGCTGACTGTACTTCTCATTGCATTAGTAAAGTACCCAGTATAATCAAACTCCTCACCCACCCCAGACATTCTCTCTTTCCCCCTCTTCCATGTGCGGACACCTAAAAACATGTACCACCAGGCTTGACGACAGCTACAATCCCACTGTTATCAGACTCTTGTATGATAAAGTGGATTCTTAACCTCACAATCTGCCTCATTATAATCTTGCACATTATTGTTCTCCTGTTTAGAAGCTTTTACACTTTATTCTACGTTGCTATTGTTTAGGGGTTCCCAACTTATTTTATCCCATTGACCCCTACCATTAACCGAGGGGTCCATGGACCTGAGGTTGGGAACCCTTGGTATTGTTTTACCTGATTCTAGCTCAATGCACCATATAATGGTTTGACCTATGTCAACAGTATGACAAGCTTTTCACTGTATCTTGCTACATGTGGCATTAAAGCAATACCAATGTCAATATGGCATTTTTCTATAAAGTTTATTTTTCTGTCCTTTCATCAAGTATTCTTTCTGTAGTCATTCCCATTTCTTTAGCCTTCTGCTTACACTCTATAGAGTATATTTCATGTTTCTGTCAAAATCATACACATGATTTTGGGTATTGCTGCAGATTGGTTAACCTATATGATTGGTCAAAAGAAAGTAAGAGTTATTTTATTTGCTTTTTCACCCATGTGTTCAAAAGCAAATGGACTGATACAATGTCCCTGATATTTGACAAATGTTTTATAAATGATCAGCTAATCAATCTGTAATAAAGGCAGAAAATGTTAGAACTATTCAACAGCTCAAACAGCAGCTGCAGAAAGAGAAGCATGTTAAGCATGTCTCACAATGTTGGGATTGAAATTTTTAGCAGGAAGAGGAATGTAGAGCAATTAGGACATATCAGTTGGAATTGCCATGTGGTTGACAAGGGAAGGAAAAGAGAGGGTATATAATGTAATAAAAATTAATGGGAAGTTAGAGGACTGGGAAGTGTTTGAAAACCAACAGAGGCAACTAAAAAAAAACTATTGAGAGAAGACAGAATGCCAGAAATTTGAGAGTGTCATGGTGCAGAAGTGAGTGTAGCTGCTTTTATTAAGGAGAGGGTGCTTGGAAAGCTGAAAGCTCTGAAGGTAGACAGACTACGTGGATGAGATGGACTACACCCCAGGGTTCGTAAAAAGGTAGCTAAAAAGATTGTGGAGGTATTAGTGATAATCTTTGAAGAATCACTAGATTCTGGAATGGTTCCAAAGGACTGGAAAATTGCAAATGTCACTCCACTCTTTAAGAAAGGAGTGCGACAGAAGAAAGGAAATTATAAGCCAGTTAGCCTGATTTCAGTGGTTGGTAAGATGTTGGAATCCATTATTAAGGATGAGGTTTCTGCTTACTTGGAGGCACATGTTAAAAAGGCCAAAGTCAGCATGGTTTCCTTAAGAAGAAATCTTGCCTGGGAAATCTGTTGAAGTTCTTTGAGGAAATAACAGGAAAAATATCAAAGGAGAGTCAGTGGATGTTGTTTACTTAGATTCTCAGAAGGCCTTTGACAAGGTGCCACACATGAGGCTGCTTTAACAAGATGAGAGCCCATTTTATAACGGGAACTATGCTAGCATGGATAGGAGATTGGCTGACTGTCAGAAGACAGAGTGGAAATAAAGCGGGCCTTATCTGGTTGGCTACTGATGTGTAATGATGTTCCCCAGGAGTCAGTATTGGGACTGCTTCTTTTCACATTACATGTCAACAACTTGGATGACAGAATTGATGGCTTTGTTGCCAAGTTTGCAGATGATACGAAGTTGGGTGGGGGGCAGGTAGTGTTGAAGAAGCAGGGTGTTTGCAGAGGGTCTTAGATTTGGAGAAAGGATGAAGAAGTGGCAGATGGAATATAGTGTAGGAAGGTGTATGGTCAGGTACTTTGGCATAAGAAATAAAGGCATAAATATTTTACAATCAGGGAGAAAATTCTAAAATCAGAGGTGCAAAGAGTTGAGGAATTACTTGTGTAGGGCTCCCCAAAGGTTAACTTCCATTTGAGTGGGTGATAAGGAAGGCAAATGTAACATTAGCATTCATTTCGGGAGGATTAGAATACAATAGCAAGGACGTGATGCTGAGGCTTTATAAGGCTTTGTTTAGGCCACACTTGTGAGCAGTTTTGTGCCCCTTATTTAACAAAGGATATGCTGGCATTGGAGAGGGTTCAGAGGAGGCTCATGAGAATGATTCCAGGAATAAAAGGGTTAACATATGAGGAGTGTTTGATATCTTTAGGCCTGTACTTGCTGGAATTTAGAAGAATGAGGGGGATCTCACTGAAACCCATTAAATATTGAAATACCTAGATAGAGTGGAGTGTGTTAAATGCCGGAAAGGTCAACAAATGAAGCAGTATAGATTTAACTGAGGAGTAGAAAATGTTAAATAACACTACTGGGCATATCCACTAGGTCCCTAGTCGGAGAGATTTTCAGTAGAGCAAATGTGTTAGCAGCTTTCTGAGATGGCACAAATAAAGAAGAGTAATTGACATTGAAGGCACAGAATTCTTTAAATGCATTCAAGAAGAAACACTTATTTCAGCAATACAGAGTAAGCCAGACAAGAAAGGGGGCAGCACTGACAAATAACAGAGAAGAGAGCTATCAACAGAACATCCTATGCCGAAAGCAGTAAACTCTCAACTGAACAGAATTGTGTTCTGCTGCAGCTAGGCATGAAATATAAGCTGGAGTGCCTGTAAAAGGTATTCATCCTCCTTGGAAGTTCTCATGTTTTATTGTTTTACAACATTGGATCACAGAATTTAATCTAGCTTTATTGACACTGATCAACAGAAAAGACCCTTTTGTATCAAAGTGAAAACAAGTTTCTACAAATTGGTCTAAATTAATTACAATTATAAAACGCAAAATAATTGGTAGCATTGATAGCACAATTACTCACCCCCTTCAAAGTCAGTATTTAGTGGATGCACCTTTGGCAGCAATTACAACCTTGAATCTGTGTGGACAGGTCTCTCAGCTTTGCACATCTGGCCACTGCAATTTTTTCCAGTCTTTTCAAAACTGCTCACACTCTGCCCAATTGCATGGGGATTGTGAGTGAACAGCCATTTTCAACTCCAGCCACAAACTCTCAATTGGATTGAGAATCTGGGCTCGGATTTGGCCACTCCAGAACATTACCGTAACTTGCTGTTTTAAGCAATTCCTGTATAGCTTTGGCTTTGTGCTTGGAGTCATTGTCTTGTTGGAAAATAAACCTTCTCTCAAGTCACAGTTCTCTTGCAGACTTCATCAGGTTTGTTGCATTCATTTTACCCTCTACCCTCACAAGCCTTCCAGGACCTGCTGCAGTGAAGTATCCCCACACCATAATGCAGTCACCACCGTGCTTCACAGAAGGGATGGTGTGTTTTTAATGACGTGCGGTGTTTGCCTTATGCCAAACATAATGTTTAGTCTGATGGCCAGAAAGTTCAATCTTGGCTTCATCAGACCATAGAACCTTTTTCTAGCTGACTTGAGAGTCTCCCACATGCCTTCTGGCAAACTCTAACTGAGGTTTTTTTTAACAGTACCTTTCTCTTGGCCACTCTCCCATAAAGCTTGAAACAGGTGAAGCACCCTGGCAACAGATGGTGTATGCAGTCTCTCCCATCTCAGCCACTGAAGCCTGTGACTCCTCCAGAGTTGTCATAGGTCTTGGTGGCCTCCCTCACCTATCCCCTTCTTACACGATCACTCAGCTTTTGAGGACGGCCTCCTCTACACATATTTACAGCTGTGCCATACTCCTTCCATTTCTTGATGACTGCCTAAACTGTACCCCAAGGGATATCCAGTGACTTGGAAATTTTCTTGTATCCATCTCTTGACTTGAGCTTTACAATAACCTTTTTGCAGAGTTGCTTAGAGTGTTCTTTTGTTTTCGTGGTGTAGTTTCTGCCAGGATACTCACTCACCAGCAGTTGGACCTTACAGATACAGGTGTATTTTTACTATAATCAATTGAAACACATTGACGGCACACAGTGATCTCTATTTAACTAATTATGTGACTTCTAAAACCGAATGGCTGCACCAGTGATGATTTGATATGTCATATTAAAGAGGTGAATACTTATGCAATCAATTATTTTATGTTTTATATTTGTAATTAATTTAGATCAGTTTGTTGAGATCTGTTTGCGCTTTGACATGAAAGAGTCTTTTTATGTTGATCAGTGTCAAAATAAAGCCAAATTATATCCACTGTGATTCAATGTTGTAAAACAATAAAACATGAAAACTTCCAGGGAGTGAATACTTTTTATAGCCACTGTATATGATGTAAACAGTTCTTAAATGTAAAATATGCTACCTCTCCTTTAAAGGAGGAATAAATTCATGCTATAAAATAAATTATTTACTGAAGTAACATTATAGTTAGTTATTCACATTTAACTATTTAACTATTTATCGCTACAAATTCAATCAATTATGAATTCACTTGGTACCTTTGTTCAAAGAGCACATTACTGCATTGACATCTCAAAGACATCCACTTCATATTCCCTTGTTTTGTTTCTCCAATGATCCTCATACGCACCTGGTCACACATCCTGTTCTGGAATAGTTGGTTCAACATAATTGACTTCATAACTGTGAATAGACAATTTGCATTCTTGTGACATCAGTTTAGTATCACTAAAGTACCTAGAACTAATCAGCAATAACTATTGTAGTTACAGATGTACATGTTATTTGATACAATAGTTGATACCTTGACCTCAGCTGAAACAATCAATACTTTATTTGCTTCTTAATGCTTTCTGTCCTCTATCTTGACACCCAAGCTTCCTTTCTGTAAACCAGGGACCCTTCCTCTTTTATGGTTAAAATGTCTTCTCCTTGGACCTTGTGAATTCTTTCCAAGTCTTTTACAGACAAGACTGTTCTCAGTCCCTCTTGTTGTATTCTTATTATGTTGGGCGGTCATTAGTAAGTCTGTTTATTGTGACATACGATATTCAGAACTTGATTCCACATTGCTGTCAGTCCTCCCTCAAAGCGTTCAAATAAATCTGCACTTGTTTAGCTCTTTCAGAAATTCACTTAAGAGTCTGAACTCTTCCCCAGAAGCTAGCATCTTCTCTACATTTATCTGATTGATACTACTGCACTACCAAGAGCTTTTGCTTCTCTGCTTGTTCATGAATTCTTGAAGTGCATTAAGTGTTAGGCCTTAACCACTTCTGATTTGATTGCCGTCAAAATTTTTTGGTCTTCCTACTGTTATGAGGTGGCCAAATCACTTCCATGAAAATATTCTCCCACAGTAATTTTCCATTAGGTCAGTGTCGTTCTCTAAAGCTAAATCCAGAATTACAAATCATAGTAACACCTCCCCCACCCACCCCTCTTACTGTACTTGCTTCATATACTTCATATATGCTGGCTAAAATGCATATCTTGGCAATTTTGCGTCTTCTATACTTTTTACATTGAATGTCTTCAAGTTAATATTTGTCATCATCATTATGTGCTGCGTCATATGACATGGGCAGTTATGGTTTCCATAACCATGATTGCTCTTGGCAAGTTTTTCTACAGAAGTAGTTTGCCATTGTCTTCTTCTGTGCAATGGTTTACAAGATAGATGACCTCAGCCATTATCAATACTCTTCAGAGATTGTCTGCCTGGTGTCAGTGCTCACATAACCAGGGCTTGTGTTTTAAACCATCTGCTCATATGACCATCCACTACCTGTTCCCATGGCTTCACATGATCCTGATTGGGGTGGGGGGGGGGGGGGGGGCTAAGCAGGTACTACACCTTGCCCAATGGTGATTTGCAGGCTAGCAGAAGGAAGGAACGACTTACACCTCCTTTGGTAGCGATGTATCTCCACCCCACCACTCCAAAGTTAATATTGGGGTAATTGAAATCCTCCATTAAGCTAATGTTGTCATGAACTAAAACACAACACACATTTCAGATTCAGATTCAGTTTATTGTCATTTAGAAACTACAAATGCAATGCAGTTAAAAAATGAGACAACGTTCCCCCAGAATGATATCACAAAAGCATATGACAAAACAGACTACACCAGAAAATCCACGTAACGTTTGGCAATCCCCAATCCAGAGTCCGGAGAGGCTGCTGCATATTAATATCGCGCTACCGTCTAGCGCGTTCCGCGGAAAGGAGTTCCAAATCCACCAGACAAAAACAAGACCAAAAACTAAAGCTACAAGACCTGCACAAAACCACATAATTACAACATATAGTTACAACAGTGCAAACAATAGCATAATTGATTAAAAAAAACAGACTATGGGCACAGTAAAAATAGTCCAATATGTTAAAGGACTGTAAGTTCAAAAGAAATCACCACAGTTTCCACAAGTTCCAGGGTCCCAACAGACTCGCCATCCCACGCCGGCGGCAGAAGGGAGTACCCCCGCTATGGACATCCAAGGCACCGCCCGACTCAGCCTCGCAGACGCAGCACACGATGGAAGCTCCGTCAAAACCAGCTTCGCAGATGCAGCACACACCGAAAGCGACCTGAATCTGTTGAACCTCCAAGCCAACGACCATCCCCTCCGGCACAACTTCTCTGAGCACCATCCTCTGCTGAGCATATTAAGACGGCCCCGCCAACGGCCATCGGCAACGCGACCCCGAGGACTGGGGGCTTGTTCTTCCCAGCAGAGTCCCGGACCTCACAGCAGCAGCAGCAACGAAGAAGATCTTCCTGGAATTTCCCGATGTTTCTCCGTGCTTCCACGTCCGTTTTCAATCGATTATGATTGCACACAGCACCCCACTTCACAAATAACAGATAATCAGTTCTGGAGTGGCCGCTGCAAGCTGCGTCGCGCCGCCATCTTGGATCTCTGATTGGGGATTGCCAAACGTTACGTGGATTTTCTGGTGTAGTCTGTTTTGTCATATGCTTTTGTGATATCATTCTGGGGGAACGTTGTCTCACTTTTTAACTGTATTGCATTTGTAGTTTCTTGGATCTCTGACCACATTTATGCTACCAATACATGGTGAAAGCCACATAAAGGAAATTGGCAGATAAAAATCTTGCACTTCAAGATTCAAGATTGTTTAATGTAATTTCCATTGCACAAGGAGAACAAAATAATTGTTACTCTTGATCCGAAGCAACGCACTGAGATAAAGAACACAATAAATATAAGTACATAAGATAGCTTATATTCCTAGATTGATTCTATGTACATAAAGTGACATTAGACACAAAAGTGTCTGTACATGAGGTGATTGTCAGGAAAGATATATTGTAATGGTGGGGTTGTTAGTGAGTGGAGGTATTGAAGTGTCTTTCACTATTTACAGAATCCCTTCATATGTATGTACTTCTCAGAAATTTGCCTGTAAATTTATTACTCCCATCTTCCTCAGACTGATTGTGGGGAATTGGAAAGAATGTAGAAACAAGTAAGAATTTTTAAATCTTTTACTATTTCTTGCTTTATAATTATAGTATCTTACTCAGGAGAATAGATTTTCAGGGTGCTGAGGGATTGTTTACAACTGACAGTGGAGACTGATGCCCTACCTACTCACAGTCCATCTGTAAGTGCTATCAGAAGCTAAGTAGCAATCAGCAGAATGTATACCAGGATTATGTTGCTTTCCCAAAACAGAGACTATTCTAGCCTGTTGTAGAGATCAGCCACTGCACTGAATGGACTGGATACATTCTGCATTCTTTTATTCTCAGAAAGCTTAATTAGATGGTCTCAAAATGCACATTAGTCAATATATTGTACAAAGTACTTTTCTACTTTTGTTGGTATTTGATGTAAATTACTTTAGAATTTCATTATTGCTTGACTGGTGTTTTAACATTGATTATTGCTATTCTAGCTTTAAATTCAGAAAAAGGATTATATGATAGCTAATTTTTCCACTAACCAGTCTGCATGTTTGACTAATTGTGTTTGAAATTTTAAAGGTAGTTTCCCTCAGTCTTTTAGTAATGTGTTAATGATTCCTGCATGGTCATATGCAATCTTTATTAGACTATGAGACATAGAAGCAGAATTCAACCATTCACCCCATTGAATCTGCATTCTATCATGGCTGATTTATTATCCCTCTCAACCTTCTTCTCCTGCCGTCTCCCCATAACATTTGATGACCTGACTAATCAAGAACCTATCGATCTGTGCTTTAGATATGCACAATGACTTGGCCTCCACAACTGTCTGTGGCAATGAATTCCACAGATGCGACACCCTCTGGCTAAAGGAATTCCTCCTCATCTCTGTTCTAAAGGGACATCCTTCTATTCTGAGGTTGTGCCCTCTGGTTTTGCACTCACCAACTATAGGAAACATCCCCTCCATATCACTCTATCTCGACCTTTCAATATTCGATAGGTTTCAATGAGATTCCCCCCCCCCCCCCCACCCCGCCAATAAATCTTTTAAAATTGCATTCAGTACAGGCCCAGAGCCAGCAAGTGCTTTCATTTGCAGAATCATTCTCATGAAGTTGCTCTGCACACTCTCCAATGCCAGCACATCTTTTCTTCGATAAGGGGCCCAAACTGCTCACAATACTCCAAATGCAATACATTGCATTTGCCTTCCTTACCACTAACTCAACCTGCAAGTTAAACTTTAGAAAATCCTGCACAAGGACTCCCAAGTCCCTTTGCACTTCTGATTTTTGAATTTCCTCCTCATTCAGAAAATAGTCCACATCTTTATTTCTGCTACCAAATGTTATGTTTTGTAACTCCAGAAATGATCGAAAGAAAATCACAGGAGCCCAAGGTGATGTGTTTACTTTACTGAGGCATTCACATATGATGTGGTGGCATGACGAAGTACAGCATCCACGTACTTCATACCTATAATGAATTGTGTAAACAAAGAATGCTTAAACAATATATTTACAATATTACTGAAATTCTAAACATAGTACACCAAAATGCTTGACCACATGTTTCCCAACACTATATTCCATCTGCCTCTTCTTTACCCATTCTCCCAATCAGACAAAGTCCTCCTACAGACTCTCTGCTTTCTCAACACTTCCTGCCTCTCAACATCTTCGTATTGTCTGAAAACTTGGCCCCAGAGCCATCAATTGCACCATCCGAATCATTGACGTATTATGTGAAAAAAAAGCAGTCCCAACACCGACCCTTGTGGAACACCGTTAGTCACCAGCAGCCAACCCTTCATTCCCACTCTTTGCCTCTTGCCATCAGCCAATCTTCTATCCATGCTCGTATCTTTCCTGTAATACCATGGGCTCTTATCGTATGTGTGCACCTGTCAAAGGCCTTCTGAAAATTCAAGTAAACAACATCCGCTGACTCTCCTTTGTCTATCCTGCCTGTTATTTCCTCAAAGAATTCCAACAGATTTGTCAGGCAAGATTTTTTCCTTAATGAAACTGTTGTGTATTCAATATTTCAATAAGATTTGAGTGATGTTGTAAATATATTGTTTGATTAAGCATTCTTGTTTATTTAAATAATTCATTACATGTTATAAGTATAAATACATGAATTGCATGTCATGATGCTACCACATGATAGGTGCGTGCCTCATTTAAATTAAAGAATTAAGTTCGATTTGCATTCCTGACTCTCTTGTGTTTCCTTTGAATTAGTTTTATGTTTTGAAGCAATGAGGTATTTTTTAAATGAACCTGAGCCAGCTACTGACATGTTGATGTTCAAGCTGAAAAAAAGCACAGCGAGAAATTATTGAGTAAAAAAAATGCAGCACATGAGAGGCATCAAGTTTATAAAAAGGTAGAAAACAGAAAAATTCATGGGTTCATAAACAGTGAGTATTGGGTGATAATAATCATATATAGAAGTAAAAATGGCTTGTGTTCAATTCTGCAATGGGTAAATAGCTTATGTATACCCATCCACCATTTGCATGTCACATCCCCTGCAATGAAGCCAACTGAAAGCAGATTAAGAAAGGTACTGGATGATGCTATAAGGATGATTCTTTATAGCACATGTGATAAAGTAGCCAGTGAACTAGTTCCCATGGAGGCTGAAGGAATTCTTTTCAAGATTGAGTTGAGCCTATGGGCAACACCAGTGGTCCCAGCAGCCAAGAAGAATAGGCCTATCAGGACCTGTGGTGATTTTAAGGGTACTATCAACCTAGTACTGATAGTGGATCAATGCCCTCTGCTCAGGATAGAGGATATCTTTGCAACTGTTTCTGGAGGGAAACACTTCAGTCGCATGGACTTAGCTGAGGGCTATCCGCAGATGGAGATGGGGAGGAGTCCAAAGTATTTCTCAACACAAACACTGACAAAGGGCTTTATCACTATAACAAGCTTTGGAGTAGCATCGGTACCTGCACTCTAGCACAAAGCTACGGACCAGGCGCTGCAAGGCTGCCCAAGCATTCAGTGTTATGTGGATGAGATTATTGTAATGGGTAAAGATGACAAGGAGCATCTAAAAAACCTCAAGACAGTGTTAAAAAGATTAGAAGATTATGGGCTCAGAGCACGAAGCAACAAGTCTAAATTCTTTAAAACAAGCTTCACTTACTGTGGTCACACTATTGAAGGATTATGCAGTGTACTGAGAAAATTCAAGCCAAGGTCAAAAGACATGTCACAGTTGCATTCCTTTTTAGGATTTGTCAACTATTCTAGGTTCCTGCCAAACCTGGCTACTGTGCTCCACCTCTTGAAGATCAGGGAGAAATGGCAATTGACAAAGCAGTGTGAGGTGGCTTTCAGAAAGGTAAAGGAAATGGTGATGTCAGACACTGTTCTCACATATTTTGATCCACATAGTCCAGGGAAGCTTTCCCATGATGTCTCGCTTCATGGTATAGTCATGTTACATATTATGATTGATGGAAGTGAAAGTCCCACAGCCTTTACTGCTGCGGAGAAAAATTACACATAGATTGACGGAGAGGCTTTGAATCTGGTTTGGGGTGTAAAACATTTCAACCAGTACTCATATGGGAGAGAGTTTACCCTCATTACTGATCATCAGCCAGTAGTTGATGAAATAATAGAAGGATGTTCAAGCAGCAGCACAAAAGCAGAGATGGGTTCTGTTTCTTGAAGGACACAATTATGAGATTAAATTCAAGAGAATGACTAATCATGGAAATGTTGGTGGATTGTCCTGTTATCCTTGAAAAAGGAAATCCCAGAAAAATTTACAAAAAAAGGACACTCCTCCTTGACATTTTCTCCCTAACTCAAATCAAAAGTTGGCCTATTTCAGCAGAGATGATCCAAAGGAAAATGAGAAAAGACCCCACACTGTCTCAGGTCTATGTGGCCACCTATAATGGCTGGAATATGCAGTAGAAGCTTCAGTTTCCCCATTTTTACCGGTGTACTTACCCTTGCTGGGTGTTGCCTTATGTAGGGATTGAGAGTTATTGTATCATCCAAGCTGAGAGCTGAAATTTGGAGGAGCTACATTCAAGTCATTGCGGCATGGTTAAAATACAAATGGTTGCTCGAAGCTTTGTCTGGTGGCTGGGATAGATCAGCAGATCGAGCAGCTTACCATACACTGTGCCAAATGCCAAAACATCCAGAAAATGCCAAGGGCGGCACCTCTCCATCCCTGGGAATGGTCTACATTGCTCTGGCAGTGGATTCATGTAGATTTTGCCAAGCACAAATTTCTTGGTAGTAGTGGATGCAGCTACAAAGTGGCCAGAAGTGTTCCCAATGGCCTCCACGACAGCCTCGCACACTGTTGATGTGTTGAGAATCCTCTTCTCAAGGACTGGTTTCCAGTCAGTGACAATTGACCACAGTTTGTGGTGGAATAGTTTCAGTCATTCCTAAAAATGAATGGAATAAGGCATATCACATCTCACTGTGAAACCCCCTGGTTTCCTTGGCTGTGTAAGTCTAGGGTCTAGACTCTGGTCTCGCCAAACCTATGAGATTGAGACAGCTCTCCCACCCCAAACTTCGGTTTGTGTGGATGCTGTGTAATTTGCTACCCTGTTTCGAATTTGTGTCACAAAATAACAGACTGTACACTGCATACGATTATAACCGTATAACAATTACAGCACAGAAACAGGCCATCTCGGCCCTTCTAGTCCGTGCTGAACGCTTACTCTAACCTAGTCCCACTGACCTGCACACAGCCCATAACCCTCCATTCCTTTCCTGTCCATATACCTATCTAATTTTTTTTTTTTTATGACAATATCGAACGTGCTTCTACCACCTCTGCTGGAAGCTCGTTCCACACAGCTGCCACTCTCTGAGTAAAGAAGTTCCCCCTCGTGTTACCCCTAAACTTTTGCCCCTAACTCTCTACTCATGTCCTCTTGTTTGAATCTCCCCTACTCTCAATGGAAAAAGCCTATCCACGTCAACTCTGTCTATCCCCCTCATAATTTTAAATACCTCTATCAAGTCCCCTCTTAACCTATGCTCCAAAGAATAAAGACCTAACTTGTTCAACCTTTCTCTGTAACTTAGGTGCTGAAACTCAGGTAACATTCTAGTAAATCTCCTCTGTACTCTCTATTTTGTTGACATCTTTTCTATAATTCTGTGACTAGAACTGTACACAACACTCCAAATTTGGCCTTACCAATGCCTTGTACAATTTTAACATTACATACCAACTCGTATACTCAATTAAAGGAATTATATTTATGAACTTTAACTTAAGAGTTAGTAAAGAAAAAGAAAATCAAAAGGGCCCATTTAAAATAAACCATCAAATATGCACAAATTGGAGCTCAATACTTCACTAATATTCACCGATCCTCAGTTGATCTTGGCACCTGGCTCCATCGAATCATGGTCCCGCACCGGGTCAAATCCTAGGACCAGTTCTCTCCAGCATTTTCTCGCTTCCACTCCCACCGAACAAAAGCCCCAAGACCAGCCTCAGTGTCCCTCACCAAAAGCCTCCCACCAGTTCCACCATTCTAATTGGATGGCACACATTCCTCATCATCCCTTATCTTCAACAATAGCTCAAACAGGCTGAAAGTAGAACAGACTGCTCTTACAGAACTACTACATGAAATGCCTATGGCATAACAGTAAAAATGTGAACCAGGGTGTTACAATTGTATCACACAGCTGTAAATGGTTGGAAGGTCTGTCCAGACAGAGGCGTCGAACTCAATTGCACATAGGGCCAAAACTCAAAGCACACTTTAGGTCGCGGGCCGAACAGGATAAACATTTATTGAACACACTAAAACTAAGCATTTTTTGAACATAAATATGAATAAAAACAGACAGGAATATTATTCCAGAAAAAATAAACTAAAACTTTAAATAACTTAAATATTTTGCTCTCCATAAAAATATCTCCTGTCAGTATTATACAAGTTAGAAATATGAGCATGCTGCAAAAAAACCCTGAAAATATAAATAAAATTTGTGCTTTTCAGCAAAAGTTAAAACAACAACAAATCAAAACACTCAGTTTTCTTTGCTCTTATACCGTTTTGTCAGAGCTGGATGCTTGGCATCTTTTTTTGGCAATAAGTTCGTTTAGGTTTGGTGTAAGGTTCTGTGTTGTGGAGATTCTCAGGATGGACTGCAGGTGTTCATCAGTGAGACGACTCCTGTGTGATGTTTTGTTAATCTTCATCACTGAGAAAAGCTTCTCACACAGATATGTGCTACCAAACATGCACAAGGTTCGAGCCGCATGTAGAAGGAGCTGAGGCATTGCTTCAGGAATGGAGCGAATAAACTGTACGGGCCCTGCAGTGTCGTACTTTGCCTTTAGTGTCCCATTACACTGCAGCTTTGACTTCAGAATAGCGTTGTATACAGCAACAGACGCTTGACGCGGGGATGTTCCCGGGTAGCCTATCGGCAGCTGTTGCATTGCATTATGGGATCTGTAGTTTGTGTGTTATCAGCGCTTCATATCACCGGGCCATTAATAATTAAAATAATAGATCTATCTAAAATGATCTCGCGGGCCGGATATAATTGTACGCCGGGCCGGATATGGCCTGTAGGCCTTGTGTTTGACACCTATGGTCTAAAGAATGCACTGCAAACAGTGTTAGTGGAAGACACTGCACTGACACTAAATCGGAAGCTCACAGATTTCCTGCTTGCATATTACCATGAAGCACACTCCACAACCAACAACTCTCCAGCTATACCGTTCCTTGCTTGTCCTTTGCATTCACACTTGCATTTTCTCAAATGTAATCTCAGGTGCAGGACAAACAGCTGAGACAAACTGAAGGCTCCTCAAACCAGGAGGTTCAATGTTTCATTCCTGGACAAACAGTCCTGCCAAGGGACAGCAGAGGTGATCATAAGTGAGTACTTAGAAATATTAAGTACAGAACTGAATCAGTCTCCTACACAGTGGAGATTGCGTCTGATAATCATCTAAAGGCAACACATTGATCACAGCACAGTCAATTGCAGAGAAGAAAGGTGGCTACCACTGTTAGAACCACTTCCGGCAGTCCCAGAGTCAACTGCTACAGTCACCATTGAGAAGGCCCTAGGTCCTGAGATTGTTTCACAGCAACAAATCTCACCTGCCAAGCAGAGTGATTCCCCCTTGTCAGGAAAGATATTATCTCACAAGAGTAAAAGATCTTCCACAGTGACTAAATCTTTAGGCCTGAATGGGACATTTTAAAAACTTACTATGCTGTGGATGTCCATAGTATTTTATGCTATTCTGTGTATATAGTTGGGACATGCTCTTTAATAAATATGGGTTGATACTGAGGCAGGGAGGAGTGTTGTGTATTTAATGTCTCAGTAATAGTTGAGTAATATTATAGGTATATTGATTAATTAAACATTCTTGTTTGTTTAAATAATTAATTACAGGTTATATGTAACAATACGTGAACTGCATACATCATAAAACTACCATGTGATAAGATCATTACTAAGGCCTCCACAATCTCTTCAGCTACCTCTTTCTGAATCCTGGGGTGTAGTCCATCTGATAGGTGACTTACCTGTCTAAAGACCTATCAGCTTTCCAAGCATCCTCTTGTTAGTAATAGTAACTGCACTTACTTCTGCACCCTGACACCCTCAAATTTCTGGCACACTGCTAGTATCTTCCACTGTGAACTCTGACGCAAAATGTCTATCAAGTTTGTCCACTATTTCTTTGTCCCTCATTAATATCTCTCCAGCATCATTTTCCTCATCCAATATCCAGCCTCGCCTCTCTTTTACTCTTTATGTATCTGAAAAATCTTTTGGTATTTTTTAAATTATTGGCTGGCTTACCTTCATATTTCATCTTTTCTCTTTTGTGGTTTTATATTTGTCTTCTGTTGGTTTTTAAAAGCTTCCCAGTCCACTAACTTCCCTCTAATTTTTGCTACATTATGTACACTCTTGGTTTTATGCTGTATTTGACTTCCCTGGTCAGCTACGGTTGCCTCGTACTCCCTTTAGAATACTTTCACATCTTTGGGATGTATCTATCCTGTACATTCTGATTTTCCCCTTGCAATTGACTGTCACTATGCTTGATTTGAGGCCCTCCGTTGGTCTGGGTTGAGCGTGGATGTTGTGTCCTAATTGTCTACATGATATGCAAGCCTGGGCAGTAAGATATGGAAAGCAAGCTGTTGCCTATTTAGCAGGCTCACCCTTTCCATCTAGTTGATGAATCCAAAGGAATTGCAGAGACCAATACAGTTCGGCACCAGCAGCATCAAAGGAGTTGCCAGTCAGTGTAGAACTCAATATTGGACCACCTTAGACATTCCAGCTCCGGATTTTTCCTCTGGTTTTACCCCAAAGCATTTCCTATGAGTGGGTACAGTTCCAAGGCAGCAGAGGTTTGAGATCAGAGTTGTTTGTCAGCTGCCATTTGAGATGCATGCATTAGAAGCATTTAATAGATAGAGGGAGTTTAACCCCACTGCCACCTCCAGTTATAACAACCTCAAAGAACCTATGCTTGGTTAATGTTTCTTAAATTGCTGAGGTGCTTGCAAGTAGGTCATCTAATAATATAATCAGCAATTAATTATCGCTCCACAAGCACAACAAAAAACAACTCAGATGCTAATTCCATTTACTGGTACATTGGAAGTGTTATCATCTTATCTAGAGAAAAGCATGAAAACAATAATTAAAGTGATGTTTTAAAAGCTGATTTCACATTCAGATCATGTTGGCTCCAATCTTTAAGTTGCATATCAAAAGCTGATGTTATTCTTTGTTAAGTTAGTAACTTGGGTGGTAATTGACTTGTAAACTGACTGCTGTTTTAAGGTGGGTTCATGTAAATCAGGAGGGGACAGAAGCTGGAAAGATATTTGGCCAGCACCATATCAAAGAGGAACAGTTATCCCTGCTATTCAGAAATGGGCTGGCCCTTCACTGGGCCACTTTCTAATCTGAGAGTTGAAATTTACCCCATGCCTAGTAGTCTGGTTGTGTGCTGCGTAAACTAATTTTTCATTTTATTTGAAATGTTGCATCATACCTCTGAAGTGAACTGTTTCTATAACAAAATGAAGCTGGTAAAACCTTAATGTATATTGTAAGTACCAAATGAAAGCTAATCTTTCACCAAAAATATAATATGGCAATACAGCCGTTATTGAAGGTTATTTAATCTAAAACAATTCCTTTATTTTTGTTTATACTTTATTTAAGAGACAAGCTATTTGATGGAAATAATCTGAAAATTGAAATAGTTATAGTAAATGACTGGATTCCTGAAGTCATGTCATTCTATGATTTGGACTAAATTTCTGCATCCATTGTTTATAAAAGTGTATTTGCATTTGAAATATTGAATTATTGCTGCTAAGAGTGTAATGTGCTTGTGCTTGTTGCAAAAAATCCAAAAAGGGAAAAATATTGTTAATATTTCAGTAACGTAGTCAGCAGCATTTTTAGTTGTACGACAATGAGGCAATTTACTGTTCATCTCACAGGAGAGGCATTATGCTATCCATTAAGTTAAATAAATGCATAATTTAATGAAGTGATGCACAGATTATAATCAGAGTCTTAAAGTGGAAGAAGTATTTTGTCGTATTTTAAAACTGAATAATTTATTTTAAAATAGTCATGCAGAAGATAAATGCCTTTCTTTCACTACAATCCCCAGAAAGTTTTTAACAGTCTATTGCTGATAATCCAGCTGCATAGATCAAGAGATGCGTCAATCTCTTCTATTATATGTGTCAAATAAGGGTGGATGAAATGTCTCTCAGGTGACCTGCCGAGAGGAAGGGGTGTAGTATTTGTCAGGCAAATATGTCCAGCTATTTATATCTGTAAGCAATCCTCATCATTTCCCTGACATGACAACCTTTATATATTCAGCAGGGGGCAATGCTTGAAGCATAAGGACAAGGTGTGGTTGATGTGGCCCAGATAAATATACAAAAAGACTAGTGTTTTGCTGAGTGGGTTCTTGGTGTCCTTTTTTAATTTCACTTGGTGAAAATGTTTCGCCTCTTTTCATTCTGCTGCTTTATCTCAACTTCTGATCTAAGTGAAGCAGCAACCTTTCAAATTGAACAAACCTTGTTTCAAAAAGCTCTTCAGCTTCTGACAAGATGTACCTCATTTTCACTTGAAGCCTTCAGCAAGGTCACACCTTTTTAATTTATTTTCTGTAAGGAAATCTACCAGGTTGATAAAACAAGTGCCAAAGCTCGCTGGAGGTCAGTCCTGTGGTTACTCTTGCATTGAAAGGATGAAAAGCAGTTAACTACAATGGATCATGAAATGGAATGTTACTAACCATAGCCACTTTCATTTATTAAGGACATTGTTTTTATAATAGTTGTATTAAAATGTTTTAGTAGGTTGATTTTGGTTGTTTCTATCTTGTAAGTAAAATTGTCAGATTTGATTCAAATTTGAACCTACAGTAGATAGAAAACTAAAACACATCATAATTAAATTATTGCAGCAGATTAAGTTATTTGCCAACTATTGGATAATTGGATAACTTTTCAATAAGGAAAAAGCAGCTGATGAATTCAAACAATTTTTCATCCTTTTATAGTTTTGTGACTCAGTGAGCTATGATTAAACAGGATAATTAACTTTCAAAAAAAACAATCTTGCAAAAGGGGTGGTGTCAATGTTTGTTTGCTGTGTTATTATAATATAACAGTATAACAAACAGTTTCACTGGCAGAGCTCACAACACATTTCAAAAAGTGGGTGTTTTGTGGTGATGAATATAACTTTCCATCAAATGCATAAGACTCAAAATAGGCTGAACAAGCAATTTGCATTAACCAATCAACCAAAAAGCTAAATTGAAAAGACCTTTTTTAAACTTTTTGTAAGCATGGTTGGATGTAAAGAATTCTGTGGCACAATAAAGGAATTTTCCATGGCCAACAGTAGCAAAATAGATTAATCAGTCAGTTGTCTCATGAGCTATTTGTGGTATATTACTGTGTTCAAATTTATTGTTGGATTTGTCTATGAAACAACAGTGATTACATTTCAAAGACAATTTGTTGGTTGTTAGATGTATAATAAACATCTTAAGGGTGTAAAAGTGAAAGTAAGTACAAGCTCTTTCACCTAATCCTAGGCAGAAATAATCTGCTAAATAAAACGCTTGAAACTTGACATTCCTGCCCTGTCCAATTCACTGGCACAGGTGTTTCAAGTTGGAGATTCTATGCCAGTCCAAGAAATGGCCATTGGCCGGGGAGGCATTTTGTTTGTGTTGGGCATGAACAGTGATTCCAGCCGCATTGTCAGCTGATCATCAGATTTATACCATGTCACTCTAGCCAATCTGGAAGAATGCACCAAAAGAAATTTTGTTTTTTATTTAGCTTTTTTCATTCTCAATTGATGGAGCAGGAAGGAGGTGGATCCCCTCTGTGCTGATTGTTTTTGTTCCTATTTAAAACAAATTAGGAATTTAAAAGGCTTTTGAGTAAGTTTCAAATCATGTCTCAACTGATGTGAACCACTGGACTTTGAAAGTCAAAAAATACATAATTTCCCAAAGTTGATATATCTTTAATGTTCCTTTTTATCTCTTATGTTCTGTTATTGTTGCAGAAAGAAAAAACCGTGCAACAGCAGACAATTCACTGGAAGAACTCAGAAGGATTGTGTATTTTTATTTCAATGCAACAGAAGAACCTTGGTAATCCAAGATCGTAGAAAATGAGAAGACGGCTTTCATGGAAAGAACTTGAAAGAAAAGAGTAAGTAGGAAGTCTGAATGACCTATTTTTGTTTTTGTATTACCTTGGAGTAGCAGATGAACGGTTTCATCTCCATTCTAGTTCAACTGATCCTCAGATAATCTGATCATAAAGTGCTAGGTTTTATAATCTGTTATCAGATGTAAAAGCTGACTGTTTTAAAATCTTACTTCCTGAGGAGATTGGGGTGAGTGAAGCACTCCTCCCCCATTCTAACCAATTTTTAGAGAAGCACCATCAAGAGCGTCCTGACCAGCTGCATCACAATTTGGAATTACAAGGCATTTAACCGCAAGTCCCTACAAAGGATTGCAAGGACTGCTGGGAGGATCATCGGTGTCTCTCTTCCACCCTTCAGAGTTATTTATCAGAAGCGCTATGTACGCAGGGCCCTTAGCATTGTCAATGATCCCTCCCATTCACACAACAATCTCTTTGACTCCCTCTTATCAAGCAGAAGGTGCTGTAGCATTAGGACAAGAACTGTTAGGATGGGAAAACAGCTTCTTCCCCCTGGCCTTAGGACTACTGGATTTCCTGCCACCACCCCAGGCCTCATCACTCATGAAGTGCCTTTAGTAAACTGTTATACTGTTTACTCTTTAACTTGTGTCGTAAGTGTACCATATTATTTGTTAGTTTACTTGTGTTGATATTACTTTGTGTTTGGTGTATGAGTTATATGTACTGTGTTATGTGCCTTGGTCCAAAGGAGCGTTGGTGCATTTGATGGTATACATGTGTACAGTTGAATGACAATAAATACTGTTGAAGTTGAAGTCTTACTGTTTTCAATTCCATACCAAAGCAATAAAATGAAAATCTTTGGAAAGAAATTTCAACATTAGTGGATCCCATCCGTGTGCCTGCATGGGTATCCTTTTATAAGAACATTGTTTTAATTATGTTACAAATTTGAAATGTTTTCCCTTATAGAAGGTATGATAAAAATGAAAGATAGCAAAACAGCATATGAGAGCCAAAGGGCACATGAAAGGTATGGTGAATTTATCTGTCCCTTCTTGCCACCTAGAAATTATTGTGTGTTCCTTTTAGAGCATGAATCTTGTTACAAGCTCAAGAAATCATACCAGAACTGATAAATCAGAGGACCCAAAGAAGCAGCATGCCTGTCATGAAGAAGAAGAACAATTTTGGAGTGATGATAACTGCATCACTCCTTCAAGGTGAGTGTGGGGACAAGAAGTCAGGGAAAGTTTATGATGGCCAGCATTTATGATGGCTCTCGGCCTGGAAAGTCTACTGTTTATTCCTTTCCATCAATGTAGCCTGACCTACTGAGTTCCTCCAGGTTTTGTGTGTGTTACTCTGGAGTTCTAACATCTCCAGAATTTCTTATGTTTGAGTATTTTTGTACCCTCTAGCTCCATGTTTAGGCTCGTGAGACATTTTTCACTTTTTGATGGCATACTTTAACAAAGCAATTTAACCAGATGTTATTAAGTTACACTTATGTGGAAATATTGAGTGTATCATATTGCATGTAGAGATAAAATTACTATCCCTTGGAAAGTGTCAAGGCTAATATTAGTCACTACATATTGGAAAAAATACACTGTGAAACATGCAGAAAATATAGTTTACTTACTGACAGGGCTTGAGTGGCTGAAAACGTCTGCCTTGAAGCCTGAGTCGCTGGCAGAATTGGGTGAGGTTGATATAGTTAAGGCCCAGGATCTTACCAATATTCGTACTGTGAATATCTGGAAATCCCCATATTTAACTTGATCCCAAAGGAGTAAGGAACCATTGATACAAGTGATAACCCTCCCTGTAAGGGCCATCTATGTGTCCTGTCTAGTTGTTGAGATATGTTGTATACAGTACATTACCTCAGAATAAAAGAAACAATTCTGGGCTGCACAATTAATAATGGATTTTGTAAAGTTGCCATCCTAGCCAGAAAGTTAGTCTGAAGTTCCCCATATGTGATAGGAAGAAGACAGGCAAGGCCAGCACAGAATCTTTGTATGACTTGTCAGCAACCACATTGTTTACTACAGATTTTCAATTTAGAGATGGTTTAATGTTATAGAGTTGGTGTAAAGCTCTACCTTAAGCATACCTTAGTTTCTGGGAATTCATTTGTGTTGAATAACTCCCTCCCCTTTCCTACTTGTTCATTTGAGCTACATCAATTGCTGATCACCTTTTAATTTTGTCATCTTTACTGAATTTTAACCCTACATCACAATATCCACTTTACTACAAAGCATTGCCAATCTCTACGTTTATCTTATCCTTAATTTCACTTCGATCTTTGTGTTACAAATTACTCCTTGTCATTTCTTTAGAATTTAAACAATATTGTGGATCATCTTGATACACTTCGTGAAAGTCATATGAAGAGTCGGAACTTCAGTTATGAAGTTTTGAGAGCAACGTTGTTCAGTTTCATTGTCAGTTTCAGCATGCTGCTTCCAACGGATGTGTCATTAGTGGGTGCGCGGCCATCAAATAACTGAAATGCTCCCGCGCACATAGTCTTTTGTTGCCGCCAAGCAAGTATTTATAGTATGCATATTACAAAAAACAACATTTAAATTGATACACAGTTTTCAGAACATGTGAAAAATTTCCTCATCAGCGCCATGGTTGGTCCATGCAGCTGTAAAACAAATTAGCGGAAATGTTGGTCACAAGTTCCACAGTGGTCAGCATGTAGCAGAGCAGGTACAATCATTGTAGCTTGCTGTAATGGGACATCACATAACACAAATAGCATATTTCCAGCTATAGGAGTGTTTTGATCCTGAATTAACAGATAAGACCATATGATATAGAAGCAGAAGTAGGCCATTCAGCCCATTGAGTCTACTCCGCCATTCAATCATAGGCTGGTCCAATTCTTCCAGTCATCCCCACTCCCCTGCCTTCTCCCCATACCCTTTGATGCCCCACTAATCAAGAACCTATCTATCTCTGCACCCAATGACTTGGCCTCCACAACGCCTCGTGGCAACAAGTTCCTCAGATTTACCACCCTCTTTCTAAAATAATTGCCCGCATCTCTGTTCTAAATGGACATCCTTCAATCATGAAGTCATGCCCTCTTGTCCAAGGCTCCCCTACCATGGGAAATAACTTTGCCATATCTAATCTATTCAGGCCTTTTAACACTCGGAATGTTTCTCTGAGATAGTCCCTTATTCTCCTGAACTCCAGGGAATAAAGCTCAAGAGCTGCCAAACATTCCTCATACAGTAACCCTTCCATTCCTGGAATCATTCTCGTGAATCCTCTCTGAACCCTCTCCAACGTCAGTATATCGTTTCTAAACTAAGGAGCCCAAAACTGCACACAATAGTCCAAGTGTGATCTCACGAGTGCCCTATAGAGCCTCAGCATCACATCCCTGCTCTTATATTCTATACCTCTAGAAACAAATGCCAACGTTGCATTCACCTCTGCACCACAGACTCAACCTGGAGGATAACCTTTAGGGTATCCTGCACAAGAACTCCCAAGTCCCTTTGCATCTCTGCATTTTGAATTCTCTCCCCATCTAAATAATAGTCTGCCCATTTATTTCTTCCACCAAAGTGCATGACCATACACTTTCCAACATTGTATTTCATTTGCCATTTCTTTGCCCATTCCCCTAAACTATCTATGTCTCTCTGCAGGCTCTGTGTTTCCTCAACACTACCTGCTCCTCCACTATCTTTGTATCATTGGCAAATTTAGCCACAATTCCATTAATCCCAAAGTCCAAATCATTGACATATATCGTAAAAAGCAATGGTTCCAACACCGGCCCCTGTGGAACTCCACTGGTAACCGGCAGCCAGCCGGTATAGGATCCTTTATTCCCACTCTCTGTTTTCTGCCGATCAACCAATGCTCCACCCATACTAGTAACTTCCCTATAATTCCATGGTCTCTTATCTTGCTAAGCAGCCTCATGTGCAACACCTTGTCAAAGGCCTTCTGAAGAACTAAATACACTAAATAAATCTCCTTTGTCTACCCTGCTTGTAATTTCCTCAAAAAATTGCAGTAGGATTTTCCTTTCAGGAAACCATGCTGACTTTGGCCTATCTTGCTGTGTGCCTCCAGGTTATTCTGTAATCTCATCCCTAACAATCGATTCCAACAACTTCCCAACCACTGATGTCAGGCTAACAGGTCTATAGTTTCCTTTCTGCTGCCTCCCACCCTTCTTTAGTACCGAAGTAACATTCACAATTTTCCAGTTGTCCGGTACAATGCCAGAATCTATCGATTCTTGAAAGATCATTATTAACGCCTCTGCAATCTCTCCAGCTAATTCCTTCAAAACTCAAGGGTGCATTCCATCAGGTCCAGGAGATTTACCCACCCTCAGACCATTAAGCTTCCTGAGCATCTTCTCAGTCGTAATTTTCACCGCATATACTTCACTTCCCTGACACTCTTGAATGTCCGGTATAATGCAGATGTCTTCTATTGTGAAGACTGATGCAAAATAGGCATTCATTTCCTCTGCCAGCTCTATGTCTTCATTACAATATTTCCAGCATCATTTTCTACTGGTCCTATATCTACCCTCAACTCTCATTTACCTTTTATATACATAAAAAAGCTTTTAGTATCTTCTTTGATATTAGTCGCCGGCTTCCTTTCATAATTCATCTTTTCCTTCCACTCCAGATATTGCAATGGTGGGTAGATTGAGGATGGAAACATGTTCTTGGGCGGTGACGGAGAGGGGTCAAAGCAACTTGAACCGAATAACAGATAATAATGTAGGAGACATGTTTTATGTGCAAGAACACAGCCTTTGAAGATATCATTGTACAGTTTCTGAATACCTGCAAACTAGAAAACTTCAATGCAGAAAAATCCTTGTCCGCATTCTTCCTGCTCCCATAGGCTGAAGTGAATTTTAGTCTTCTCTCCTTCAGTATAGAGCTCACACAATTTTCTTAACACAGTGATGAACAGCTAACCTTTGAATATGGAATAGTTCAGCATTGGCTGGCCAGAAAGAACGAGCTGAAAATCAAGGTGATAATCAAGGTCTCCTGGAGCTCCATGACAAAACAGTTAAGAAACATCTGAGGTCGTAATCAGAAATGTAGGATTTCAAAGATTGCAATCCGGGCAAAAAGTGCAGTGTGATTGTTAACATAGCATCATTTCTGAGGAAATGGGATTAGTAAAACTTGTATAAGTGGGAATTTTTCTTCAGAACTGAGAGGTGGAACATCCAACCGCTGATTAATTTTGTGTTCTGCACAGTTGTTGATGTCAATTGAGGGAGACCATGAGGAATACTAGAAAAGATTTTTTTTTCATTCTATAAAAGGAGGAGATAAATTTACTGATAAAATATTTCTGAACTAACCTTTTTTTAGTTTTTGTCCATTTTCAGCAAAACAATATCACTCTTTTTGGAATTATGTGAATGAATTTCTAGTGCAATTTTATACATATTTGGTTTCAGTAATTAAATCTGTCAAACTAATTTAAAATTCCCACCAAATATAATAACATTTATCCTAAATTTTGTTTCTTGGTGGTAAACTCACTTGTCTTCAATCTTCAGTTTTTTTATTGAATATCTAAAGCAGAGTGAAATGTCTCAGGGCATTTCAAAAGAGCATTATCAAAACAAACTTTGATGTCAAATTAAGTAGAGATAACAGAATAGATGGTCAAAGAGATTTTAAGGAGCACCTTAACAGAAGGGAGAGAAGTGTAAAAGCAGCCTAGTCTATGGAGGGAATTCAAAACCTTAGAGCCTAGGTAGTTCTCAGTAATGAGTTATTGCATTGACAGATATTCAAGAAGGTGGAAATGGTGAACTGTAATCTTGAAAGAAAGTAAAGCTAAAGGAGGTCGAAGAGATAGAGAGCAGTGAGATTGCAGTGAAATTTGAAAATAAGCATGAACATTTTAAGATTGAGCACAGGTAGGTTGGAAGCCCATGCAGGCCAGCCAGCAGAGGTTGCAAAGTTATGGAGGAGCTCCAGTTTATGTAGGATAGGAGTTAGGAGGCTGGTGAGGAGAGGACTGGAATAGTCAAAGTTAGCAGTACTAAATTGTTTAAATTTCAAAAGCAAATGATCTAAGGCTGGGTTGAAATTGAGCAAAATCATCAAGGCTAAAGAAGTTCATCTGGGTAATAAAACAGGTATATAATCAAATGCTCATCTCAGTTTTACATGCAACACCAGTGTTAGAAGTAGACTAATGTAACTTAGTGGTTAGGGAGTAAATTGGAGTCACTTGTTAGATTACACATTTTATGGTAGGGTGGAAAACAAGGAATTTGATCTTCATGGTGTTGGATGAAACTTCTGTTCATCTGGTACTGAATGATAGACATGCATTGATACCTTTCTGCCAAAATAATACGTTGAAAGTTTGCACCTACTCTTAAATATTGCATTATCCTGTGTATGCAAACTGTCCCAACACTTTCTCTTGGCCTTTGCTGTTCAGTCTTCCATTGACAAAGCTTTCATCAGTCTTAACCCTCCTTTTTGAAATTCCCACTCTAAGCCTGCCCATTTTACAATTTATTGCACTGCATTTAAAATGCTGCTCAAAACATGGCTTTGCAGCCTTGAGCTTGGCTGTCATTCTGAAGTCTTTTGCTCCTATTGAGCATCTGCTTCTGCTCTGTAAAGTGCTTTGTTGTACTTTGTACTTTGAAGGCAATCTATACATGCATCCTTATGTTGCTGACAGTATCTTTCAATACCATATATCTTTGATGAATATTTGTTATTTAAAAGAGATAGAATAACATTTACATTTTCTGTGCAGGGTTTGTGGAATTTTACCCTTTTTAGTTTACTTGGAAGTAGTCTTGTGTCAGTGTCAAATAATTGTGCATTCAAATCTCACAGCCGAGATTTGAACACAAAATCTAGGTTACTACAATGTTGAGAGACAGCTGAAGCGTTGGTAGTGCTATGTTTCAGTTGAGATATTAAGCCAAGGTTCACATGCCCTCAGAGGTAGACAGTTCTTATGATAAGCAGGTATCTTTAGAACAAATATCATTAAAACAGAATATCTAGTCATTTGCACATTGCTGCTTTTGATGTTGACTGTGCTAACAATGGCTTTTTAGTTTCTAAATGACAACAGTAGCTACAATTTAAAGTATTTGATTGGCTGTAAAATGTTTTGATGTGTTCTAAGATCATAAAAGGTGTTTTCTTTCTTTTCATTTCATACTCATTCTGAATTCTGTGTGAAATTTTTCTACTAGGCACTGTCAAATCATATTTCTAAGATAATCAAGCTGATAAGTATGAAGTTTTGCACTTGTATTTTTGTTTCCTAAACTAATTGTTAATTGCATTCCAGGTTCTAATTTTGCACCTAATCCTCTGGGTTTTTTTTTGCTTTCTTTCCTAATACATTTGATCCAAAGAAATCACTTACCTCTTATTTCATAAAGTCATGGTTATTCAGCATGAATATAGGCCCTATGGTCCAACATGTCTATGCTGGCCAAGATTTCTTTCTGAGCTAGTTCCATTTGACACATTGACACATTTAACTCTTAATCTTCCCTAATCATGAATCTGTCAAATTGTTTTTTTTAAATGTTGCAATTATATTGAGCTCTGCGTGTCTTCTGGCTCCTCATTCCATATACTCACCGCCCTCTGTCTGGAAAAGATACTCCTCCCAGATCCCTTTTTCCCTTTCACTTTAAATCTATGCCTTTTGATTTTAGATTCTCTGACCCTAGGAAGAAGATTGTGTCTATTCACCTAATTTATGCTCCTCATGAGGTTAGAACGCTCCATGAGGCCAATCCTCAGCCTTCTTTGTTCCAGGGCAAACAGCCCCAGCCAGGCTAGTCTCTCCTCAAAACTGAAGCTCTCCAGTCCAAACATCTTTGTGAAAAGTCAATCAAAAAAGTGATTAGGAAATCAATTATATCAATTTTATTTGCTAATATTCCCACAGAAACTGGGAAGAAGTTATTTGCAATTGTTAACACACACAAAATGCTGAAGGAACTCATCAGGTCAGGCAGCATCTAAGGAAATGAATAAACAGTCGACGTTTTGGGCCAAGACCCTTCTTCAGGACTGAGAAGGAAGAGGCAAGATGCCAGGAGGGGAAGGAGTCTAGCTGGAAGGTGATAAGTGAAACCAGGTGTATAGGAAGGATCAAAAGCTAGAGAAGAAGGACTCTAATAAAAGAGGAGGGTGGTCCATTGGAGAAAAGGAAAGAGGAGGGGACCCAGGGAGAAGCAATAGACAGGTGAGAAGAGGTAGAAAGTCAGAATGGGGAATAGATGAAGGGGTGTGGATTTATAATGTTGGAGGAATGGAGAACATTCATTTCCTGGGTTAAGCTTGTACACGATTAAATGAAGAATCCATAAGGTACTGTGAATGATACCTGGTTCTTCATGATGCTTACAAAGTCAGAGCATTTTGAGCTTTTTACTTCATGATTTGCTGTCAGTAAGAATTCTGAAGATCATTTTGACTTCTGGTTACAACTGACATTGAGGGAAATGTAATCTACACTACTGAGATGGCTAAATCTTCAAGGTAGCTTTCTTAGGCAATGAATGCTTAAATATTTAAAGTTTGGTTCCCAGTGACATAACTTTAATTTCTGTTATCAAATAATTTTGTCTAAATCTAGTATCATGTTGCAGTCTTGTTTGCATGTGGCTGTTCTCTGGAAGCAGTTATCTACTCTGGTAAATAGTTTTTGTAAAGATCATTTTTGAAAGGACAGTAGATATAATTTAAGCACCTCGGCTCTATCTGCCAAAAGCAGAATTTCCTGGTGGCCAAACATTTTAATTCCAAACATTTGCATTCCGACATGTTGGTCCATGGTCGCCTCTTTTGCCACGATGAGGCCACCCTTAGGGTGGAGTAGCAACACCTCACCTGATGGCATGAACATCGATTTCTCCTGGTAATTTTAATGCCCTCCTCATTGCCTCTTCTCTTTTACTCCACTCTGGCCTCTGGTCTCTTCTCACCTGCCTATTAACTTCTCATGGTGCCCCTTCTTCTTCCCTTTCTCTCATGATCCACTCTCCTCTCCTATCAGATTTCTTATTCTCCAGCCCTTCACCTTTCCCAACCACCTGGCTTTACCTATCACCTTCTAGCTTGTCCTCTTTCCTTTCCCCCACCTTTTTATTTTGGTCTCTTCCCCCTTCCTTTCCAGTCCTGATGAAAGGTCTCTGTCCGAAATGTCAACTGTTTATTCATTTCCATGGATGCTGCCTTACCTGCTGAATTCCTCCTGCATTTTCTGTGTGTTGCGCTGGAAATTTTCCAGTACCTGCAGAATCTCTGGTGCTTCTAATTTAAGATACTGTAATCTGATGTGGCTGTTGAATTCTTTACATTGCTTTTCACAGTTAGACAGATGTTTTGTAATGAAACATGCTTTCTGTAAAAATGGGAGATTCTTTCAGGTGAAATATGTGAAATTCTCTCAGGTAAATATATTGACAAATGAACACAATTTGTGTTAAACCAGTTATTGTCGCAATTGAATTGACTTGAAAATGAAGGCAGCAGTGCTTAGAGATAATGATTACAAAAATATTTTTCATGAAAGTTTTAAGAAAACAAGGAAACTGAAACAACTGCCTTACTGTCTACTGAGTCCTTTGATCTGTAAAAAAGCTTTTTACTAATAATAAATTTGAGCTAGTCAATTAATGCAATCTTGTTAAAGGCTGTTTTCTCATTGCTTCAAAAGAATTTGAATGTTAATTTATTTAAAAATTTAAAAATAAAATTAAAGCACTTTTGCAGTTCAGTATAAACAGCTATCTATCCTGAATCTTAAATTTTCAAAATAACTCGTATTTCATTTTATTATCGGTTAAAACATTTTAATATTAATTTGCAAACACGAGGAAATCTGCAGATGCTGGAAATTCAAACAACAACACACACAAAATGCTGGTAGAACACAGCAGGCTAGGCAGCATCTATAGGGAGAAGCGATGTCGACGTTTCGGGCCGAGACTCTTCGTCAGGACTAACCGAAAGGAAAGATAGTAAGAGATTTGAAAGTAGTGGGGGGAGGGGGAAATACGAAATGATAGGAGAAGACCAGAGGGAGTGGGATGAAGCTAAGAGCTGGAAAGGTGATTGGCAAAAATGATACAGAGCTGGAGAAGGGAAAGGATATTAATTTATTGTATTGCATCTTGCCTGGAGTTACTAAACTGATTATGGAATTAAATTAAAAAGTGTATTTGGTGCAACAAATTACATTCATAATGTATATCTTTACAATGAAGAAAAGAATTACTTACATCTTTAAGGTAGCTTTCATGAGCTTGGGATCCCAAAGTGCTTTACAGCTAATTAAATAACTCTGAAGTGGGATCACTATATTGCACTGTTGGAAAATTGAATGACAATTTAATGTCGAGAAGTTGCAACATGATACTGGTCAGATAAGCTTTCTTGGTTAAGAGTTTAATATTGTTCACTATATGAGTTAAAGCTCTCCTGCTCTTCTTTGGTCTAATATTAAATATATTTATGGTTCACCTGAGGAACTCTAGTTGGGCCACAGTTCCTCTTCAACATATCTCCCAAAGTCATGGATCTTCCTACTGGCAGGTATAATGATATTATCTTTCTTGTACATGGCAATGGAGGGATTAACTATCAGAAAGTCTGCTGGTGTTATGACTCCTACACTTCATTTGTAGTCTCAATCTCTTAAGTGAAAGGCATCACCAGCGGCAAGGAAATGGCAGAATATAGAGTGTATTTTGGTAATTTTCTGAAGCATTATACGATGTATAGCAAAATAAAGAATGGATAGTCAAAATACTAAGTGTTGGTTGTTCCACTGATTTTTATATTTGCTGTAATATTACATTTTAGTTTAGTCTTAGAGCTAAGGCTAAAATATCTTAGACAAAAATATAGTCTTAGAACAAATATAAAAATAAATAGCACAACGCAACAAATACCGAATATCTTGATTGTACTCTATTTATTATTATGCACATCATATTACAATAGGATTCAGTAAGCTATCAAGTTAGACTGTACTTATGTTGGACATAATGTAAATACAACAAGAAACAGGAAATGTCATGCACTTTACATTAGGAAAAACATGCAAATTTTTATCATTAACTATAAATTTAAGTTATAACTTAGGAAAATAGAAGTCTCAGATCATTTATTTTTTGTCCTGCGTTGATAAAAGGTTAAGAAGGTCATTGACCTGAAAAGTAGGCTTTGTGTCTTACTCTACAACTGCTGGCTGGCCTATCATATGCTTTTATTTTCCACATCCTCTAGAATGGGATGAGTAGCATGCTTACAGGCTGCAAATTCACAGGCAGGAAATTATTGCATTGTTGTATACTGACGTACAGACCATTTGTATCCATGAGAGTGCATTACCAACATCTATATCAATAAATTGTTGCTTCAGTTCTCAAATTTACTTATTACAAAATGTTCACATAATTTGTACTAACCATGTTCATCACTCAAGTTCAAAATTGTATCATTAAACCTATGTAAGTGCCTGTTTACATTGAAATTACTAGCTGTTATTTATGCAGATTTTATTCAATATCCATACTTTAATCTCTAACTTTATATAATTCTTTATTCTTTATAATTGTTTAATGTTGTTATTTTTTGTTGCATGTCATATCAACAGTAAATTCCTAATATGTGTATTGTAATAAATGTATTAGGAATCTGAAGTTAAATAAAGTTAATAAAGTTGATTCTTGAAAAGTGATTAATATATTTCACTTTTTAAAGATGATTCCTAACATTGCAGAACCTCTTGTATGCATAAATGAATATGTTTAATATAGGTAAGAATAAGTGTATGATGAATAGTGTTTTTTTACATCATTAAACAGTCGCCAATATGTGATATGATCAGGTAAATTTGAAGCAGCACAGGTTGACAACTGATTGCACCAAAGATGCCAAATAAAAATAATAAAAACTTTCAGTAAAGTATCCCAGTGTTCATTGAATAAATACAAGACTGATTCAAACAGTCCTTCCAGGTGAGGCAAAGCTTCACCTGTGAGTCTGTTGGGGTGATCTACTGTATCCGATGCTCCCGGTGTGGCCTCCTGTATATCGATGAGACCCGATATAGATTGGAAGACCACTTTGCCGAGCACCTATGCTCCATCCACCAGAACTCCCAGTGCCCATCCATTTTAATTCCACTTCCAATTCCTATTCAGATACATCAGACAATGGCCTCCTCTACTATTGTGATGAGGCTACACTCAGATTGGAGGAGCAGCACCTTATATTCTGTCTGGGTAGCTCCAACCTGATGGCATGAACATCAATTTCTTGATTTTCTGGTTATGCATCTGCCCCCCCCCCCCCCCACCGCTTCTTCATTCCCCATCCCCATTTCCCTCTCACACCTTGTCTCCTTACCTGCCCATCACCCCCCTCTGGTGCTCCACCTTCTTTTCTTTCTTCCATGGCCTACTGCCCACTCCTATCAGACTCCCCCTTCTCCAGCCCTGTATCTCTTCACCCCACCCTCACCCCCGATTTCACTTATCACCTTGTGTTTCTTCCTCCCCTTCCCGCTCCTTCTAACCCTGACTCCTCATCTTTTTTCCCCAGTCCTGGTGAAGGATCTCAGCCCGAAACATTGACTGTACTCATTTCCATAAATACTGCCTGGCCTGCTGAGCTCTTCCAAGAGTGAGTGAGTGAGTGAGTGAGTGAGTGAGAGTGAGTGAAGCTGGACTTCCATCCAAATGCACAGGTCTTGGTCTTTTGGATTGCCACTAAATCTGTCACTCTGCTCCAATGCTGTTAAGACCATAAGACATAAGGGCAGAAGTACAGTAAGTACCACGAGTAAGCCAGTGGGTGTAGACCCAGAGCCAGTAAATGCTCCTAATTTGTTAACTCCTTCAGCCCCAGGATCTTTCTTGTAAACCTCTTCTGGACCCTCTCTGCCCTTAGGTGTGAGATCTGCTACTCACAATACTCCAAATGTGGTATGAATCATGCCTTATAAAGCCTCAGGATTACATCCATTTATATTTTAGTCTTCTCAGAATGAATGCTGACATTGTATTTTCCTTCTTTACTATTGAATCAACCTGAAAGTTCACTTACAGGGTATTAAGACTTCCAATTCCCTTATGTCTTTGATTTCTGAATTCTCCTTCCATTTAAAAAAATAGGCTATGCCTTTATTCCTTCAACTAAAGTGCATGACCATAAACTTCCCTACTCTGTATTCCATCTTCCATTTCATTGCCCATTTCTCAACCTGTGCAAGCCTCTCTGCTGACTGCCTGCTTTCACAACACTTCCTGCCCCGTGATCTATCTTTGTATTGTATGCAAACTTGCCACAAAGCCATCAGGTCTATCATCCAGATCATGAGTGTATAATGTCAATTGTTGCAAACCCAACACCAACCTCTGGGAAACTCAGCTTCAATCACCTTTGCTGCACTCTCCCTCCATTTTACTTGAAACAATTTTTTCTAGTCTGTTATGCGATTCACCAGGCATCAGGAGGAACCCATTCCATTGGAATAGCCCCCTGCTTTCCACTACTGGTGTACTGTCAGTACTGTTGTATTATATCACTACTGTTAAAGATATCTTAATATGTTAAAACCCCTCACAGTGTTTATAGTTGACGGGGTTTGCATGGTTGTTAAGCTCTTCAGGGTTGCTTTGGGGTGGGTTGAGTCATTATTACCAATGGTTCTGCCCCCAAAACCGATCATACCTCTTGAAACTGTCATGCTACAGTCCAGCCAGACAGGCCCCGTGCATTCAGAGCAACTATGTACAGGTGTGGAGGGACTGCAGATGGCGATGCTTGGCAGGGGAATTTTCATCTACAGGATCAAGTTCACTAGCTTAGGTCAAAACCCAGAACAAATGCTTAAATAACGTCTTGTGAAGTATGTTGGATCTTTGCAGACTAAGTGTTGTTAAACATGTCTCTGTTTCATTTTCTCCTGCACAGGTGTCACTTGTAATTCTGTCATTAGTGTACAGTTGATAAGCATTTATTCTTGTGGGATGTGTCATATAATAATTGACTTAGTTTTATGGTATAGTTGACATAAAAAGAATCACCCAGCAAGATAATGTAAGCCTATATCCATGTCTCTTCCTGCATTCCCTACACACATTCAAAAGGATTATTAAGCATTTATCCTAGAAAAGAGAGCTATGGTGGTTGTATCAACTAAAGTCTTCATTTAAAGTGCAGCAAAAGGCAAACTATACTGTGTTCAGTATAGTATGTGGAGGCAAAGGGATCGTCAGCATTTTGGGTTGAAACCCTACGTCAGGACTGAGGGCACAAAAGGAAGATAGTCAGTACAAAGAGGTGAGGGGGGAAGGTTGAGACAGGAGCTGGTAGAAATAGATGGAACCATGTGAAGTAAAGAAAAATTGGCAGAAAGAGCCAAAGTGGGGAAGGGTGTTTATAGACTGGATAGAAATAAGTTGAACCATATAGGTGAAGGTTAATAGACAGGTAGAAACAGATGGGAGAGGGGATATGGAAAGCAGATCTGGGGAGAAGAGACCTACATGGATTGATGTATGGGTGATGGCAGACGGAGAGTGGAAATATGAGCAAAGGGAAAGAAAACCCTTAAGGCCATAAGACATAGGAGCAGAATTAGGCCATCTGGCCCATTGAGTCTGCTCCACCATTTAATCATGGCTAATTCTTTTTTCTATCTCCTCCTCAACCCCAGTTCCCAGCCTTCTCCCCATAACCTTTCATTACCCCGTAGTGTCTAATCAAGAACCTATCAACCTCTGCCTTAAATACACCCAACAACCTGGCCTCCACAGCTGCATGCGGCAACAAATTCCACAATTTCACCACCCTTTGGCTAAAGAAATTTCTCTGCATCTCTGTTTTGAAAGTGCACCCCTCTATCCTGAGGCTGTACCCTCTGTCCTAGACTCTCCCACCATAGGAAACATCCTTTCTGCATCTACTCTGTCTAGGCCTTTCAACATTCAAAAGGTTTCAATGAGATCCCTCCTCATCCTTCTGAATTCCAGCGAGCACAGACCCAGAGCCATCAAACGTGCCTTGTACGATAACCCTTTCATTCCTGGAATGATCCTTGTAAACCTCCTCGGGACCCTCTCCAATGCCAACCCATCTTTTCTAAGATGAGGGGCCCAAAACTGTTCACAATACTCAACGTGAGGCCTCACCAGTGCCTTATAAAGCCTCAGCATCACATCCCTGCTCTTGTATTTTAGACCTCTTGAAATGAATGCTAACATGGCATTTGCCTTCCTCACCACTGACTCAATCTGCAAGTTAACATTCAGGGTGTTCTACACAAGGACTCCCAAGTCCCTCTGCATCTCAGATTCCTGGATTTTCTCCCCGTTTAGAAAATAGTTCGCACATTTATTTCTACTACCAAAGTGCATGACTATGTATTTTTCAACATTGTATTTCATTTGCCATTTTCTTGCCCATTCTCCAAATCCAAGTCCTTTTGCATCCAACTTGTTTCCTTAACACTACCTGCCCCTCCACCAGTCTTCATCTCATCTGCAAACTTGACAACAAAGCCATCCATTCCATCATCTAAATCATTGATATACAGCATAAAAAGAAGTGGTCCCAACACCGACCCCTGTGGAACACCACTGGTCACTGGCAGCCAACCAGAAATGGATCCTTTTATTCCCACTTGCTGCCTCCTACCCAATCAGCCAATGTTCTAAATGCACCAGTAACTTTCCTGTAATACCATGGGTTCTTAACTTGGTAAGCAGCCTCATGTGTGACACCTTGTCAAAGACTAAATATACAACATCCACTACATCCTCTTTATCTATCCTACTTGTTAGATGCTCAAAGAATTCCAACAGGTTCGTCAGGCAGGATTTTCCCTGAAGGAAACCATGCTGACTTTGTACTATCTAGTCCTGTGTCACCAAGTACTCCATCACCTCATCCTTAACAATTGACTCTAACATCTTCCCAATCACTGAGGTCAGGTTAACTGGTCTATAATTTCCTTTCTGCTGCCTTCCTCCTTTCTTAAACGGTGGAGTAACGTTTGCAATTTTCCAGTCCTCTGGCACCATGCCAGAGTCAAATGATTTTTGGAAGAGCATTTTTAATGTCGCCATAATCTCTAATGCTACCTCTTTCAGAACTCTAGGGTGCAGTTTATCTGTTCCGGTGACTTATGCATCTTTAGGTCTTCCAGCTTTTTGAGCACCTTCTCTCTTGTAACAGTAACTGCACCTACTTCTCTTCCTTCACACACTACAACATCAGGCATACTGCTAGTGTCTTTCACAGTGAAGACTAATTGCAAAATACTCATTTAGTTCAGCAGCCATCTCCTTGTCCCCCGTTATTAGTTCTCCTCTCTCATTTTCTAGCGGTCCTATATCCACTCTCATTTCTCTGTTATTTTTAATGTACTTGAAAAAACTTTTACTATCCACTTTGATATTATTTTCTAGCTTACTTTCATTATTTCATCTTTTCCCTTATTATGATTTTTTTAGTTGCTCTCTGTAGATTTTTAAAAACTTCCCAATCCTCTATTTTCCCACTAATTTTTGCTTTTTGTATGCCCCTCTCTTTTGCTTTAACAATAGCTTTGACTTCCCTTGTCAGCCACGGTTGTAGTGTTTTACCATTTGAGTATTTCTTCATTTTTGGAATACACGTGTCCTGCACCTTCCTCATTTTTCCCAGAAACACATGTCATTGCTGCTCTGCCGCTCTGCCAGCAGCTCCTTCCAATTTACTTTGGCCAATTCCTCTCTCATAACACTGTAATTTCCCTTACTCCGCTGCTTTGTCAGACTTTACTTTCTCCCTATCAAATTTCAAGTTGAGCACGATCATATTGTGATCACTGGTTCCTAAGGAGCAAACATGAGGAAATCTGCAGATGCTGGAAATTCAAACAACAACGCACACAAAATGCTGGTAGAGCACAGCATTTTGTGTGTGTTACTGGTTCCTAAGGGTTATTTTACCTTAAGCTCCCTAATCACCTCCGGTTCATTACATAACACCCAATCCAGCTGATCCCTAGTAGGCTCAATGACAAACTGCTCTGAAAAGCTATCTCTTAGCCAGTCAACAAACTCACTCTGTTGAGAGGCATTACCAGCCTGATTTTCCCTGCATGTTAAAATCTTCCATGGCTACCACAACATTGACCTTTTGACTCACCTGTTTTATTTCCTCTTGTAACCTGTGGTCCACCTCCCAGCCACTGTTGGAAGGCCTGTGTATAACTGCCATCAACATCCTTTTACCCTTGCAGTTTCTTAACTCAATCCACAAGGATTCAACATCTTTTGATCCTATGTCACATCTTTCTACTGATTTGATGCCATTCTTTACCAGTAGAGCCACACCTCCCCCTCAGCCTACCTTCCTATCCCTCTGATATAACATGTAACCTTGGGCATTCAGCTCCCAACTACAACCATCCTTCAGCCACGATTAAGTGATGGCCACAAGATCATCCACCTTATTTCTTATACTACATACATTTAGATACAGCATTTGTGAATACTGTATTTGCTGTCCTTTCTGACTCTGCATCCCTAATGATATGAGACTCAACCTGTTGGCTGCAACTAAGTCCCATCACCTGCCTGCCCTTCCTGACAATCTGACAGCATGCTATCTTCACTTTTTTACCATCCGTTCTTTCCTGAGTCCTTTCACTCCCACCCCCTTGCCAAATTAGTTTAAACCCTCCCAAACAGCTCTAACAAACCTGCCCGTGAGAATATTGGTCCCCCTCGGGTTCAGGTGCAACCCGTCACTTTTGAACAGGTCATACCTCCCCCAGAAGAGATCCGTAGTTACCCAAGAACCTGAAGCCTTGCCCCCTGCGCCAGTTTGTCAGCCATGCATTTACCTGCCAAATTATCCTGTTTCTACCCTCACTGGCACGTGGCACAGGCAGCAATCCAGAAATTGCTATCCGGGAGGTCCTGCTTCTCAGCTTTCTAGCTAGCTCTCTAAGTTCTCTTTTCAGGATCTCTTTGCTTTTCCTTCCTGTGTCTTTGGTACCAATATGTACCAAGACATCTGGCTGCTCCCCCTCTCTCTCCAAAATGTTGTGGACACAGTCTGAGACATCCCTGACCCTGGCACCTGGGACACAACATATATCTGGGTGTCCCGTTCACGTCCACAGAATTTCCTGACTGTTCCCCTCACTATCGAGATCCCTATCACAACCGCTCCCTTCTTCTCTCTCTTTTCCCTTCTGCACCACGGACCCATGCACCGTGCCTGTAACCCGGTCGTCGTGGCATTCTCCCGGGAGGTCACCCCCCCCCCCCCCCACACGAAAGTATCCAAAGCAGTATACTTATTTTTGAGGGGAATGGCCACAGGAGTGTTCTGTTCTAACTGCCAGTCTTCAAGGAGCTGCAGCCAGATATAGTTCCCCGGGAGACTCTGAGTCTCCCAGTTCTCCAACATCCGGCACGAAGAGCTCACCACAGCCATTTAAATGGTACAGTAAGAGAGGGGGAGAAAAAAGGAAACCTTAACAGATGCTTTACACAGCTGACGTTTCCTCTGAGCCAAAGCCTGTCGCTTCTACTCCTGACAATGGCTGCTTTACTTATCCCTTCTGTACTTCTTTTAAATTCGTAGAGCTCTGTTGATGCTGCTGATAGATCACACACAATGGACGAATACTCTCGAAGCTCCCTTTTTAAATAACTGCCTCTGGCCTGCGAGAAATGCCTCTTGGTAGAGCTCTGTTGATGCTGCTGATAGACCAAGTACAATCCAAATAGAACTCAGGTGGACTCATAGGTGTTGGAAAGGGACACGGGGACTGCGTTACCTAAAATTGCTCCAAATTCCAACATCTGCAGTCTCTTGTAAAATGGTAGCTTTCCCTGTAAAAGTTTAAAAGTTGAACTAGGAATGCACTATAATGCCAGTTCCTGCCTCCCCTGCCTCATTGAGACCCCAGATGAATTGAGTGATTAGCATAGACATTGAAAATCATACCACCTTCTTTTGGGGGGTTCAAGTAGCTCCACCAGAGACTGAGGTCACCAGAAAATTGTTTATTGGAGAATGATAAATATTTTAATTCACATTTAGAAGAAGAGCACATCCCAGCATTTTAAGCAAACATAGATTTTTGGCTTGTGTAAATGCCAAAGCCTGGCCTGCACAAATCCAACAGTCAGCAATCATATTGAGGTTAAGTAGGATTGTATTACGAGTCTGCTGGGCTGCAGATGGCACTGAGAAATATGCTTAACTTCTTAATTTTTTTCCTGATTTCACACCTCTTCTGATTGAATAGCATAGTTGTATAGTAATATCTACTAAAAAACATTTTATTTGCCCTTTTCTTTGTAACTAAAGGAAATTTCAATCAAGGCAAACAGCAACATGTCTAGCCATTCAATAATACTTTCACCACATTGGCACATTGTGGTATTGAGATGAGGTTTTGTCCTTAAATTACCTCTGGGGAGCAGGAGCTCTCAGACTCACTGTCAATACATTTGTTATTGTCTTGTGGCAATATGTAAACCTCAGAAGTTTGCAATAACAGGGAAGAAAGAACACAGGGAGCATTTGGTATCTGATTTCCAAGAAGGCGAATGTAAAGAGATATAAGATTACAAGACACTGGTCCATTTATGTCAATAACAAACTTAAAACACTTTTCTTTCCTGGAATAAGGTCATGCTAAGGTAGTGACAGCATGTCAATATCATTTGTAGCTTTGAACAACTGAAAACTATCTTATTTCCCTTAAAACAACTAAAGGTGTTGTCTTAAAGTATAACCTCAAGACATGTCCTTCCAGAGTATGTAAGTTAAGTTTATAGAGTATGTAGCTAAGTTTATAGTTCCAACAAAACAGTGCTACAGCTTTTCCTTGCATTGTACATCCTGGAAACCTGTTGTGTGAATGAATAACATTGGGCCCAGTATCTCATAAATAGTAGATTTAAAATAATTTGTATTGAGTAACCTGTTTCAGTTACTCAAATCATATTATAAGAAACTGTGATCTGGATTTGTTGTGTATTAATTTGGAATTTTTGAGTAGCATTGCTAATTGTAGAAATCTTGCTGTAGGGAATATATTTAATTTACAAACAGTAATTAAAAAGAGTTCAAAGAGTTGGTTGCTGGCAGAGTTTTCAGACTGTTGCTACCTTTTCTTGAGGATACATAGTGATATTAAATGATTTATTGCTGAAGGGAATCTGCATGTAAATTGCATATTTGTTGGTGATTGATCAATCCTTTTGTGGAAACGATGCAGAATATGAAATTTTTAGGTATCAAATGGATAAAATTGAATATTCATGTAGTGAAACTACAAAGCTGTTTGATTAACATCCTTCTGTTTACTATAATTCTTTATATCTGGTTTATAGGCATGTATAAGTGGTGATTCTTTCTTGAATTAGGTAGATACAGCAGCTCTTATATTCTTGGGGAGAAGTTGCCTATAACATACAAATTCAATTAGTACATTCTATGCTACAAATGGTGTCTATTTATGGTAAGGGGACAATGCAGAAAAGAAAGTAAATGTTTTGTTTGAGAGCACACACATTGTTGTCCACTACAGATTAGGCTTTCCATTCTCAAAGATATTTCCTTTGCCCTTAGACTTCGAGAAGCACAGGATAAAAATTATGCTAGTCCATATCCAAAGTGAGTGAGGAGTTGGTGGCAATAGGAAAAAAAAATTATGAAGAGAAGAGTAGGGGACTGGGGTGGTAATTGCAGAGAAGAGCATTACCTATCAATTCAGGCCGTCAGAATCTAGAGATTTAGTTAGATTTCTTGGCAGAGAGTTGGGTTTCAAGATGACTTGGTAAGGATTAATGGAAGGGGCAGGCAAATATCAGCTGTTGGAGTTATGTAGAAGCTACATGGTGAGAAGAAGTTGCAGAGAATCAGATAAAATATCCAGTTAAGAGGTCAGTCAAGTGGAATGAAATTCAGGTTGGGAACCCCTGTACCCTATAATATAAGGGCTCACCTGAAAGATTGTAGGGGAGGGTCTTGAAAGATGAGTGTAGTAATCAGGCAGATGGTATCAGTTATGACTAGGGTGAGGATCCCAAGGGAGGGAGGCCACATTGAACATTACTCAGAAGTCCAAGAAGGAAGCAGTGGCTGGAATATTTAATTCTGTACCTTCTGAGTTGCAATTAAATAATTTGAGATCAAGAAAGACTGGATGAAAAGAAACAAACTTTTTTAAAAATCTTTGATAATAATAATCTAATAAATCTGAAGAAATATGTACCTGTACGCATATCCACCAGTGGATAAGCACTCACTTTCTGAATTATTGAGCTGAGGCTTCGAGTCCCACTTGGCCCATATGATACTTTAATGCTGTGTGAAAGAACTTGTTGCAATGTTAGAGTTTTTCCCAACTGGAATGTATAACTGCACTTCATTCACCACAACTCTGGACTGTTTCAGCCAAACTATAAGCTCACTTCCAAGGACTTTTAAGTATTATTTTTCTCAGTATTCAATTGTTGTTCTCAGTTTTTTTTTACTTAGCACAGTGTATCTTCTTTTTCACGGTGGTGGTTTGTTGATCTTTGCTTGTATATAGTTTTTTGTAAAATAAATTCTATTGTATTTCTTTATTTTCTTGTGAATGCCTGTAAGGACATGAATGTCAAGGTATTATATGTAACATATATGTGCTTTGATAAATTTGACTTTGATAACTGGCCTGAGACCCTTCCTTGCTCTCACTATAACTGATGTGTAATGCTTCAACAGTAAAGATAAAAAGCGGCTCAGCCTTCTCTAGTGGAACATAATAGAGCACATATATTTTATTTCTAAAATACTATTTATTTGTTGTACCAGCATTTTTTGATTTATATGTGTAACAACATACAGGAAGATAAATGTTTCTCAGAATATCACCTTTGATTAATGCTCATCACTGGTCACCCAGCCTGCATTTTGTAGTGACTCATGACCTCTATTTCAACTCAACCTATTTCAGAGTTGTTCTGAGGTAAAATGTTACTAATCACCACTTTTTTTCAAGGCTGTCTATAATACTGTCAATGTTGTAAAGGAACCAAGGTATAATAAGCCAAAACAGCAATGAGTTATAGTCGAGTACCCAGTGAGGGGGACTAATATCCTAGCGGGAAGGTTTGTTAATGCTGTATAGTGGAGTTTAAACTAGAGTTGCAGGGGGATGGGAACCAGAGTGCCAGAGTGAAAAGGTTGTGGAGGCAGATATCGGTAAGACCTCAGACAAAGTTAGGAATCGAAAGGTTGAGCATGATGTGACTCGTGTCCTAACTTACCTAAATTTCAATGCAAGAAGTATCGTAGGAAAGACAGATAATAGTGCTGAAGATGAGGTAACACACACAAAATACTGGAGGAACTCAACAGGCCAGCCAGCATCTATGGAAAAGAGTACAGTCGACTTTTTGGCCCAGGACCCATCAGTAGGACTGGAGAAAAAGATGAAAAGTAGAGTTAATAGTGGGGTCAGGAGAGGGAGAAACACAAGGTGATAGGTGAAACCAGGAGGGATGAAGAAAAGAGCTGGGAAGTTGATTGGTGAAAGAGATACAGGGCTGGAGAAGGGAGAGTCTGATAGGAGAGGACAGAAGGAAAAGCTGGCTGTGAGGACGCATTCCCAGGAAGGATGCATGGCTGTGGTAGGGGGTCTGGGTAAGGTGAGGTAACTGGTTTACAAACAGAGGCAATGTGTAGTGAGGAGAGGCTGTAGATGGGACAAAATTGCAGTCAACAGGATGAGTTGCAATGTAAAAGCAGACAAAATCAAAAGGGGTGAATACAGGATTGAAGGTGTTGTATCTGAATGCACACAGTATATGGAATAAGGTAGATGAACTTGCAGCACAGTTGCAGATTGGCAGGTATGATGTTGTAGGCATCACTGAATCATGGCTGAAAGATTACAGCTGGGAGCTGAATGTCCAAGGATACACATTGTATCGAAAGGATAAGCAGGAAGGCAGAAGGGGCGGTGTTGCTCTGTTGGTAAGAAAAAATGAAATCAAATCATTAGAAAGTGGTGACATGGGGTTGGAAGGTGTTGAATCATTGTGGATAGAGCTAAGAAGCTGCAAGGGGAGAAAGACCCTGATGAGAGTTGAAACCAGCCCCCAAACATTATTAAGGATGTGGCCTACAAATTACGATGGGAGATAGAAAATGCATGCCAAAAGGGCAATGTTACAGTAGTCATCGGGGCCTTCATTATGCAGGTAGATTGGTAAAATCAGGTTGGTGCTGGATTACAGGAGAGGGAAATTTCTAGAATGCCTATGAGATGGCTTTTTAGAGCAGCTCGTGGTTGAGCCCACTAGAGGATCAGCTATGCTGGATTATGTGTTGTGCAATGAAACAGAATTGACTAGGGACCTTAAGATAAAAGAACCTTTAGGGGAAAGTGATCATAATGGGATCAAATTCATCCTGAAATTTGAGAAGGAGAAGCTAAAGTCAGGTATATCAGTATTATAGTGGAGCAAAGGGAATTACAGAGGCAAGAGAGAGGAGTTAGCCAGAATAGATTGGAAAAGAACTCTGAAAGGAATGATGGCAGACCAGCAATGGCTGAAATTCAGAAGGCATAGGATATATACATCCCAAAGTGGAAGAAGTATTCTAAAGGAAAGATGACACAATCATGGCTAACAAGAGAAGTCAAAGCCAACATAAAAGCCAAAGAGAGGGCATATAAATAGAGAAAAAAAAATAGTGGGAAGTTAGAGGATTGGGAAGCTTTCAAATACCAACACAAGGCAACTAAAGAGTCATTAGAAAGTAAAGATGGAATATGAAAGTAAGCTAGCCAATAATATTAGAGGATACCCAAAGTTTTTTGTCAGATACATAAAGTAAAAGAGGTGAGAGTGGATATTGGACTGCTGGAAAACACTGCTGGAGAGATGGTGATGGAGGACAACAAAATGATGAACAAACTGAAAAGTATTTTGCATCAGTCTTCACTGTGCAATTCCATTGTCCAAAACATTGACAAATAACATAAAAAGAATCAGTCCCAACATAGACCCCTGTGGAACACTACTAGTCACCGTCAGCCAGCCAGAAAAGGCTTCCTTTAGTCCCACTCTTTGCTTCTTGCCAACCAGCCACTGCTTTATCCATGCTAGAATCTTTCCTGTAATACCATGGACTTGTAATTTGTTACGCAGCCTCGTGTGGCACCTTACTTCATACTTCACTAGCAATATGGTGGAAGCTCCAGGTGTCAGGGGTCATGAAACGTGTGAAGTTACCATAACCAGAGAGAAGCTTCTTGGGAAACTGTAAGTTTTGAAGGTAGATAAGTTACCTGGACCAGATGGTGAACACACCAGAGTTCTGAAAGAGGCGGCTGAAGAGATCATGGAGGCTTTAGTAAAGATCTTTCAAGAATCATGATATTCTGGAATGATTCTGGAAGAGTAGAAAATTGCAATGTCACTCCAAGAAGGGAGAGAGGCTGAGGAAAGTAAACTATAGGCAAGTTAGTCTGACCTCAGTGGTTGGAAAGATGTTGAAGTCGATTATCAGGATGAGGTCTCAGTGTACTTGGAGGCTCATGATAAAATAGGCCATAGTCAGCATAGTTTCCTCAAGAGAAAGTCTTGCCTGACTAATCTGTTGGAATCTTTTGAAGAAATAACAAGCAGGATGGACAAAGGAGAATCAGTTGATGTTGTATATTTGGACTTTCAGAAGGCTTTTGACAAGGTACCACACATGAGGCTGCTTGACAGGCTACGAGCCTACAGTATTACAGGAAAGATTCTAGCATGGATAAAGCAATGGCTGATTGGCAAGAAGCAAAGAGTGGGAATAAAGGGAGCCTTTTCTGGCTGGCTGCTGGTGACTAGTGGTGTTGTACAGGGATCTGTGTTGGGACCGATTCTTTTTAGGTCATTTGTCAGTGAATTGGATGATGGAATTGATGGCTTTGTTCAAAGGTTTGCAGGTGATATGAAGATAGCTGGAGGGGCAGGTAATTTTGAGGAAGTAGAGAGGCTACAGAAACACTAGACAGATTAGGAGAATGGACAAAGAAATAACAGATGGAATACAGTGCTGGGAAGTGTATAGTCACACACTTTGGTAGAAGAAATAAAAGGGATGACTATTTTCTAAGTGGAGAGAAAATACAAAATCTGAGGTGCAAAGGGTCTTGGGAGTCCTTGTGCAGGATTTCCTAAAGGTTATTTTGCAAGTCGGGTCTGTAGTGAGGAATCAAATGCAATATTAGCATTCATTTCAGGAAGACTAGACCATATAACCAAGGATGCATTGGTAAGGCTTAAAGTACTAGTGAGGCCTTACTTGGAGTATTGTGAGCAGGTCTGGGCCTCTTAGAAAGGATGCTGAAACTGGAGAGGGTTCAAAGGAGGTTCACAAAAATGATTCCAGGATTGAATGGCTTGTCATATGAAGAGCATTTAAAGGCTCTGGACCTGTATTCACTGGAATTCAGAAGAATGAGTGGTGACCTCATTGAAGCCTATTGAGTGGTGAAAGGCCTTCATAGAGTGGAGTGGAGAAGTTGTTTCCTATGGTGGGACAGTCTAAGAACAGAGGACACAACCTCAGACTGGAAGGCCATCCTTTTAGAAGGGAGATGAGGAGTAATTTCTTTAGCTAGAGAGTGGGGAATCTGTGGAATTCTTTGCCACAGGCAGCTATGAAAGCCAAGTCTTTTTATATATTTAAGGCAGAGCTTGATAGATTCTTGATTGGCCAGAGCATGAAGGGATATGGGGAGAAGACAGGAGATTGCGGCTGAGAGGTAAATTGGATCAGCCATGATGAAATAGCAGAACAGACTCGATGGGGTAAAAGGCCTAATTCTGCTCCTATATCTTATGGTCTTACAGACATAATCTTACACCATTCTCTGTCATTGACCAATTTGATAGTGTTCTTTCCATATTAATTGAGTGTTAACTAATAATTCCTCAGACTCTAATCCCTTGTCAGGGGAGTGTGTACATTAGTCAAATCAAGTACAGGAAAAAATATCATCTGGTAAAAATATAGATAGAAGCAGAGAAGTAAAAGAAATGCTTGAAAAATATCACTGGTGATTAGGAATAGAATGAAGTAAACTAATTTAAATTATTTCTTTCTGGACCAGGCCAATACGTCGGATACATTAATATTGTATACCTGACTTAACTATTCTGCATTTCTTTTCTTTTCAATTCTGAAATCTCAAGGTTGATTGCACCATTCCCTGAGATCCTAAATGTACCAATGCTTTTGTATTTCATTTCTGAACTTGAACTACTAACAAGTCATAACAAAGAAACATATGAGTGAAAGATTTAGGGGAATGAACAAGTCTGTGACATTTTTTTAATCTTTACATTTCTAACCGTCCTTTGGAATGCAGCATGACTAGATTCCACTCTGGTATTATGGGTTCTGTGATGGTTAATGAAGCCAGTGTGGGAGTTGCAGATAGATAAGGCAGTTGATAGCTGATGGGTAGGGTATGGGTAACTTGTGAGATGCTAACATATGCAAGGCTTCTTTCTGCATGCTCCTGATATATGACATCGAGTGGTCATTGGTTCCCAGGAGTCAAATCAGATGTTGTATTTCTTCAAGAAAACTTTGAGGGCATTCTATAATCTTCCTCTCTGTCCATATAGTAATCTCTTCTGGCCATATTATCTTTATTAGTTGTCAGATCTTGCCAGACGTGGATTGCCACCCATGTTTTCTGACTAAAGCACCAAAGTCTAATATTGATTGAGGTGCTCCCACAGTAATTCCAGTTGTTCAGATGGCAAAATTTGCACTTGATCCACCTGTGACTGGATAGTAAAGATGAAGGTGCTGAGATGAGGGTAGCCAGTGAATGGGACAGGGAGCTAAAAGTGTGGTTAGTTGATGGAAGAGTTTTAAAGGGAGACAGTTAGGGCAGGTTTGAACTGCTCAATAATGCAAGTATCTAATCAGCTAATCTTGTGGCATAAGCGCATGTAGTGATCAAGATGTTGAGTTGCGGTTCAGACTGAATGAAGAAGAACTGTGACCTAAGTGACTTTGTCCGTGGAATGATTGTTGGTGCCAGATGAGTGGTTTGAGTGTCTCAGAAACTGCTGATCTCTTGCGATTTTGACACGGTACAATCCCTAGAGTTACAGAGAATGGTGCCAAAAGCAAAAAAAACATTGAATGAGTGGTAGTTCTTCTGGCAAAAACACCTAATTAACGAGAGAGTTCAGAGGAGAATGGCCTGACTGCTTTAAGATCATGAGAAGGTGACAGTAACTCAAATAACCACATGTTACAATAGTGGTGTGAAGAAGAGCATCTCTGAATGCACAATACTTCAAACTTTGCAGTAGATGGGCTACAGCAGCAGTAGACAACAACCACACTCAGTGACCATGTTATTTGGTACAGGACATACCTAATAAAGTGGCCACAGAGTGAATATCACTGAGACTACTATTGTCTTTAATCTGTATGCCATAAGACCAAGATCTTACTTTGGCAAGACTGCATGTGGCATGTGCTGTACGGTAGTCATCCACTCTTTATAGAGCTCACACATAGGCATCTTCCCTTCTTCACAACTGAAATGGAAGCAAGCCTTCCTCATGTCTGAGGGAATGTTTATGAAATAGGTTTATTCTGAAGCATAAAGCAGAACAGTTTGGATGAAGCACAGCAGCCCAGTGGCTCAGCTTCATAAATGTCATTCGTGTTCATTGGAGGGAAAGGCAATTGGTCAATATTTAATTCTGACTGATCCCTTCAGGTGAAACATTTGTGTAGATACAGTAGTCATCCTATCTTTCAAATTAAGTCAAATTCAAATACTGGCAGTCCCCGGGTTATGTACGAGTTCCGTTCCTGAGTCTGTCTTTAAGTCGGATTTGTACGTAATTTGGAACAAGTACATCTGGTATTATTTAGCGTCAGTTAGTTAAACGTTTGTCTTAGTATATAGTATATATTTTACCTTTCTGTGCATATAAAACACTTAAGAAACATATGTATTCCAATAATTAAACCTCTGCGCTGCTTAGTAATAATTGTAGCTTTCATCAGGGCAGGGCGTTTCACATGCTCCATTATTCTCACTTTATCCATTATCCTTTAAAATTGATCCGATCGTTGACCGACTGTAGCCTAACGGTTTTCCAATGACCGATGGCGTTTCACCTTTTTCCATACACTTTATTATTTCCACTTTATTTTCAACCGTGACCGCTTCCCGTCAATGGAACAGAAACACTGCGGGTGGCAGGTCCCGACCTGCGCCAGCTCCCGAGGTCCGTTGGGTCCTAAGGACCACAGCACTGAATTCCCCCGGTGCTAAACTGCACCGCACTGAGACAGGTTAAATGGGACAAGTGGGGGCTGTGCTGGGTTTGGGTATTTGATCCTCCACAATATTCCGCGTGGGAATTTAAACTGGAGGTGGCAGTGTTTTTTTTTACGAGGTCGAGTTGCGAGCTCGACATCAACCCGGCACGGATGGTACGGGAGTCACTGGATTGACATCAACCCGGCACAGGAGCGGTCTGTCACTAAATCGAACTCGGGAACCTCTGTTCTCTAGCCCGGTGCTGATCTCACTGCGCCACCAGCCGACCGGAACAGGGGAGGGGGGGCGGGGTCAGGGTGAATCTTACTAAGAAAAATTTAAGCCAAATACAAAGTTAAACACACAACACAGTGTCAACGGCAATGACTTAAAATGGCGGACGGTGTCATGATCGACTTAAAATGGCGGACAGCGATCTTCTTCCTTGGTTCGTAAGTACGAGTTGTCCGTAAATCGGACGCTTGTAACTTGGGGACTACCTGTACTGTTACTTTGTTTACTCCATCAATTCTCCATTGTTCTGATGCTTTTCAGCTTGCTCTGTCTTATGTGTCTTTGACAAACTGGAGTTTTTTGTAGCTATCTGACAAAAGAAATGACATGCAAAATGTATAATGTCTCGGATAGTACACCATGCTATACAATCTCATTTAGTGTTTTCTTTTATGAGGGAGAGCTAGTGTAATGATCTGTAATTATTAAAGAAACTCATATTTCTTAATAGCTGCATCTTTCTAATGTCCTTGTCGAGCACAACAATTTAGGAACAACTCATGCAGCTAAAGACGTACATAACTGTCCACTTATTCCACGTATATCCACAGCTTTTAAACATGCTGATCTTTTGTAGCTGATGTTCTGTTTCATCTTCACAATTCCATTAACTGTTGATAAAATTCTGCAAATATATGCGATGTTTTTTAATGTTTCCACCCAAGGCTGTTTAACCACAGCAACTATCCACATTCATGACAGATTAATTTGTCACAACTACAATATTTAATGGAACACTTCTGATCAAAATGTTACCATCAATTCTATATACAATCAGGTAGTGTTTATTTCTACTATGTATCTTAAACTAAAGCAACACACACAAAATGCTGGTGGAACGCAGCAGGCCAGGCAGCATCTATAGGAAGAAGTACAGTCGACATTTCGGGCCGAGACCCTTTGTCAGGACTATCTGAAAGAAAAGATAGTAAGAGATTTGAAAGTAGGAGGGGGAGGGGGAAATCTGAAATGATAGGAGAAGACAGGAGGGGGAGGGGTGAAGCTTACCACATTCCTTATTTATTTGTTTATTCCCCCCCTTTTATTTCTCTCTCCCTTTTTTTTCTCTCTCTGCCCCTCTCACAATCTCTCCTTGTCTGTTCTCCATCTCCCTCTGGTGCTCCCCTCCCCCTTTCTTTCTCCCTAGGCCTCCCATCCCATGATCCTTTCCCTTCTCCAGCGCTGTATCCCTTTTGCCAATCACATTTCCAGCTCTTAGCTTCACCCCATTCCCTCCTGTCCTCTCCTATCATTTTGGATTTCCCCCTCCCCCTCCTACTTTCAAATCTCTTACTGTCGTTTCTTTCAGTTAGTCCTGACGAAGGGTCTCGACCCAAAACATCGACTGTACTTCTTCCTATAGATGCTGCCTGGCCTGCTGTGTTCCACCAGCAGTTTGTGTGTGTTGCTTGAATTTCTAGCATCTGCAGATTTCCTTGTGTTTGCGTTTTTAACTTAAACTAATGTGCTAGAAGCACTATTTATCTAACTATTATAGAACTATTGACCACAGCTTTTTTTTCATTTACTTTACCTTCTAGTTATTTGCATTTTTCTAAGAAAGTTCTCATGATTTTGGATTCCCAGAATAGCATTAGGTCATTCACTTTGCTTACTTATGATAATTGGTATTTTGATATATTTTAACATATTATTGGGGATGAAAATGAAAAACAGCAAATAATATATCTTCAGACTGTTTCACACCCTGGCTGATTTGGTTTTCTAGTGTAATTTACTGAATTCAGTTACTCCCTTATATATTTTATATCCAGCTGTTTATGTGAGGATGTCAGGTGGCAATTTGCAGTATTTTTAAATTGATACTGTATTTATACTCTACTGAAATACAGTATCTTTTTCTTATGAAGTTAGTAAAGACATTCACTGTATTTGTGTGATACTTTTTAAATGTAGTGAAAGCAGACAGAAAAAAATCAAAGAACTCCAAAGTAAATGGTGCCAAAACAGTAAATAAGCATCTATTATGGTCTTGCAGAGAACACTTGCTTTCATCTGTCTGTCTTTGTGCCCAAATAAACATTAACTTTGCTGCCAATTCTTTAAGTTGTGTGATTCTATTATTTTAACTCCAATTCAAGAAGTCAGCAGGTTATCTGGCATTGTGGTTTCATTGGTAGAATGTATTTAATTGTTCCTTGCCCATCTTTGAAAGGGGGATTGGAATTGTATAAATACAGGTATCCCCTGCTTTACGAATGTTTGTTTTACGCCACTTCGCTTTTACAAAAGACCTACATTAGTAACCTGTTTTCACATTACAAAGAGGATTTTCGCTTTTACAAAAATTTTTCCCATATAAATTAGTGGTTCTTTGCTTCACGCCATTTCAGCTTAAGAAAGGTTTCTTAGGAACGCTCTACCTTTATAAAGGGGGGGACACCTGGTATTCAGCGTTCGAGGACACATCATCAGTTCTTCCCGCCCAAATGATCCTCATAACAAACAATTTTCAGGCTGGTAAATATGGTTTCAGCGTGTGCGTCAACTACCAACTCTCTGTCCAGTATATCACAATCTGGAAACATGAACTTCATGGAACATGGAGCTCCTAAGTCTGTTCCAAAGATTAAATGCCAGTATAAGTGCACAGTTCAATATAATACTGTCGATGTTCAGATAAATGTAAGTCTGTAAAAACAAATTAGCACATTTCTAGAGGGAGAAAACTTCAAGAACTTTATGTCACCTCTTGAATGTATAGCACTATTTGTCTTGGTTTTCCCTCCTTCATTAGAATACTCTGCATTTATACTTTTGATTGCCTTTTCCACCCAACCGCTCTTCAATGAAACTGCTGGTTGATCTTACTTACGATTCCTCAGCGGCAGGTAGATCCACGGTTTCTTTCCTCGCTCGTCAGTTTTTATTTGCGACTCTTTACAGTATATGGTGACAGAATTATGGTGGAAGCCCAGTCATATTCTCAGCTGATATTGATAGGAGTTAATGGATTATAACCAAGAGTGGTAACACTAGTTAAGTATCCTCTTTCTGGAGCTATAAGCATCATGCTTTGATACTCCAGCTAAAGTTAGCTAACAGCCTAGACCAGTACAGTAGGTGCCATTGTTACCCACTGAGTTATTCTGAGGGTCTCCAAAAGTAGATTATTGCTGATGCTGAAAATTAAAGTAAAAACAGGAAATATTGGAAATATAGAGGGGGAGAGAAAAAGAGAGAAAGAAAAAAACACGGTTAACATTTCAAGACAAACCATTCTTTGCTTTTTTTAACATTTCTTTAATGATTTTTATCCTTTTTCATAAAGTAGTGAGAAGATAATGCCCAAGACATCAGCTATAAAGAAAGCTATGCATAGAACTTCAATCCATTTAAATATTTTCAATTCCAATGCTTAAAAAAAAACATTAAAAGCAGTAACACTTAATAAAGCAAAGCATATGCTCAAAAGTATGCTCAGTTGATATTGCTGAAATCCCAAAGAGCTAGAAATTTCATGTAAGAAAAATGTTTATTTTTATATATAATGTGATTAAAGGTAATGCTTTTGCTTAAGGTATTAAAATTTACCATTAAAGTTAATTTCTCCACATTTATAAATCGTGAATATTTCCACAATGCTTGAAGCTATTTTTCCCTCATAAAGAAGCCTAATAATAGTTGGTAGAAAATTATGAATTCTTAAAACAAAAATCTGTTTGTTCCTTGTGCTTCCTTGCTCAAAACATGTAACTGCATTAGAAAATGAATGCATGCCAGATATTTACTAATAAGCTCTTTGTTAGGTTAACATTTGTTTATAAGGTTTAAAGATTGACCGATTCAGCTAATATTGACCATCAAATGCAACGATTATCGTCAACACCCTTGTGTTTCCACTGTTCCTGCAAAGGTCAGAGGACAAGGTTAGTTTATGAGCTTATTCTGCCATGTATCACTGCAGGCAGAACCACTGAACAGCAGGATGGATAAACGCCACTCACCTCTCCATTTATTATCCCTGTCAACTGGTAAGGGATTTCTTATGTTGTGAAAAGCCCATCAACAATGAATCAGTGGAGTGAATACGACAGTTGATTTGTGAATTCAGATTATATGAAGTGACTAGATTTCAGTGGACTATGTAGATAAAGAAACTGTCATAATAAAATAGGATCTGCAGTTCAGCAAACAAAATTCATCAAATATTGGAAAATGCTATTTCAATGTCATTAAATAATTTGAGAATGGAAGCATTTTGGCAGTTCATGTTTTTATCCTATTTGGTGCACAAAGGCATTAAAATATGTATATTAGCACTAATTATATTGTACATTAACATTTAATATCTTGCATAATCTACGTACGAATCATCATTTGTTTCTTATTTTCTTCACACAGAACAGTAATCATCTGAGAATGTAATGTAGGGAGTTAATTCAAAGAAAACCTCCAAAATCTTTTAGGTGCCAGCATTATAATTTAAAGATTAGTGGTGTTTACTAGAAGATTATTTCAAGTGAATGCACTGTCTAGCAATTTTAATGAAAACTACCTTTCTGCCACATATTTAAAGTATCTACGATTGGACTAAAAACATTTTGACATTTTTGCTACAATCTGTGTAAACTGTGTATGAAAGAGGGTCAGAATATGTGTTAGATACAGTAAATAGCCTACAAGTTGCATCTAATCTTCTGTAATAGGAATTTAAGTTTGAATCTTTATTTTTTGATGGATTTTAGAAGCACTTAATTTTTTTTATTCACCTCATTGAACTTTAATTTCTTTGATTCTACAGGTACTCAACATTTGCTTATTTATTGTTATGTAATCATATTTTCTTTTTCTCTAATATTAACTGAGAATTCTCTTTCTATAAACTGACAGCTTTGAAAAGTGGCTTTAATGTGAATATCAGCTACTTTATTGCCTTGACTTGTGTGACCTCATCTACTCGAATGAAGTCATTCACTGAGCTAAGGAAGACAAACCTTCGTTGCAGGGAATTAATCAAGTCCATCAAGTGCCCTGCTTTACAGCCTTATCTTTAGCTAGTGAGAGAGTGAGCAGTTAGAAACTTGACAGCCACCAGATAGCCTCCTGTCCTTCACGTTATGCCAACATCAAAGGGGAACAAAGAGGTTTCTAGAAGCTGAAACTATCTCTGGATAAATGCAGCTGACATAATTTCTAGCTTGGGGATTACATTGTTTTAGAACAAGGTATTTTAGGGAGAATGACTACAATACATTGCACTGAACTTTTAACTTTTTGACGATTAACTCCACCGATAGGAATGCTCAGCACATAATCGCTTGGCCTGCCTTTTCATCCTAGCTATCACAGAAGCCATAAACATTCCAATTAGGGAGCCAATTAAAATGAGAAAGAACCTCCTGAATTATACAGCAGTTGGAAGCTGTTCTGCCTTTTAGTTGTCAGACCTTGAAAGGTTTTTATTGCATCTGAACTGAAGGAGGTAAAAGAATTAAGTGAAATAGTTCTGTTTGAAAGGATTGTATGAAAGGGCTGAGCAATAATAATAGTTCTCAGCATTAGTGTTAGAGAACCATTAGTCGGGTATAAAAAATGGGCATTGTTATGCTAAGAGTGACATTATAGAAGTTAGACAGATCCATTGACAAAATGAAACTAAAATCAAATTTTATTTTATCGTTATCTTTCTGCTAAGGGACAAGGCATGGTAGCCATTTGCAAATTTCTGATAATAGTAACAATGCACTTCAATAACATATTCTGTTCTTGGAATTCTTCTCTGAAGGAAAAATAATCTAACTTTGGTATTTTTGTTTATATAATGGGTTTAAAATCAAAATATAATGAGGCCTTATCAAAAAGTGACATTTTCTTCTTCTTTGCACTGATATCTTATTGTCATTCATTTAGCCATGTGGTATATTGGAAAGTTTAAACTAATGATACTATGAATGAAGCTGCCTTTGAAGTGCTGAAGTAACCACTTACAGTAATTAGGATATCCTTGAACAAGTGTTTCTGAAGTATCGGCTGGTTCCTTGGCATTTGCCTTCTTTCCTGCGTGCTAACTAGGAAGCTTGATCTTAGATAATTATCCACCCACTGAGCCTCCAACCATGACAGTCAGTTCTCAGGGGATTCTGGGATGCCTGTACTGTTGACTGATGACTTCAAAATGTCAGAAGCATTAGGTCTGAATGTTAAGCAACAAAATTTTCTGTTTTCACTGCCTTCAATCAAAGTTATTATGGATTTTATAATTACTTACTGTGGGAACAATTTCTCCTCTATGAACATGTGAAGAACAAATAACACAAATGAAAGGCTTCCTGTACAAAAGGTTTCATTATCTTATACATTTAAATCAACTCTAAAAATAAGTGCCTTTGCCACAGATGTACAGCATCACTGATATATGATGTACATTTCTTTCCTCATTTATATTAAGCCTCTGATCAATCATTGCTGACAGTGCAGTGTCTTTGTGTGAAGGGCTGTAGGACAAATGTTTTAGCTTGTGAGAAGAAATTGTTTGCATTTGAAAAGAGAACAGTGCAGAGAGGATTAATGGCCCACTTTGATGGATTATAATGTAGGGAAATTGCTCAATATTGATATGAAAATGTTTGTGAATTGGCTGCATGGAATTGCCAATGGAAAATGAAGGCTGTTAATTTCACCTTGTCATTGTTATCAGCCCAGCTCAGCTCATGCCAAAGGCTGGTCAACAAAGACCGATGAGTGTGCTTGAAAAACAGATGAATAGGGCTGCACTGAAAATCGATGTAATCAAAATACTGAACTGCCCAGTGTTACAATGTCAATTATTTTGTGCTTTATGATAATATGGCTCATTATTATATGAAAGAACAGTTTTCTACTAAATACCAATTATGGAATGCTATTTCAGGCTGCAGTATTTGCTTCCCTACAATATAATTGTAAATTCTGTATGCATTATTTATAAAGCACAGTCATTATAAAACTATATCCTAGTGATATGTACATATACTTACATTATTTGGATGTGAAACTGCCAATAATTGAACTATAGTAATAAAGCAGTATAGTCTAAGTATATTCCGATATCACATTTGGGGCAATTTATTTTTGTCACTTCAGATCTTTGTGACATAGAAAGGAGATTTTTATTGTAAATCTGCCCCATCAATTTAAATATCTCAGACAAAGCAAGTTTAATGAAAAGTAGTGCTTCATACTTGATATTTATCCTTTAGTGCGTGACATATATGCATGTATTTTATTCAAACATTTGTTTCCTATTTTAACGTTTACATAGCAAGCAAATTATCTGATAAATTTAAATGTGGTCATTGTCAAACGGTGTTTCTTAATCTCCTTATTAACAGCATTCCAAAATTGTTTGGCTGTTGTAGAAAATACCATCTTTTTAATATATATTGCACAGCTAAATGAATTTAGAGAAAACGCTTTCATACTGGGCTTCAGAATGAATGGCACAATCATTAATCCTATGAAAAAGATTTGAAAACCCAAGTGCCTGAATACCTTTATCTATTCACTTTCATCTATATTGTGACATTACTTACATTATTATTTGACCTATGTGCACCACTTGTCTATTTGCTTCTTACTTATTTCTTGGAGATTTTTTTTCTTTTTATTTTTACTCTTATATTACTTCTCATTTTTTATTCTAAAGATTTCTAGTCAGTTATAATCTGCTATTTTTCATTTTTGTCGAGTGATGTATGCATGATAATATGCAATTCTATGAATAGCAGCATCAATACACACTTAAATTAAAGAACTATATTTTACATTTCAAATAATCACATTGTTTTATCAATGCTCTCTATTTTACACAACCCCACTGCTCTACTCTCTCTACAACCATGACTCTGCGGCTAGGCACAGCTCAAACGCTATTATTTTGCCAATGACCCAACTATTGTTGGCAGAATTTCACAAGGTGACACAAGAAGGTGTACAGGAGTGAGATAGACCACCTGGTTGAGTGGTGCCACAACAAATACCTTGCACTCAACCGCAGTAAAACCAAGGAATTGGTTGTAGACTTCAGGAAGGGGAATTCGAGAGAAAACACACCAGCCCTTATCGAGGCATCAGCAGTAAAAAGGATGAGCAGTTTCAAGTTCCTGGATGTCAGGTCTATCCTGGGCCCAACGAATTGATGCAGTTACAAAGAAGGCACAGCAGAGGCTATATTTTTTCAGGAGTTTGAGGAGACTTGGTATGTCTGCAAAGACTCTAGCAAGTTTCTCCAGGTGTACCATAAAGAGCATTCTATCTGGTTGCATCACCATCTGATATGGAGGGGTGACTGCACAGGATCGGAAAAAGATGCAGAAAGTTGCAACCTCTGCCAATTCCATCTTGAGCCCTAGCCTCTCAAGCATCGAGGACATCTTCAAATGGCAAAGCCTCAAACGGGCTGCATGCATCATTAAGGACCCCAATCACCCAGGACAATACCCTCATCAAGGAGGAGGAGGTAAAGGAGCCGGAAGTCACACACTCAATGTTTCAGGAGCAGCTTCTTTCCCTCCACCACCATTAAATTTCCCGAATGGACCATGAATCCACGTACACAGCCTCACTACGTTTTTCTTTTTTGCTTTATTTTTGCACTACTTATTTAATTAATTTACATATAAATATATGTTTTTGTAATTTGTAGTTTTTTATTATGGATTGCACTCCACTGCTGCTGCAAAACAATGAATTTCACAGCATATGCCAGTGATTTTAAGCTTTTTGATACAGCAGCCTAATTGATTTCACTAGCTGTCCCATTGTTTTAAGAAGTCTCCGAGTTATTCATCCAATTCACTTTTGACTGCTGCTATTGATGCACTTCCACCACCACCTCAGTTTGTGCATTCCATCACAATAGTTTTTTTTTGTAGAAGAAAACATATCCTCATTTCTCCTCTAGGTCTTTTGCCAATGATCTTGAATCTGTTTTCTTCAGTCACTGACAACATTCTGCTCATTTACAATGTCATACTGCATGAAAATGGACCTTTGGTTCACTGTGTCTACATTGAACATCAGGCACCTATCTAAACTAATCCTGCTTTTCTTCTTGCATCCACATTTCTCCTACCGCTACCTAAATGAGGAGCAAGTTACTGAAATCAATTAACTTACAAACCAGCACATCTTTGGCATGTAGGAAGAAACAGGATCATTTGAAGAAACCCATGTGAGAACATGCAAATTTCCTGTAGACAGCTTTGACATCAGGATTAAACTTAAGTCTCTGGATTTATGAAAGAGAATGTTAACTGCTGCACCATTGTGCTTCCCATAGTACATATCAACAAGTTGAAGGGTCATCATACCATCCTCCAGTAGACACCATAGAATACCATCTTCAGATTGGAAGTGCATCCATCCATCACTATTGTCCATTAGCTGCTTATGTAATCTTGTGTACTTCACTTTTGCTGCTGTTAGTTCTACGATACTTCAGAAGTTGCCTTTTCACTATCCATATACCAATAACACAATCAGCATCAACACTATTTACTTTTTCAAAGAAGTACTATTACATTTGTTAAATATAATTTGTCTTCAATAAAACTGGGTTAACTTTTGCTTAAAAGCCCATACTTTAATAAGTGCCAAAGATTAACCTGTATTTTTCTCCTCATCACAAAAATAAGGATTTAACATTTACAACTTTTCAGTCTTTATGCACTTCTCACATTTTCAATGATAATTGGATGCATTCTATATTGATTGGGTGACATGTTTACACTGAGGACAACCAGTGTTTTAAGGACTCGTTACATTTGTCCTATTTGAATCTGTATCTTCCTTTACTACCATGTTGTCCATTTCTTTAGTAAAAGCATTTTCAAAGTCTTGATTTAACACTTCATCTGTACCATCTTCCTCCAAAGCATATTCTCTAATTTGCTTCTTTTTCAACTTAATACTATTAATCTTTAATGCCATTTTACCTGTTTTATACAAAAAAGAGATATTTGATTCCTTTTTATGTTAGCTTCTAATTCATTCTAAAGCTCTTTGCTTCTCTTGATCATGTGTTTTAGATTTTCTCTGCATTTTCTATATTAGTTTTCTTTAGGACTGTTATTATTAATTTGTCACAAGACCTTGTCTAGTCCCATTTTAGCCAGAAAACTCTTTGACTTTGGAATGTATCTACTCTGAACCGTGTCATCCTTAAGTCGTTCCCATTGTTCAAATACTGTATTGCCACCAATTTTTCATTTCAATCCACTTGAGTCAGATCCTATTTCAACACACTGAAGTTAATCCTCTTTTAGTTAAGTATTTTCACTCACATATTGCCCTTTGTACCTTGCCTATTTCCATGGAGATTCTAAATCTGAAGTTACTGTAATCACTGTTCTGGAGATTAACTCCACTCCCTCGGGAAGTTTATTGGAGGTAAGAGACAACAATGTGACATAAAAGAAAGTGAAAAGTGTTGGAACAACTTCGCAGTTTTGACCAATTCCTAACTTCACTATTGTAGACTCCTTGGTTAGTATCATATGTACACAAAATGCTGGAGGAACTCAGCAGATCAGGCAACATCTATGGAGACAGGAATAAACAGCTAATATTTTGGGCTGAGACCCTTCTTCGGGACTTGTGTGTGTTGCTTTTGTGTTTGTGAATATCATATACTATCATGGCGCAAGTATAAGGAGGCAAGTACCTGTAGACAGCCATTTTAAGGAAGTTGTACCCTCTCTTTCTCTACTCAAAGGTTTTGATGATGTCAAAAGGATGTTGGTGATGCTCCTTGCATTTTTCTTACAGTGGTTCCACAGTGAAGATCATGTCAACTGTGCCTCTGCATGAACAGAATCCGCTCTGGGATTCAAGGAGCAGCTTGTCGGTATTCACCACCTCAATGTCATCGAGTGTCAAGAATGTCATATCTGAATTATATGAAACAAATAAGCCTCAGGATCGGATAGTATCCCCACTGAAATCCTAACCTTAGTGGTGAAAAACCTCAGTCACAAATCTGCACCCTTGTGCACATATGGGAGAATGAAGATATTCCAAGGAATTGCAAAAATTATGTATTCATGACCATCTTCAGGAACGGAGACAAGTCTCTCTGTGGTAACTAAAGAGTGATCTCCCTGGTGTGTTTGCCACAAGGAAAGTCAAGGCTTTTCGTTACAAACAAGAGAGAATCTGCAGATGCTGGAAATGCAAGCAACACACACAAAATGCTGGAGGAACTAAGCATGCCAAGCAGCATCTATGGAAACAATACAGTTGACATTTCGGGCCAAGACCTCTGTCGACTGTACTCTTTTCCACAGATGCTAACTGGCCTGCTGAATTCCTCCAGCATTTTGTGTGTGTTGCCAGGCTTTTCTTCATCTGCTTATTTGCAATGGCTGAAAAGTTGTACAGTCATGTGCCTATCTGGAGTACAGCATCCAATCCTGTTCACAACCGTAGGAAGGACATGAAGTCCTGAAATAAGCTGCAGGAAAGATTCAACAGACTAAGTGCAAGAATGGGAGATTCTACCTATAAGGTTACAGTGGTGAAAATGGAGGTTTTCTCTGCAGAGTGATGTAGGTTGATGGGATATTTGGTAGAGACGTGTAAGGTAATAATGGTCCTAGATTGCATAAACCTGTTCCTATTAGTGAATGTTTTACAGGCAAGAGGTCATAGATTTTTATTTTGCCACAGGACTTTCAGATGCATCAGGAAACCTGTCACTTATTAACAGAAGAATTTAAGAAAGAGAAACATGAGTGGGTCATCCTGCTCCTTATGCCTACACTGCCATCCAATATAATTACGGTTAATACTAGAATCATTGAGAGTTACAGCATGGAAACAGTTCTTTGGCCCATCAAGCATGTACTGAACATCATGCTCCCTTTCTACGCCAATGCTGCGTTAGTCCTGTTTTTTTAATTCTCTTGTGGCGACCCACTTTCTGCGCAGGCGAACCGGCTCACAAATAGCCAGCGCGCGGGGGGAGACTTTGGTAATGCACCTCTGACGTCATTTCCACCCGGAGAGGGCAGGCGCTAGGGATTAAATGCCAGCGCCGTGAAGTTTGAATAAACTAGTCTCGAAACGACTTACCGACTGCATGTCGTCTCTAGCTCTGTATGTAGTACATCGCTACATTGGTGACCTCGACGGTCCAAACAGGATTTGGACCAAAGATGACCAACTCTTCATCTGTTCACGCAGTTTCGCTAAAACTGCCGACTTTCTGGATGTTGCGACCACGCGTGTGGTTTATCCAAGCAGAAGCCCAGTTCCAGATTCGGCAGATATCCTCTGATTCCACGCGTTACTACCACTTGGTGAGCGCCCTTGACCAGGAGACGGCCACCCAGGTAGCGGATTTCATACAGTCGCCCCCAGAAGAAGGCAAATATGAAGCATTCAAAGCGCTGCTCATTGGGACCTTTGGCCTCTCACGGCATGAGCAGGGTGCCCGCCTGCTTCACCTGGACGGTTTGGGAGACAGGCTGCCGTCAGCATTGATGAACGAGATGCTGTCCCTGGCTGACGGACACAAGCCCTGCCTCATGTTCGAGCAAGCGTTCCTAGAGCAACTGCCTGAGGACATACATCTGCTGCTGGCCAACGCAGATTTCAGCGACCCCCGGAAGGTGGCAGCCCGGGCAGACGTGCTGTGGAAAGCCAAGAGGGAGAGCGTGGCGTCCGTCGGTCAGATTACCAGGCCACGTGCCCAACAGCAGACCAGACCAGACCAGGCCCGGCAGGGGTTGCACACAACACAGAGGCAGGAGTGAGGAGGACAGTGAACAGTGGTGTTTCTACCACCAGCGGTGGGGCATAGAAGCCCGCCGTTGTCGCCCGCCCTGCAAGGGCCAGGGCCCGGGCCAGCTGCCGCTAATGACTAGGGCAGCTGGCCACCAGGACAGCCTCTTGTACGTCTGGGACAAACAGTCGGGACGCCGCTTCTTGGTCGACACTGGAGCGGAAATTAGCGTCTTGCCCCCGATGGGGTACGACACCCACAACAGGAAGTCAGGACCCACCCTGAGGGCTGCAAACGGCAGCACGATACAGACCTACGGCACCCGCACAGTGCAGCTGCAGTTCGGCGCCAGCTGGTTCACGTGGGACTTCACACTGGCCGTGGTGGCCCAACCACTCCTGGGGGCGGACTTATTGCGAGCTCACAGCCTGCTGGTCGACTTGCAAGGGAAAAGACTGGTACATGCCGAGACTTTCCAGACGTTCTCCCTGAGTGAAGCCAAGTTGCCGGCCCCACACCTGGACTCCATCACGCTGTCGGACAACGAATTCACCAGAATCCTGGTGGACTTTCCATCGATTCTGGCACCGCAGTTCACGGCAGCCATGCCCAGACACGGGGTTCAGCACCACATCCCGACCAAGGGACCACCCCTCCACGCCCGCGCACGAAGGCTCCCCCCGGAAAAGCTCCGCCTGGCGAAGGAGGAGTTCAAGAGGATGGAGGAATTGGGGATCGTACGGAGGTCCAACAGCCCATGGGCCTCCCCCCTGCACATGGTACCCAAAGCAGTTGGTGGTTGGAGATCACGCGGTGACTACCACAGACTGAACGAGGCTACCACTCCAGACCGCTACCCCGTGCCGCACATACAGGACTTTGCAGCAAACCTGCACGGGGCAAGTTGGCACTGTATCTAGCAATCCGACATTTCAGGTACTTCTTAGAAGGCAGGCTGTTCACCACGTTCACGGACCACAAACCGTTGACCTTCGCGTTCACGAAGGTGTCCGATCCCTGGTCGACTCGCCAGCTGCAACGTCTGTCCTACATATCCGAGTACACAATGGACATCCAGCATGTCTCAGGAAAGGACAACGTCATGGCGGACGCACCCTCCAGACCAGCTGTCCAGGCCCTGTCCCTGAGGGTGGACTATGCAGCACTGGCGGAGGCGCAGCAGGCAGACGACGAGATGCCCAGCTACAGGACCGCAGTCTCGGGTTTGCAGCTGCAGGACTTTCTCGTAGGCCCAGGTGAGAGGACCCTCCTGTGCGACGTGGCTACTGGCCAACCTCGCCCCATCGTCCTGGCAGCCTGGAGGCGGCGAGTTTTCGACTCCATACACGGTTTGGCGTACCCATCTATCAGGACAACCGTCCGGATGGTCTCCAGCAAGTTTGCATGGCACGGACTTCGCAAGCAGGTCAGTGAATGGGCCAGAACGTACGCGCAGTGCCAAACAGCCAAGGTGCAGTGGCACACTAAAGCCCCACCGCAGCAGTTCAAACCCACCCACCGGAGGTTCGACCACATTCATGTGGATATCGTGGGCCCCCTACCAGTGTCTCAAGGAGCACAGTACCTCCTAACTATGGTAGACCGGTTCACAAGGTGGCCAGAGGCGGTCCCGCTCACCGACACATCTGCCGATTTCTGCGCCCGATCACTGATTGCAACCTGGGTAGCACATTTCGGGGTACTGGCCCACATTACTTCCGACAGAGGCGCCCAGTTCACCTCCAGCCTGTGGTCGGCTGTGGCCAGCCTGTTGGGAACGCAGCTACACCACACTACTGCCTACCACCCACAGTCGAACGGACTAGTGGAACGCTTCCACCGTCACTTGAAGTTGGCTCTCATGGCCCGCCTGAGAGGACCTAATTGGGTGGACGAGCTTCCCTGGGTCCTGCTTGGAATTCGCACAGCACCCAAAGAGGATTTGCATGCCTCGTTGGCCAAGTTGGTGTACAGCGCACCCCTGGCCATCCCGGGAGAGTTCATACCAGCCCCAAGGGGGCAAGAGGAAGAACCCGCCCCAGTCCTGGACAGACTACGCGAAAGGCTCGGCAACCTGGCCCCCGTACCAACTTCACAGCACGGATGGACCCCGACCCATGTACCCAAAGACCTGCAGAACTGTTAAGTTTGTGTTTGTACGAAGGGGTGGACACTGGGCACCGCTACAGCGGCCGTATGAGGGGCCGTTCAAGGTGATCAACAACAACGGGTCCACGTACGTTCTGGACATTGGGGGGAAAGAGGAGGTTTTCACGGTGGACTGACTCAAACCAGCCCATGTGGACTTGGCGCAGCCGGTCGAGGTTCAGGCACTGCGGTGCAGAGGCAGACCTCCCAAACAGAGGCTGATCCAGACTGTGGACATTGGGGGGTGTATCACCGGTTCTGGGGCGGGGTTATGTGGCGACCCACTTTCTGCGCAGGCGAACCGGCTCACAAATAGCCAGCGCGCGGGGAGAGACTTTGGTAATGCACCTCTGATGTCATTTCTGCCCGGAGAGGGCGGGCGCTAGGGATTAAATGCCAGTGCCGCGAAGTTTGAATAAACTAGTCTCGAAACGACTTACCGACTGCGTGTCGTCTCTAGCTCTGTATGTAGTACATCGCTACACTCTCCAGATTTTCTTTAACTTCCTTCCTCCCCCAACTCCCCTTCTGCCTCCCCCACCCCACCCCCCGCATCCAGATCCTACCTCTTGCCCACACTGTCCTGGGAGAAATACCATACATTTGCTGAGAGAACTCCATATACACATGACCTGAGGCAGTGGCTCTACCAGCTGTACCACTCTGTACTTTGCCATCTTGAGCAAACTCTATTTCTGCTGATACCCTTAATATGAAAAATATTAATGGTATTATAATTATTATTTGAATTATATATTATAATATTATGGATATCAGTCTTGTTTTTTCTGTTTATTGTTTCAGGACTATTGGTGGGGTGCTAGTAAAGCAGGCTACTTTGTTCAGGCAACACACGCAAAATGCTGGAGGAACTCAGCACACCTGCCCTGCTGAGTTCCTCCAGCATTTTGTGTGTGTTGCTTGGATTTCCAGCATCTGCACATTTTATCTTCTTTGTGATTGGACTACTTTGTCCTAGATGGTGTTGAGCTGCTTGAGAGATATTGAAGCCACGCTCATTCAGACAAGCGGAGTATATTCCATCACAATCATAATTTATACTTGTGGATGCTGGAAAGGGTTCAAGGTGTCAGAAATGAATTTCTTGTCACAGCCTCTGAAATGCTCTTGTAGTCCTGGTACTTACTTGGATGATCCCATTAAGTATCAGGTCAAAGGAGACCCTAAGAGATATTAACAGTGGTGGATTCAGCAAGGATAATGCTATTGAATGACAAGAGTAGGTCGTTAGCTCTTCTCTTTTTGGAAATAATCATTGCCTGGCACTTGGTTCCTGGTGCTTACATGTCATTTATCAGCTCATACTAGAATGTTGTCTAGGTCTTTCTGCATGAGGTGCTTCATTTCCTAAGAAGCAGTGAATGGGGTCAAATATTTTGCAATCATCAACACACATCTTTACTTCTAACTATCAATAAAGTATTTATTATAATAATTATTATTATTAATGGTGAATTAGCTAAAGGTGTTGTGGGTCTCTGATGATAGACCTGTGACAATCACAACCATCTTTCTTAGTGCAGAATTTGATTTCATTCACTGCAGCGTATTCCTCTTGACACTTATTCACTTCAGTTTTGCAGGAGATTCTAATGCTGCTTTGACATTGGGGGGAACCACCTCACTTCCTTTCAAATTCATCTGTTTGCATTGAGTGTGAACTGAGGCTGTGATGAGTCTGATAAAGTGGTCTTGACGAATTCTAAATTGTAGATCAGTAAGTAGGTTATTGGAGTGTAAGTGCTGCTTGATAGCACTGTCAAAGATGCCTTCCGTCAGTTTGCTAATTGATTTGGCAGGTGATTAGCTGGATTGGCTTGCTCTGCATTTTGTGAACAGGGCATACCTGGATGTTCATCATATCCTTCTTCTGTCTCTTGCCAAAAACCTATGATCTTTGGGTGTTGACCACAAAGTAAGAGTAACAGCTTCCTTACAATCAACTGATCTAAACCTGCTGTGGTACTGTATACTCCATCAAATCTCTGCTTAACTTTCTTTGCTTTATGGAAACCACTCTCGACTTCTCCCGTCTCACCTTACAACTGAGGGACATCTTGCACTCATTCACCCTGCCACGAGGCCAACATGCCATTCAACTTTCTAAATATTTTTAATAATAACAGCTTGATTTGGTATCAAGATCAGTGCAACATAATGAGGTGAATGGCTTGTCCACTGCTGTACTTCTCTGTGTTCTGTGTTCTAACACAGCAGGATGTCAACTTCCGCTGATTTATGTACAAGAACACCTCGGCGGTCCCTATGAATAACTTTCAAACTCTCACCTTAAATAACATACACAAATGCTGGCGGAACTCAGTGGGTCAGGCAGTGTCTATGAAGAGGAATAAACAACTGTTTTGAGTGTGTTGCTCAAGATTTTCAGGATCTGCAGAATCTCTTGTGCTTAAAAGTTTCACCCTAATGGGTTTACTATAATTTGTTGTGCTCTAGTTTAAAAATAGTTTTCACAGTGTGTTCCATGCTTTCCTTGGCTTAAGTTGTTTCCAGTAATTTATATTGATTTAGGCATAGTGCAATGGTATTTGCAAAAAGATTGTATGCAACCAGATGGTTGCATTTTCTTGGTTACTCGAAAAGAAAACACTAGGCCATTTTGATTAACTTCTGTCAGAATAGGTCAGTTACACTGAGGAACTTGTACTTTTTTGAGGCAGAACCTTGAGGCTTTCTGTTTTTTCCCTCTCCTACCTCCCACTCCAACCTAAACCAAGCACTTCCACTTTGGATTTTTTGTTCCTTAAGGATTCAGATGCCAGACACTCTTAATAGTATGAATGTTGGCTTAGAATCTTTAAATAAAGCATATAGCCATCACTTCCAAACATTCTGTCAGATGACTACTGAAATCAAAGACCTGGAGGACTTTGGTGCATCAAGAGTTCTCTTTTGCAAAAGGAGATAGAATAGGCTTCAAAATGATTATGCATCTAATGGGATTGGTGGTCAGATTGTAAACTGCATAGTGAATAGCTTGCTTTCAGGTAGGCCAGGATAGTTATTATAATAATAGTTTGAATAGATCTATGCTACTCAGGGAGTCCTGAGAGCAGAATTAATAGGGTAGCCTAGAAAATTAATTGCATAAAGCTGTTTTTATTCTTCATACATATTATTCAATTGAAAACTCATTTTGTTTTTGGAGTGAAACGAGACAGGAATTCTTTCTGGATCATTTTGTAACACCTGGAAAATTTAACGAGGCCCTTCTATTGTCAAGCATCCTTGAAAACTGAACCCTTTTCCAACCATTTCCACAGGATGCCATCATTTGCTGTGAGGTATTCCTTTTGGAGCATTGCACGGTTTGGATTTCCACATCTTGGTAGAGCACATCATTGACCACTCCCGGGATTACATGATCTTCAACACGCAGAGCTGGGCTGCAAGGGAAACAATCATCTTTATTCATTCATCTCCCCACCCTGTTCTGATTAAAATGACAACCTTAATTCCTCGACCTCCAGTCTAACCCCTCAACCTGCTGCAACCTATGCCTGACATTACTGTCCCCACAATTGTTATCACTCTTGATCCTCTGATTTCATCTAACATTCTATTGGCTTCCTGCTCCCATAAATCCTCCGAACTCCCTTACCTTGAACTACAAGGCTCTAAAGCCCCTGGGTCTATAGCTGAAAAGCTTCCAAGTCTCACCTGTGAAAAGGAGGAGTGTGCACACATTGTTTTGGCTACGAGAAAATGCGATGACCATTCCTCAGGCATAGCACAAATTTATTGCAGTGGACTAACATCCAAAACCATCATTGCTGCCCAGCTTCACCACTAGTTTAATGATGTTTGCAATTTGTAAGAAAGGAGCACTTTATCATCTTTATGATTGACTTGAATGAAAGCATTAAGTTGAAATTTCTTGTCAAGTTAATGGCACTAAATGTATGTGGGAATAAGCACATGATATCACCCATGTGCATTGTTGGTAGCTCTGAAGGAAATGATAAAACAGATCAGAGTGTGGCATATGTACCTCAATGACATAAATTATCCTTGCACTTTCTAGATTTCTACAAGTGTTTCTAGCAATTTATGGCAAATGTATAGGAAAATTGCATGTTGAATGCATTGAAGGGATAAATGTTTAAACTGAAAACTCATATCATTGTTCATTCTGCTTCATACTAACTTAGACAGAGAGTATATAATTACTTAAATTGGGTGTTTTCCAAAGAAAAACAGAATGTAGTTTTAAGTTTTCCTTAATGTCCATTCTTTTCATTAGTAACAAGATAATAAATTCTAGGCTGGATGTTTATTTAGTTGCCTTTTTATGAACACAACCAAGAAAATGCCAAGTCATCTGAAGATCTTTGAACAGGTAAGTAGAGCAAAGCAGAAATTTATTTAGATAATTATTTGATTGTGTTTTGTGACATCCATGGAAAGTGTTCCATTACAAATTTTCTTTACAAATTATGCACATATCTTGATAATTCATTTGAAGTCATTAATTTGGAATTTCATAGAAACTAAAGAGGGAGTTAATTTTGATTTTAATCTTTTGTGTAAATAGCAAATATCTTGAATTAACTTTATTTAAAAAAATAAGTTCTCAAATATAATTGTAAGTATTTTTCTCAGCCATTCCAGAACTATATATCTTGTAGTAAAAACAACATTACATCCACAATAGCCATGTAAAATAGATCCTCCTTTAACCTAAGACAGTTTAGCATCCAGATTATCTAAGTAGAGCAGATGCTGGTACAGTGAAAGGTCAGTTTGACATTGTTCTTATATCTCTAACTAAAGCAATACAATAACATGGTTTTGTTACAATTACTTCTACCATTTCCTCCTGCACAACTGTCAGCAACCAAATTTTAGATCATAAACATGCTAAAATTCCTTTTATAATTCCTTGATCATGCAGTGACTCAATACTTCCATTTGTTTTTAGCACTGGATATCGTGGGTACATGAGTAAAGTAGCTTCTTCAAATTAGCCCTGATGGGGTTTGGAAAACCTTATTAAGGTAAACATGAACGTGGAAGCATTTTGAATAGAGCCCTATGTGGCTGTGGCTTTAAAGGGGTCTGTTGCTGTTTAATTGTTGAATGGAAGCAAGTCCCAGACTAGTACACAGGTGCTGAGAACACACACACACACACACACACACCACCCCCCCCCCCCATCTATGGGACAGATGGCAGAAAAGGAGTGCCAGGGCAGGGGGTGGTGTGGATGCAGACACATCCATCCCTGAGACATCAGGCAAGGTCTTTTGCTTCCTGCTTCCATCCCTCTGATTCCCACTCCCTAACCCCTTCCCACTTTCAGTTCACAGTAGAAACCCATATCAGAATCAGGTTTGTCATCACTCACATATGTCATGAAATTTGTTTTTTTTTTGCAGTAGTACAGTGCAGTACATAAAATTACTACAGTATTGTGCAAACGTCTTAGACATGCTAGCTATATATATATATATATATATATATATATGCACCTAGGACTTTTGCACAGTACTGTATTTCTACTTAAAATTTTATTGAAAGTTTTCAGAAGCCTTCTCTTGCGCTACTCAGCTTCCAAATGCAGTCCAATGAAATGCAGTGGGCTTGGCACCATCTGTGTCCCAATGAATTGTTGATCCACCAAAATGATTAAGTGGTCCTGGGTATGAATCCATCCAGTTCCTTGCACACTTTCCATCTGTGCTGGGATGAGAATCAAGCTAGCAACTTGGCCTCATAAAAAACAGACAAAATGCTAAAGAAACGGCAAGGTTGCCGCCCAATATGCCACAAGGCGCGGAGAGGAATAACATACAAAATGATGAAAGTGCACAAAGTACCCCTGGGATTGGACCTGCTTTCCTGGACTGTTAACTACATTTCCTGCTTCTGGTTTACAGCGGGACACAGAGGTAGAAGGCATTCCATATGTAGCCTTTGAATGCTGCATTACAAGTTATGTGCAGTAAGTATGGAATTGTGTTCTGTGATTGGATTGTAGTTTAGAAATCAATACCATGTTAATATAGAGACACACAATACTGCAAATGTTGGAATCTGGAGCAATGCACAAAGCACTGGAGAGACTCAGCTTTAAACCGATTTGTCTGAGTCCAGATGAAGGGGCTCGAATGGAAACACGAGTGTCCATTTCCCTCCATGGATGCTGCCCGACCTGCTGAATTTCCTCCAGCACTTTATACAAATATGTCCTTGTATTTGAGTGTCTTAGTCTCTGAGTTTGGCTTTACTCAAGGCACTGAGGAAGATCTCCATGGTGTCTTGTGATTGGGGCAAAGTGATGGTGGTGTATGACTTGGAGGGGAGCCAGCAGGACAGTTTGGGTGAGAGGGAGGAGGCAGGGTGGTGGTTTATGAAAAACTGGCATGAAAAGAGAAGAGATCCTGAAGAAAGAATATAGGTTGCTAGGTAGACCTCAAAGGTAGTTACCTGTGCCATGTGCCAGTAAGGGTAAAAATAGAATGAAATGGCAGATGAGTGTGTGGCTAAATAATTGGTGCAAGGAATAGGATTTCAGATCTGTGGATCATTGGGATTTCTCTGGGGAGTGTATGAACAGTACAAAAGGAACAGGCTACACCTGAACTCGAGGGTAAACGATATACTTCTGGGCAGGTTTTCAAGAGGGTTTAAACTGGGTGGCAGGGGATGGGAACCAGAGTCATAAGTCAGAGAATGGAACAGTTGGTGTAAAGGTAGAGAGGCTATGAGGAAGGATAGGCAGTGGATGAAGTATAAGTGCAGCTGTTTGGATGGGTTAAAATATGCCGCCTTTAATGCAAGGCAAATGAGGAACAAGAGCAATGAATTTAGTGCATGATCAGTACATGGAACTATGATATTGTGGCCATCACAGAGACTTGGTTGTCGCAAGAGTAGGAGTGGCTGCTGGATGCTCCAGGGTTTAGATGTTTCAAAAAGGATCAGGGAGATAAGTAAAAGAGGTGGGGTTATGGCATTGTTAATCAGGGATGGTATAGCGGCATTAAGGGCATCTTAGAAAGATTGTCTGCTGAGTCTTAGTAAGTGGAAGTCAGGAGCAGGAAAGGAGCAATCACTCTATTTGGAGTATTCAATAGACCCCCCCCACCCCACCCAACCACCCCCAATAGTCAATGTGATACTGAGGAGCAGATCGGTAGGCAGATTTTGAAAAGGTGCACAAATAACAGGATTGTTGTAATGGGTGACTTCAACTTGATTGGCACCTCTTTAGTGCAAAAGATTTAAATGGGGCAGAATTTATTAGGAGTGTTAGAAAGGTTCCTGACACAATATATGGACAGGTGGATCAGAGGAGAGGCTATACTAGATCTAGTACTAGGCAATGAACCTGGTCTGGTGGCAGATCTCTCAGTAGGTGAGCATTTTGGAGACAGTGACCTCAAGTCCCTGACATTTAGTATAGCCATGGGCGAGGATAGGCACATATGGTATAGGAAAATATATACTTGGGGGAGAGAGAATTATGATGCTAGAAACATGGGAGCGTAAAGTCAGAAATATATACAATGGTAATGTGGGAACACTTGATTAGGGTTCTGGATAGGTTTATCTCATTAAGACTGGGAAAGGATGGTAGGATGAAGAGAGGTGCAACATCTAATTGAGAAAAAGAAGAAAGGACATTTAATGTTTCAGAAGCAAGGATCAAACAGGGCTCTTGAGAGCTATAACATACCCAGGGTCTTAGAAGAGCTAGAAGGAGACATGAGAAGGTGTTGGTGAGTAGGATTAAGGAAAACCTCAAGGCATTCTACATTGTGTGAAGAATAGGAGGATGACTATAGTGATGGTAGGATCAATCAAGACTAGAAGAGGAAACATGCCTGGAGTCGGACAGGTTAGGGGAGTCCCTTCAGTATTCACTAGTGAGAAGGACCTTGACAAATGTGAGGCCAGTGTAGAACAAACTAATGTATTTGAACATGTCAACATTAAAAAAGAGGATGTACTGGAACTTTTAAAAACATTAGGATAGATATGTCATTGAGGATGGACGGGATATACCCCAAGTTATTATGGGAAGTGAGAGAAGAAATTGCTGTGCCTTTTATGGTGATCATTATATCCTTACTGACCACAGGAGTAGTACCAGAAGATCAGAGGGTGGCAAATATTATTCCTTTGTTCCAGAACGGTAATAGGGATAATCATAGGAATTTTAGACCAGTGAATCTTACATCAGTAGTGGGTAAACTATTGTAGAGGATTCTTAGCAATAGGATTTACAAGCATTTGGAAAAGCATAGTCTGATTAACGATAGTTGGCATGGCTTTGTGAGGGGCAGGTTGTGCTTCATGAGTCTGATTGACTTATTTGAGGAAGTGACAAAACAAATTGAAGGTAAAGTGGTGCATGTGATTTATATGGAGTCTAGTAAGGTGTTCAGCAAGGTTTCCCATGGTGGGCTCATTCAGAAAGTCAGGAGGCATGGGATCCAGAGAAACCTAGTTGCATAGATTTAGAATTGGTTTGCCCACAGAAGTAGCAGTGAATGAAGTGTACTCTGCTGAGAGGTTGGTAACTACTGGTGTTCCACAGGAGTCTGTTCTGAGATCTATGCTCTTTGTGGTTTTTATAAAGACTAGATAAGGAAGTGGAAGGTTGCAAAGCAAGTTTGCAGATGACACAAAGGTTATGGTGTTGTGGATAGTGCTGGAGATTGTCTTACATTAGTGTAGGCCATTGATGGGATGTAGAGCTGGGCTGAGAAATGGCAGATGGAGTTCAATCCAGAAAGGTGTGAAGTAATTCACGTTGGCAAGTGAAACACTGAAGGCACAGTACAGGGTTAATGGCAGGATTCTTAGCAGTGTGGAGGAACAGAAGAATCTTGGGGTGCATGTCCATAAATCCCTCAAGTTGCCATGCAAGTTGATAGGGTGGTTAAGAAGGAGTATGGTGTGTAAACCTTCATTAGTCAAGAGATTGATTTCAATAGCTGTGAAGTAATGTTGCAGCTCTATAAAATTCTGGTTAGACCACAGTTGGAATCTAGTGTTCAGTTCTAGTCGCCTTATTGTAAGAAAAATGTAGAAGCTTTAGAGAGGGTGCAGATATTTACCAGGATGCTGGCTGGAGTAGAGAGCATGTCTCATGAGGAAAGGTTGCATGAGTTCGGGCTTTTCTCCTTGGGGCAAAGGAGGATGGGAGGTGAGTTGACAGTGGTATATAAGATAGCATAGATCAAGTGGACAGTCAGTGTGGGTGGCAATGACTAATATGAGAGGGTATAATTTTAAGGTGATTAAAGGAAAGTGTAGGGGGATGTCAGAGGTAGATTTTTTTTATAGAGTTACAGTGCATGAAATGTACTGCTGGGGTGGTGGTAGAGACAAATATATTAGGAACATTTAAGAGACTTGTAGATAGACAGTGAATGAAAGAAAAATGTTTGGTACAACATTGTAGGCCAAATGGCCTGTACTGTGCTGTACTGTTCTTTGTTTTATGACATAAGTAAAAATATTTCTATATTGGACAAATGATCTGGAAAGACAGGATAAAGAAAAATAAACTGAATGGGATTGGCTAGATCCACCATGTTAAATAAACAATTGTAGGCCTGATGACCCTATGGGAGATAAATTCCACAACAGAGGTCAAATGGCAAGTTTTAAAACAAGGCTATGTAAAATGTAAGGTTCAAAGTATCTTGAAATCTTTAGAGCTACTGACTTCCAACCAGCCTATTGGCCAAGTTGCAGATATGCTAAGTATTATGGAAGCTATAGGGGGTTTATTGCGGGGGGTATTGAGGTAGTAATATTTGCAATTGTGTCTGATCAGCATGCACTTCAGGCAGTTTCAGAACCTGCTTTGAAGAGCTCTAGTGAAGATAAAGGCCATGAAGTGGCAAAAAAATGCAGGAGGATTTGGTGAAAAGATTATAAGTGTAAGTGAATTCTACAACCCAGAAAGGGGCAAGGATTGCAGTGACTGTGCAGGTTTACCCATAAGAAACCAAAGGCATAAATGAGTCGGCCAGAGTTTAAGCGAAAATAAAACTGATGATGATCAGATATTTGATTTGCAGAAACATCCTGTTGAGCAAGTAGGAGGCAAGCCGGGGTGAAACTGAGATAGAATCAAAGAACTGCTACTGTAGTTCTGGGAAGATTACCCTTGAGCTGCCCTAATATGTGGAGCAGTTGTGTGGGAAGTGCCAAACACACCTGCACTATTTGCATTATCTCAGGGGATTACCGATCCATGCAACTAACCATTGTGCAGCTATTACTTTTAAATTGTTGGTGTTGCCATGACTCGGAAGAGAATGTGTCACGTGGATGCCTACCATATGTTCTATGTTTCGTGGTTCATTATTTGCAAGTTGACTGCCACAATAAATGGGCATTTTCTTGACTGTCCTATTCTAAATTATGTTCTACTATACAAGAATCCAATACTCTCCACACAAGGGTGGCACTGGATCTGAGCTGGGAGCATACACTTATCTTCACCATGTTTCTCTTCCTCTCCCCCCCACCCCCATGCTTCTCTTGTAATGATTTCTAAATTCTTCAAAGCATGCTAAAGATCTCCTCATTCCGGTTTTGATTTGTAAAGTCAATAAACAATAAAGATAGCATAAAAACATAGAAACGTTGAAAATAGGAGCAGGGGTGGTCATTTAGATGTTTAAGTCAGTTCTGCTATTCAGTGCAAACATGAATAATTATCTATACCAATATAATATTACTGTTTCCTCCCATACTCCTTGATGTATTTATCTCCTTCTTACAAATATTCAGTGACTACCTCTACAAGCTTCTGTGGTACTGAGTTCCACAGGTTCACCTTCCTCTGGGTGAAGAAATTCTCTTCATCTCAGTCCTAAATATCTTGTCCTGTAACCTGACACTCTGATCCTTTATTAGACAGCCCAGCCAGATGAGAAATAATGGTTCCTACAGACAAGTATAATGAATACATGTGTATGATGAATTTAATCCCACTGATGATATTGTTAAAGTTAATTTTGAGTGAAACCTTTTAAGGTTATTGAGTTTGCAAGTTATGTACAGTAAATGCAACACTGAGCTCTACTACAGAATCAGCATTTACTATGAACATTCCAAATACCGGATTTACAGAGTGGGGGGAAATCCTTTGTGGCATACATACTTTGCCATCCATGGGGCACAGGGGTTTCATGGGCAGTACTTATTTGGTTGATAGTGATAGCAATATTATAGACTGCTATCTTTTCATTCTGTTTATGAACTGGCAAAGGAGCACCATAGGCACTCTTTTCATACATTTCCTTGAGGGACATTTAAGCTGGAATATTGCATTTAAAGATATACTATGCATATTTAACCAGACTTGATCCTAGAGAATGCACTGATCTCAGGTATGGCTGGCTGGGCTGTTAAGGGTACAGTGAATAGCTCTCATTTGCACTAAATGAATGCATTAAATGATTTTTTTCAAATCAAGGAGTAGGTTGAAGAAACAGTTAAGGGAATGCAGTGAAACAAAGCAGGGATTCAACTTTCAGGACAATGAGTTTTCTATTTCTGCTGTTTCTGAAACATAGCCTAAGTAAACTGCCAGAAAGGGAATGAATCTCTAAACTGGATGGATACGTTTGCTGTCTTAACAGAGCCAGTTCTGCTTCACCAAGTGACCTCTTTTGTATTTTTAAAACCAAAGTTGTTTCCTTTGACCTTTGGACATTGCCTAAGACTAACTGTGGGAAAATGTGTAACAGTGCACCAAGTGTCATTTTCAGTGCCAGGAATAAGAAGAATTTTTGCATATTGACACTGAATTGTGAACCATGAAAAGTAATAGCTCTGCCAGATTCCAGTTTGCTCACAGTATTCCACTCCATTTCTGGTTAAAGAATCTTTTTAACAAAAACCAATCTGTTTAGCCTGGACAGAAAGCCTTAGCTGTCCTTCCTGTGCTACCACAGAGAGAATGAGAAATGAAGGCTGAAGGCCTAGACAGTTTGCAAGGGGAAATGCATACAAGGTCAGGATAAGAAATGAGAACTTGTTCGCTTTGTGCTCCCCAGGTGATATCCAATAACCCTTTCAGCTTTCAAACTGTAAAACACGGATTCATTTTCTCAATTCAGAAGCACAGGACAGATTTTGTCACAAATTTAGTTGGAGTTATATATGACAGAGCCTTACATAGCTGAAGAAACGTTTTCTTTATCTAAGCAACAGGGGGGAATGAAAATGTAAGCACTTGGAAGAAACGACATAAATTCAGTCTTTTGCTGATCTGACCCAGACCGGGTGGAAGGAATGCATCGTTTTCCTTTGACGGTCCGATTTCCTGACTGACATTTGAGAAGTTGTCTCGCCTGGCCACTAAAGAAAGTCTACATCAATTACTTAAAAGGAAACCAGCCTTGTCTCTGAAAGCTTGGCAGTAGAAGTGGTTATTGTTGAGCTAGAGTTAATGAACTAACTTTCTTTTTGTATTTTCAAAGCCTTAATTATTTGTCTTAAGGTCACAAGACCCTTAAGAACTTGAAACACAGCCTGCTATGGAACTGGAATCTCATTAGATCAGATAAATCACAGCACGCTCCTCATGATGTACTATAAAGCTTTCTTTCCTCCAGTTTTACCACTTTTCTTTATAATTTTCCTTTACTTGCAGTTAGCTATTCATATTTCTATGTGGTTCGCACACAAATAGGCATACAATTCCCCAAAGAGCTCAACACTCTTAACTTAAATACTGCTCCATAATTGAAAACAAAATCTACTTTATTTTAAGTAAAGAAAATTGTTTGAATTGGTGGGAAGATCCATAAATACAGTTTCAAAAGACAACTTGTATTTTTAAAGCACCTTTAATGTGGGAAAATGTTTTAGAGACGAGGTATCAGAGAAAAATGAGTATGGGGATATGAAGCTTTATATGCATGTAACTGAAAATTCAGTCGAGATGGTGGGTTTTAATGAAAGGGAGAGACTGAGATTGAGAATTTTTGGGGGGAAACTGCATGTCTTGTGTCCTGATTGCTGAAGGAACAGTTGTCAATAGTCAACAAGAGATTGGAGATTGTTGACACAAGTGTGTGGTTATGGCCCAAGTGCAGCGGGAGAGACACTGAAGCGGATGAACAGTTCACTGACTTTTAATCATAACTGTGCAGGAAAAAGGGGAAAAAAACAATAAACACTAGGCCAACAGGACCATTAACTAAAACTCCCATACTGAAAGTTAATGCCAACTCTATGGCTCCGAAGCAGTAACTGATTACTAAATGAATATCACTCCTTTACAGTGTCAATTGAAACGGTAGTCTTCTTTTCCAGAACAAGGATGAAGGTAAGCAGGGAGCATAGACGTTGCTGTGCTTTTTGTCAAGTCTTCACACGACTAGAACGAGAGGAAGGGAGTTAAATACCAGCACAATAGAACACTGATTGGCTGCAATGTGCATATACTTGTGAGCCTGATTGCCGAACCCGTTCTGCAACCCGGCTGCAAGGGCGCGCTGACCCCATGGCTCTCCCTCGTTGTGACAGGGCCCCCCCTTCCTAGGCGCAACTCCCGAGGTGCCTGAGACCTATGGCTGCCAGAAATCCCGGATGAGAGATTCGTCCAAAATGTCATGGGCCGAAACCGAAGAATGTTCCTAGAAGTCATACCTCAAGATACTGGACACTGCCCTGCACCCAGTGAGATGCCAAGGACCCATCCACCAAGTGGGTAGCAAGGGGGGAAGGGGGAGGTTACCAGCTTGAGCTTGGAAACATGGGACACTGGGTGGATCTTCATTGATGACAATAGGCACAATCTATATGAGACTTTGTTGATAGCCTTCACTACAAATAGTCCCACGTATCATGGGGCCAACTTGCAGCTCTTAGCTTTCAAGGGAAGATACCTAGATACCAACCAGACTTTCTCCCCTTGCTTGAGAGGCTTCACATGTCAGTGGAGCCAATCAGCCTGCTGGTCATGTTGCTTCTGGTCCATCTCCACGTGTGCTTGTAGCATTGAACCAACTGTTCAGCAGCAGGAACTCTCACGTCAGTCTTCTGGTCAAAGAAGAGTAGTGACACAGATAGGGACATGCCAGTGGAGGACAACGGGAGGTTATTGTGGACAATCTCTGCCCAAACCATTTGGGAGCTCCAGCACATGGGGTTGGAAGAGGCAAGGCAATGCAGGGTTGTCTCCAGCTCCTGATTTATTCCCTCATATCTGGCTGTTACATTGGCAGAGAAACCAGATGGGAGGCTGGCTGTGGCTCACACAAGAGAACAGCAGGCCTTCCAAAAATGGGATGTGAACTGTGCTCCACAATCAGACACTATGTCCTGAGGGAAGCCATGTAGCCTGAACACATGCTGAACTATGAGGGTGGCAATCAAAGGAGCCTAGGGAGAGCAATGAAGTAGGCAGCCTTGGAGAATTGGTCCACAACTACCAGAATGGTAATGTTTCCCTCTGACAGGGGCAGACCAGTGATGAAAACTACCAAGAGGTGGGACCAGGGTTGAAGAAGCACATGCGGTGGACATAGCAGATGTGCAGGGTAGGCGAAGTTGTGAATGTCCTGGGACATTTATGGCCACTAGAATTGACTCTTGATAAATTCCAGAGTCTAATGAATTCCTGGATGACCAACCAGCCAGGAGGAGTAACCCCATTCCTACCTGGGCCTCGATCAAACTGTTGGACGGCACTCACTTCTGCCTCTATCCCTCAAATCTTGCTGCTGGGACGATAGGTGAGGGTGAAATTAAACTGGGTAAGGAAAACCAAACAGGAGTGATCTGCCCCTGCCAGCCAGTGTCACCACACTTCCAAGTTCTTGGCTCCCAACATCGTAGTTGCACTCAGTCGGAGTCAAGCGATGGGGGAGAAAGGACAAGGGTGCAGCCAGTTATCTGCAGAAGGGTGCTGGGAAAATACAGCTCCAATGCCCACAATGCTGTATCCACCTCGAAGATGAATGGCCGGAATGAGTCTGGATGTTGCAGCACTGGGGCAATGGAGAAGCTTTGCTTTAGTTCCAAGAATGCTCGGTCTGCTTCACTTGTCCATTGGATTCATGCAGAGGCCTTATTGGTGAGTGTATTTATGGGGACTGTGATGGAACTGTAGTTTCTGATGAAGCAGCGATAAAAGTTTGCAAACCCATGAAGTGCCGCACCTTTTTGACTGTAAATGGTTTGAGCCACTCAGTGACAGCCTGAACTTTACACAGGTCCATGTGTGGCTATAGCCCAAAAGCCACACCTGCTCTTTATGGAACTTACACTTCTCTAGCTTAGCGTAAAGGCTATTCTCGAAGAGCCGCCCGAGAACTCTCTAGACATGCTGAACGTGTTCCTGGCAGGAGCAGGAATGGATCAGAATGTCATCCAAATATGCAGAAACAAACTGATTCAACGTGTCCTAGAGCACGTCAATGACCTCGGCCTGAAAAACTGCAGGAGTGTTGGACAGACCAGATGGCATTACAGGGTACTCAGAGTGGGCAGTGGAGGTGCTGAAAACTGTCTTTTACTCATCCCTTTCTCAGCTACAAACCAAGCTGTAAGCATTACGCAGGTCTATCTTGGAGAATATGGTTGCTCCTTGGGGATGCAGTGGCAAATGGGGGAATGGGGTAGTGGTTCCTCAGTATGATGTTGAGGAGCATATAATCAATGCAGGGATGGAGCTTGCCATTGTTCTTGCTCACAAAAAAGAAGCCTGTGCCTGCTGGTGAGGTTGATGGATGGCTATATCATAAGGCCAATGCCTCCTTAATATATTCCTCCATAGCTAGTGTTTCTGGATGAGAGAGGGAAAAGAGCTTGCCCCGGGGAGAACTAGTTACTGAGCCCCACTCTTGGATGCTGTTAGGGACCAATCAATCCACAGGCTGTGTTGAGATAACCAAGGAAGGCCAATCACCAGCCGCTGTTCAGCCAAATCAACAAGATAGAAGGAAAGTTACTCTCTGTGGTTGCACTCTACTACAAGTGGAAAGGTGGATCTTGTCAGTGCCCAGAGGCTGGCAATCCAGAGTCTTGACATTGATATTCCCTCTCAGTTGCTAAGTTAGACTCTCCATCTTTGTGCTGGAGAGATATCCATGGGGTTCCTGGCTGCTCCGGAGTCAATAAATGCCTGAAGCTGATGGGTCTGGAAGCCCCTAACAAGGAAGCTGAGAGCATTACGTGATTAGGGAATGATGCTTGCAGGGAGCATCAACCCATCAGAATTCTCTTTCCTGCTGACGCATATCTTCAACTGGGCGCTTGGGACATGATGCCCCAATGTGTTGTGGATTGCCACAGTAGGGGCAGGAGCTCGTCCTCCTGTGTCAATCTCATTCCTCCTGAGATGCGTTGGACAGGCTGAGTGGGGGATTCACCATGTAAGCCGGTTTACGCGTATCGCCCCGAACCAACTTGCTGGGCCTGGAAAGTCAGCTCACATTGGGAATAAGGTTCCTGCAGCCATTGGATTCACCGGAGTATCTACCTTGTGGAGGAATACTCAGCTCTGATCCAGAAAGTGCTATGGGAATATGGGCATTAGTGTCTGAGAATGATGAGACTGTAACCGGAGAAAATAGAAGAGATGCTGGGAGTGAGGCTGTCCTGGTTGAAGGCTGCTGCTGCTGAATTGTGGCTGTGAGAGCGGTAATACCTGCCACCGGATTCTGGCTGTCAGTAGTGACCTTATGAACTGTGGCAGTGAGAGCAGTAATGGCTGCCACCTGATTCTGGCGGTCTATAGTGAGCTTGTGAACTGTCACTGCAAGTGTTGAGACCTGTTCTTCCTGTTTGGGCTGGGTTTACCGCTCTGAGCAGATGTCGTACTGCATGAGCTATTCCAGCCAACCCAGAATGCATTGACTTTAACTTCTCCTCCAGATGACCAACAAACTTTGGTTTGGATGGGACTTACTGCTGTCTGAGTAGTTGTCGCACCATAAAAGCCACATCAGCGAAACCAGCCTCTACTGACTTTCACGTCTTTCTCACCTACACAACAAAATTCAGGGCCGAGATCAGCTCTCATGTGTCTGCTGACTCCATTTTAGTTGGTGAAGACTTGCTGACGCAAGTGTGCGATTAAAGCCCAAATACAGAGGGAGAGACACTGAAGCAGGTGAACAGTTTACTGACTTTTAATAAGAACTGTGCAACAGACTGGTTAGCTGGTGGTGCAGTAACATAAGCGCCTGACTCCAGAATGGAGGTTCCTGGGTTCGAATCCAGTTGGGCCGTTCCCGAATACGGTTTCCATCTGTTCTGGGTTGAGTGTTGAGCTCGCAACTCGACCTCGTAAAATAAAGAAAAATACTGCGAAATGTCTGTGTGAGGAGTGGTGCACCACAGTGTTTCATTCCGCACCTTGTAAGGGATGAAAATGCCCGACACTGACCTCTCAGGCCTGAGTCGATGTCGTCATCATCATCATCGTGCAAGAGAAAAGAAAAACAATAAACAATAGGTGAATAGGGTTTTTAACTAAAAATCTCAAACTGAAAGCTAACACCAACACTGTGGCTAGGAAGCAGTAACGTGTTACTAAATGAATACTGCTCCTTTACAGTGTCAGTTGAAGCTGTTGTCTTCTTTCCTGGAACAAGGATGAAGGTAAGCAGGAAGAGTAGATGTTGCCCTACTTTTGGTCAAGCCTCGACAGACAGGAACAAGAGGAAGGGAGTTAAATACCACCACGTTGAAACACTAATTGGCTGGAATGTGCATACGTACGAGTGTGATTGCTGAACCTGTTCTGTGCCCCACCTGCAAGGGTGCGCAGTTCCTGCAGCAGAGTCATAAGAATGATCTTTGTGACAGAGATAAAAGATACAGTAATAGAAAGCAGTGAAAGAACTGAAAATAAAACTGAGTATTTTAAACTACTTGCATTGCATAACAACAAAGTGGCAAAGATCACCCAAAACTGAGATTAATGGGTAAATTGGATCGGGAAATGGTTCTGATAAGGGGTCTCGCCCAAAACATCAACAGTTTACCCTTTTCCATAGATGCTGCCTGGCCTGCTGAGTTCCTCCAGCATTTTGTGTGTGTTGCTTGGGTTTCCAGCTTCTACCGGTTTTCTTTTGTTTGAAAATAACAGCAGTGATAGTTTTGAAATTGCAAACATTTCTGGATAGCTGAGAATGTAGACCAGTCAGTAACCCTTTAGTGTAGGTATGTCTGTAGGTGATTGATGCACCATCAATAACTCACGCTGAGACTTAGGAAGCGAGATATCGGCTTTTATTGACTGGAAGAATAAACAGCACTACATCCTGGGGAAAATGAGGGAGAGCAGCAGCCCACAGTTGCCTTTATACAGGGGTCTGTGGGAGGAGCCACAGGAGCAGTCAGCAGGGTCTGTGGGAGGAGCCACAGGAGCAGTCAGACAGGTATATCTAGTTCACCACAGTGATAAAGGTTCTTAGTGGATTGAGGTAAATATAGAGATGGTTGATATTTTAGAGTTAGGGAAGTAGGTAGTCTTCATGATATTTATAGTTTGCGTAATTAAAATCTGGACTCTATCCCTTCGATTGTAGAATTGCTGACCAACTCCTTTAACCACATATAGATCCAACCATGATGCAGGAGCTGATGGTCAATTTTCTAGCATCTAATAACATGTCCTTACTCCCATTACTCCCATCAGGCAGGAGGCTCTGTAGCATCCACACCAGGATCACCGGACTCAAAACCAGTTACTGTCCCAAAGCAGTAAGGCCGTTCAACACCTCCATCCACAGACTCCGGCATGACTTGATTATTTCTTGTCATTCACCTTATGTACAGCCTAATGTCACTTTATGGACATATAATCAATCTATGTATATAAGCTATGTTATGTATTGATATTTGTGCTTTTAAAAAAAAATTCTGTATTCTTTATCTTTTTTTTGTGCTGCATCGGATCTGGAGTAACAATTATTTTGTTCTTCTTTGCACCTGTGTACATGAAATGACATTAAATAATCTTGAATCTTAATTGAGTACTATATTTGGAAGTGTCATGCCAATTGGAAAGGTCTTCAGGATGACAAGCATTAAGACCACTCCTCTGGTACTGTGGCCATTGTCAGTTCACTGGCTGAGACTGCTGCTGCCTGTGCTGTGACCCCCAGTCCACATTCAGCCTTCTAAACTCACAGGTTTGCTTGTCTCAATCACCCTGCAAAGCCACTCCACCCCCAAGTCAAAAGCTTCCATAAGCCATATTGCTCTCTTCATATGTCCTCTTGACAGACAAAAGCAAACAGAAGACAGGCACTGAAGGAGTGCAGAGGAGTAATTAGTAATTGTGTGTTTGGCGTATTGGTTTTAATGATTATTTAATGTTGTCTTTTTAAATTGTGGTTATGGATATTTTGGTGGTCTATAACAGAGGGTGAATAAACTAAGGAATTAATGGTGAATAGAAATGTGGATTATAGTTAGGTTCTACAATTGAATTAATTTGAGAGAACTTTAGTAAGGAAAGATTGTCCATGCTGCGGCCTCTTTGTTTTCTTCCGTATTCTTCTTTTCCTCTGCTTTTGACCTTCACTTGCTCATTGTGTAGTTAGAGTGAGCGAGTGCAAACTAGCAGCAGACCACCCTAAATCTTGTTACCTGCTCTGCCAGGAACTGCCATATGGAACAGGCTACAGAAGAGTTTGTTCAATCAGATATGAGACAGTAATATGGTTTTCATGATGCTTATGTCACAAATGTGCATCAGAATGACTTGTCACATTATCAGCAGATAGCCCAGTAAGCATACTGATTTTTTGTGATGGCTCAAATGCTATCAGGCTTGGCGACCATTGGAAAGTGAAAGCAGTTTGGCAGCTGCGTCGATACTGGCCTTTAACTCACAGAGTTCACTGTATATGGTGATGTAACAATAGAGTAATGATTGGAACATTCCAGGTCAGGGAAGAGTGCAACGGCGGCATGGTAGCATAGTGGGTAGCACAACGGTATTACAGCTTAGGGCATCAGAGTTCAGAGTTCAACCCAGAGTCCTCTGTAAGGCATCTGTATGACCTCCCCATGGAATGCGTGGGTTGTCGCCGGGTGCTCCCACAGTCCAAAGACTTAACAGTTAGTACGTTAATTGGTTATTGTTAATTGCCCCATGATTACATTAGGGTGAAATCGAGGATTGTCAGGGGTTGCTGGGTGGTGTGGATCACAGGGCCAGAGGGGCCTATTTTGTGCTATATCTATAAATTATTGCATGCATACATTGAAAAAGAGGAAGCTATTTTGATTTGATTTATGGCAGATTTGAGATATGGTGCCCATACAAAGTTATGTGCGTGCATGCAATGACAGTATGGGGAAATGCTATGGAAATGTATGTCATCTCAACAAAACAATTCATTCTCTACGCTTTAGAGGCTGATATATTGAAAAACACAAAATGTAATTTGTCTTTAAGAGGAAAGTTTCAGCTCCCTGTCTTGCATAATAGATGTTGACAAACTCCAAGAAAACTCCAGTACCTCTTGCTCCAACTTGAAGGAGCCAAACACACAAAAGTTCATCTTCATGTTAATGTTGATCTTCATCTTTGATAGTTGGTAGCAACATTGCCCTTAATCTGTTCCCAGGTTTAATACATGGCTGGAGCAGATGGCACATTGCAGATACGTATATTTCCACTATGCACTCCCGTCTGGGAGGAGATGACTTCAATTTATCCAAATGCCCTTCAACATCTGCCACTTTACTTCACCTAGACTTGATTAATGTGGCATAACAATAGATAGAGCCAAATCCTGAGCAGGACAGCCAGGAAAGATTAAAAGCAACTAACCAGGTAGTATTCAAAGATCACTATAAATGGCAGTTTCTTGCTGATTGACATTAACTCTGCCCTAGTCACATGCAAATTTCTAGTTTGCGGTCACTACTTGTGTATTAAGTCATCTTGCAATATGATGTCTACTGTTACAATATCTAATGTGATCTATTTTACAAGTGTGGATGTACATATCACATATACCAATTTGGAGGTCAAAGGGTACTCATATTCTCTTATTTCAGTCTTAGTTATGTAGGCTAGTTCAAAAGTAATTTAAAAAGTACTAATTACTTAACACAACTTATTTATTAATAATTTTTAAAGGCATCTGGATCCTAACATTAATTCATAACATTGGAGAGCATGACAAAGTGGTGAGATGGATTTCAAAGAGTAATTTAATAGTAGAGATAAATTTTAATAAAGAGCTATATATGATTGCAGAGTTAAAAAGTGACACATATCAATTTGGTATAATTTGGAAGTGGTGGGACTGCGAGTGATAAAGTCAAGATTTCTAAGTTGACTTAAAAAATGGAACCAATTTGGCTAAACAATTACAAATAAATATTTAACACTTTAAAGGTTGATCTAGGCCAAGCTAAGTAAGTAACCACAATCTTTTATGAAGCTATCATTATTGATAATACATGATCATAGTTAGGGATTGGGAGTGTAACCTATTGGATTTTGCTTGATGGTGCTAAGCTAAGTGTCTTTTTTAAATCAAATGTCCTAGCAATCAAGAAGAAATAACATGAAAGTCCTGTGATATATTTTCTAATATAACTAGCAACAAATCATTTTATTAGCATTTGAGAACAATGGATAAGGGTCACACTTCGATCCAATTAATTATTGTTTATTTCGATCCAAAATTTATCTACATTAGTTACATGATGGAAGTTAAAAACTGGTTTAACTACATTTCTTGGTGAAGCCTTATTTATATAGTTTTATCTTTATTTTTATATCGTTGCTGCCAATATGCTTTTCACTTCCAGGCTTTTGGTTTGATCAAATGTGTGAAATTTCTAACCATTGAAGCCAAGTGTTTGATGCTGAAGGATACAAAGTGTATCAACTGACAAAATGTAAATGCTTTAAATTGAATGCCTAATAAATAAATGGGTTTACAATATGCAGCTGTTGTCAAAGTGAAGTATTATGTATACTAGAAGGAATGTAAGAAACATAGCCAAACAATATAGCCACAGTCGGTTAAAAGGCTGTCTAGTCTCTATGGATTCTTCATGCTGCTCATTGTCTGAGATTAGTTTTTCCCTCCAATTCATTTGCATTTGTGGGACAAAGACCTTCTGTTAGACACCCATAGCAGCACATCACATTTTATCTGTCAGGGAACATGGGTATCCATAGGGTGGGTAGTTTTCATTGCTTCACTCCTTATGAGTCTACAGGAGCCAATTCAAATCTGCCTATTAACACAACTAAGAACACAAAAGTAGCATTTCTCCAAGAATAAAGCTGGTGGTTTGAAAAGCTGTCTCAAGAATAGAAGCCTTTACTGTGAAAGGTTGAGGAAGGGAAGGATGGTCAGGATGGTTAGATTGCTTACACAAACAAGATTGTTAGGAGGTCTATTCAGGCTGTCTGCTCCTTAGTTTATACTGTAAGGAACTTGTGACTTCTGGAATGACAACAGAGGATTCCCAGCTTCCGATGCTTGCATGCGTTAAATGGCCATGAATTATGTATGTGATTTTTATTAAAATGCAGCAACAAGCTATGTGCTAAGCATATCTTGTACTTGGCAGCAAATCAGCAAATACGTGTAACTTCTCCCATTTGTGAATAGACAGAATTAGTTGTTTGCCCATTGAGTAGCTTTAATGTGATGACCAGAAATGTGAGGTCATGATTTTTTTCTTGTTGATGGTCTTTATTTGTGGAAACGTGGTTGATTTTGTTTTTAATTTGCAACATTAGGCAGTGTATTAAACTAGAAATCTAAATATTTCTAAACTTCAAATTTTGAACTCACATCAAATGAACTTAAGATGCTATTTAAAAATCTTGTAAATATACATCTTATTATTGCCTAATTTTGCGATTGCTTTTAAACTCTTCTAAAGGAAACACTTTTGATCATGTTTAAAATTACTTCTGATGTCTAACAAACATTCCAACTTCTGTAATTTTTTTAGTATAAATATCCAGCCTATTGTCCTGGCCCCCTGTTTTAAAACCCCCATTTTTTTCTCCTTGGTTGCATACTACAGCAGGAAAAGAAGTAGTGACATTATGTACTGTAATAAATGAAATGTGAAATGATTGCCCAAAAATAAGGGTTTATTTTAATGAATGTGATTTTAATGAATGCATTGATGATCACTATAAGGGCATGCTACAATTCGAGGTTCTTATGATGTCACCTGTAAACAGGCAAGAACTTTGACACTCACACAGCTTGAAGCTACTTAAATCAGGGCCTCATTTACAGGACCCTGCTGCCTGCAAAATGGTTCTAATGGCATTATCCCCAGGCCTGAGGGGCAAGTTGAATAACAAAACCCAAAAGCCTCTGTTATGTAGAAAAATAAAGCTAATCTCTGATAGTATAACCTAATCTCCTCTTGATCTGCTCTAAAGCACCTCTGAAGTTGTGCTAAAAGAGTTTTTTAAAAGTTTGTAGATCTGCTTTGTAAATTTTATTAGAGTATAACTTAAAATCTTTATAAACTCTTCCAGTCGGTTGCATACCATTTTGAAAATTAAACATTTATTATTCCCCGTGACAATTTGTATAGCAGATCAAATTCCATCATAGAATTAATTTCATAATGCTTACTTAATTCAAAATATTAAATCAGGGTTTGGTTGCCCCAAGCATCATTTATATTGAAATATATAGACTGCTTGTTTCATTTGTAGTTCTATACAAGTTATCAAGGCATATACAATCTTGTCTGTTGATAACACGAAACATTTTTAAAAGCCAGGTTTGCTTGCAGTTATACACACAGTACTACTTATGACCTTAGCAATAAAATTTTATTGAGTATCCACCTGACCTCAAATTGGAAATTTGTGTTGGAACCAATCTAACTAACTATTATAGTTCTCAACTGTTGTTAATTTTACATTTGACTAATAAAACTCAGCAGGAGCTACAGTACTTCCCTGTAATTGGCAGTTTTAACACAGGTTGGTTTGGGTTAATTTCTGAATTTATTAGTCCTACTTTTTGTGAAGTAAGCATAAAAATACTCCTGTTAGCAATGGCACAAATGTAATGTAATTTATTTTATTTGTTTTTTTTCTGTTTTGTGAAAGTTGACATATATGTCTTTTTAATTAAGTGTATTTGAGTCAATTATGCTAGATATAAGGGTCCAGAGAAGAAAATGGTTCAAGAAAGGCAAAATGAAAACTCTATGCATGAGTGTTCATTTGAGAACGGTTCTTTCAGGTTGTCATAAATGGGGAGGTAGTGGGGATAAGTTCCCAGTACCTATTAAATACTCACAATGGCATGTGTCTCAAATAACCTCTGACAACCAAGTCCAGCTCCTGGCCTTCACATGTGGTTTAGGTATGAAACCCAGCGGAACAGTTTCTACTGACAGGAGAAGGGACATAGGTGGATTACTGACGCCTTAAATTCAGTCACTTTGGGCTGATGTGGCCCGTCAGCCATGGCTGCTCACCTAGGAGTAGGAAAACTCTGCTGCCTTGTGGCTATACCCACTCATGGGGAGAGCTTCAGAAGTAAACCTCAAGGAGAAATCCAAAGCTGAAATCCTACATTGAGTTCAACACTGACTAGCAACTCCTGCTGCCAAACTTTATCGATCTCTGCTGTTCCTTTGGATTTATCAGCTGCATGGAGAGGGAGACCCTGCTGCATGGGCAACAGTTTGTTTTCCATATCGTACTGCCCTATCTTTCATACAAGCTTGCATATCATATAAACAGCTGGGACACAATATCGATGGTAGACCCAGACTAATGGAGAACCTTATCTGAAAATGGTTGAGTGCAAACTTTTATCCTAACTGAATGGATATTAACTAAAGAATAATACTAGCTTGTCCTCTGTTCAGGCATTAGAAAGACATAACCTCCCATAAATGAATACAAATAGTTCAATAAAGATACACAGACTCACCCAAAACATCAACTCTTTATTCCTTTCCATAGATGTAGTCTGACCTGCTGGGTTTCTCCAGCATTTTTTCAGTTTCCAGAATCTGAAGAATCTCTTGTGTTTATGATTTTCTAAACTTTCTTTGTTATTTTAAAACTACATGTCTATATGCACAAGGGGAAGAAGGATTTTGCAGCTCAGTGATATCTGCACAGTTGATAACTTTAAGATATTTTTGTCCCTAAGTGAAATTTATGGCAAAAGATATTCAATAATCAGTGTAATTGTATGAATATATCAACTTAGTCCTGTCAGAATTAGAGCTAAAAAAAGATAGATTCAAAATGTTGTAAGTTTTATCCTTCCAACATAAACTTGAATGAATGCTGCTTTATCGATTTATTTATTATGTACAATGAACCCTGATTTTAGCTATGTTTATAATAATTTTCCAGTCCATGACCAACTAGTTTTACTTTAAACTTGTTCATACCAAATTCATCGTGCATGACTTCACTGTATTGTTTTGTAGACATACTTTCATTGACTATGTGGTTTACAATAACAACAATTTGTTAAGTATAAGTGAGCTTTCTACATCTTTTTGTCGTGCAAAATAACATTTGAAAGCTGCAGAGAGCATGTTGTAATAGGTTACAAAGTAAAATAAAATGACCACTGATAATGCAAAAAAACTAGCCAGTCTAAGCTAATTTTTCTTTACCTGCTCAATGGGTTTGAAACATACATTCAGAACAAAATGCCTGAGGATTTTCTTGGCTCAGACAGGATTGATGTGTTTGTGTGCTTAATTTTCATTAACAGTTCTTTATCATTCAACAAATCGAGTACAGGAACAATGATAGCCTTGAGAGTTCTCTGGGTTGTTAATGACATAGAATCGCTCACTCAATTTTGTGTGCCTGCTCCTATGAAAACTGATCTCACAGTGAAACACTGATGAAAAAAGTGACCTTGTAATATAATTCAAAATTCCACTATTTATCATCATTAGTGTGTGAAACTGTCTTTGGATTCAGTTTCCCGATACTGCGAAGAATGCAGTCAACATTAAGAAGGGGTAACTATTCAATTTAGAGGAACGCACATTTGAAAGGAATTGATCCTTAAACAGATGATAGAATTAGTACTGAACTGAGGGAACACAGCTACAGTTAAAAGTTTTCCTACTTGTGTTTCTTCACATGGGGGAGTGTTTGAAAGGGAGACCAATATTTTATATTGATTTTTGCCACATATTGTCACCATCAATCATGTTCTGTTTGTTTACCTAGCAACATGTTGTCAGTGTTTATTTCGTGTATGTTCTAATAGGGTACAAAACAAAGAGCTCTCCTCCTAGCAGGCATTTGATTTAACACCTTGTCCATTAAATCATTAGTCCTCTTGTTTCTTGATGACAAAATTAATTCATTAAGCTCCAACAAGAAAATCATTTTGTCTGGATTATATTGCTTCTAGAGTGACTTAAATAAACAGATTAATCACTGGATACAGCAACTTTCATTCATTACCAGGAGTACAGCTATTAACTCTTCAGGAAATGGTCAAGATGTCCAATGTAGACTGCTATCTTCATAGATATGTTTTCAAGTATTATTTCATCATATTTATGTAAAAGAACACTTCTAGATGTCAGCACTGTATAGACTAGACTATCTCACATCTCTAGCATGTAACTTGTTTCATCGACGAAGAACTTTTTACAATGGAGTTGTAAAAGCTAAATGATGCATATTTCATCTTTCTATTTTAATAAAACGCATTTGAAAATTAATTTGATGTATACAGAAAAATGCACATCTATTAAATATATGCCATTGAAAATACAGTCAATTCCCGTTCACTGGGACACATCAGGACCAGTACATTTTGGCCCAATTAAGTGGCTGTCCCAATTAGCTGCATTTTCATGGAAATGGTTAAAAAGGTATATAAAAAAAGACACACTATCATTTAACTGAATAATAAATTATGTATTTAAATGAAATACAGAACAAATTAGAACACTTCAAAACACTACAGTACTAGGAAACAGTGTATTAGTTTCTAGTAGTTATTGATGGTATACTGCCATGTTTTTTTTTGATGGACTGTAAATGAACAAGATGAGCGCAGATGCCTAGTGCAGATAATGGTTTGCCTTCATACGATGCCTTCAACAATTGCATCCACTAAATCTTCATTTTCATTGTAACATTCAAGATAATTGCCAATATCTTCAAATTCTTCATAGTTTCTAACTTGTTGAAGTAGTGAAATCATTTCATTTTCACTCTCGGCCACTTCTGGCATCTCCAAGCCTCAATGCTTGAAACCTCAGTGAGCAAATTGGCTTACTATTTATTTCTCACTAACAATCAGTGAAAAAACGATGCTTTTTGAACGCAAACACACACAACTGACACTATTTAAAATCTGTTCAGTTTAAGCACAGTGTAGTATCTAATGGCCTCACAAGTTAGAAACTGTTTAGCAACAGTCTCCTGTCCCAATTAAGCAGCATACGATCCCAAATAAATGAAGGGAAACCTGGCTATTCTCCTGATTAGTTATTGTTCAAGAGTTGTCCCAAGTAGCAGCTGCCCTGATGAACCAGTGGCCCAATTAACTGGAATACTGTAATTGCATCAGCTAATGATATCATTAAGTGGTAACTCTTTGCATGCCACTCTGAAGGGAGTCATCAAGTATTCCCATGTTGGATGACTACGTCTGAAATCTACAGCCCCCATGAGTACTTCCATATGCAGCACTGTTTTAAGATGTTAAAAAAATCTATTGATACTCAAAATTAACAAACTTTGGATTGCAGTTCCTCTTTAAGAAAATGGAAGTGAGGATGCCACACCAACCTACAGGTACGATTGAAATGCTGAGGCCTTAGACTTTCACTCCCAACTATCCTGCTGATGAATGTATAGTCCCTGGAAAATAAAACTGAAGAACTCAGAGCAAGCTTGTTGTACCAGAGAGGGATCATCATTGACTGCTGTGTACTCTGCTTTATAAAACGTGGCTCACACCTGCAGCCCGATGGCTTCACCATTCTCCGCAAAGACAGGACAAAGTCTTTTAAAAGCAGAGGAGATGGAGTACGCTTTATGGTTAACTCATCATGTTGCATAACCGTGGCATCTGTCATGTCTTAGTGCTGCTCAACCAACCTGGAGCATCTAGCAGGCTAATGTCATCCATTTTATCTGCCGAGGGAGTTTTCAGCCATCATCCCATTGAGATGTACATTCCACTTCAGACCATAATTAGGCAGGCACAGGAGGTGCTGGCCAATGGAATCAGCAGGAATGAAACTGCACAGCCTGATGTTTTCCCTGTCATTGTGGGAAATTTCAGCCAGACTAGTTTGAAGAAGTTTCTGAACAACTACCACCAACATGTCACCTGTGGAACCAGAGGAGCAAACGCACTTGGCCACAGCTACACCACCATGAAGAACGCTTACTATGTCATCCCACACCAGGATTTTGAAAAGTCCAATTGCCTGACTGTGCTTCTACTCCCGGCGTAAAGGCAGAGACTAAAGACTGCAGCACCAGTGGTGAGGACCACAAAGGTCTAGTCAAGGAAGGTGGGGAAACACTTAAAAGATTGCTTTGAGTTGGTAGACTGGACAAAATTTGGGGGTTTGAGTCTGAATGAAAATGCCACAGTTGTCACTGACTTCTCCAAGACCTGTGTGGATGAGTGTGTGCCTTTGAGAACGTACCAGACATACCCAAACCAGCTGTGAATGAACCAGACGATTTGTTGTCTGCTGACGACTATATCTGTGGCATTCAGGATGGATGAAGTCAAGAAGTCCAGGTAGATCCTATGGAAGGCTATTTTAAGAGCAAAAAAACCAATTCTGACTGTTGTTGAGATGGAATTGGATGCACATCAGCTTTGGCATACTTTTCAAGCCATTACTTCCCACAAAGTGAAACCTAACATCACGAATGGTTGTGATTCTTCACTTGAAAAGAACTCATCACCTTTTATGTACACTTTGAAAGTGAGAATAGTACTACACCTGTGCAAATTCCTACCACATCTGGTAAGCATATGATCTCTGTCTCAGAGGCTGAAGTCAGAACATCTTTCAAGCGGATGAAACCACGCAAGGCGTCAGGCCTTAATGATGTACCTGGTAGGGCTCTGAAAACCTGTGCCAACTAACTGGCAGGAGTGCTCAAGGACATCAAAATCAGAATCTGAATCAGATTTAGTATCACCAGCATATATCATGAAATTTGTTGCTTTGCGGCAGCAGTATATTGCAATACATAGTAATAAAAAGTATAAGTTATAATAAGTATATATAAAAATAAGTAAGTAGTGCAAGAGTAATCAAAATGCTGAGGAAATGTTCATGGGTTCATTGTTCATTTAGAAGGGAAAAAACTGTTTCTGAAATGTTGAGTGTGTCTTCAAATTCCTGTACCACCACCTTGATGGTAGCAATACAAAGAGGCCATGTCCTGGGTGATGCGGCTGCTTAATGATGGATATCATTCATTTTGAGGCATTGCCTTTTGAAGATGTCCTGGATGCTGGCAAGACTCCCCCTTCCTGAAGTCCACAATCAGTTCCTTGTTCTTACTAATGTTGAGTGCATAATTGTGTCACCACTCAACCAGCTGATCTACCTCGTTATTGTACGCCTTATCATCACCATCTGAAATTCTATCAACAATAGTTTTCACATCAGCGAATTTATAGATGAGTTTTGAACTGTGCTGACTACAGCAGTGAGAGATTGAAGATGTTATGGAATACTCTCACCAGTTGGTTGGCACAGGTTTTTGGAGCCTACCAGGTACACCATCAGGCCCTGACTCCTAGTGAGGGTTCACCCTCTTGAAAGATGTCCTGATGTCAGCCTCTGAGTCAGAGATGACATGGTCACCAGATGCTGCAGGGATTCAAGTAGATGTAGTTTTATTCTCCCTTTCAAAGTGTGCATAAAAGACGTTGATCTCATCTGGGAGTGAAGTATCACAGCCATTCATAATGTTAGGTATTACTTTGTAGGAAGTAAAGGCTTTCAAACCCTGCCAACGCTGACATGCATCCGATTCCACCTATAGCCTCAGTCAGAATTGTTTTTCTCTCTTAAGGTAGTCTACCATAGGTCATTCCTGAACTACTTGTATGGTTCTGGATCACCAGTCTTGAATGCCACAGATCTAGCCCTCAGCAGGAAACTAATATGCTGATTCATCCATATCTGGTATGTTCTTGAAGGCACATACTTATACACACAGATTTTGATGAAGTCAGTGACAACTGTGGTGTATTTGTTCAGTCTTGAAGATGATTCCCTGAATATGATCAAGTCCATTGACTCAAAGTAATTCTTTAAGCACACCTCTGTCTCCCTCCACCACAACCTTGGTCCTCACTAGTCGTGCTGCAGACTTTAGTCTCTGTCTATATGCTGACAGTAAAAGTACAGCCAGGTGATTGTCTTTCCAGAGTGTGGGCTTGGGATGTCACAGTAAGCACCCTTGATGGTGGTACAGTATTATGGTGGTCAAGTGTGTTGGCTCCTCTGCTTCCACATATGATATGTTGGTGGTTATTGTTCAGAGACTTCTTCAAGCTAGCCTGGTTGAAATCCCCCGCAATGATAGGGTAGGCATCAGGGTGCACATTTCATGCCTGCTGATTACAGACCTTAGCTCCCCTACTGCATGCCTGACACTGGCCTGAGGTGGAATGTACACAGCTACCAGGATGATGGTGGAAAACTCCCTTGGCAGATAAAAAGGACGACATTAGACCACAATGTGTTCCAGGTCGGGCGAGCATGACATCTTCAATTTCTCACTGCTGCAATCAGACATTCCCATCTGCTTCAAAAAGGCGATAATCATATCAGTGCCTGAGAAAAGTAGGGTGACCTGCCTCAGTGACCATCACCCAGTGGTACTCACCTTGACTGTGCTGAAGTGCTTTGAGAGGTTGGCCATGGCTAGAACCAACTCCTGCCTAAGCAAGGATCTGGACCCAATGCAATTTGCCTATCGCTACAATAAATCTATAGCAGATGCAATTTTACTGGCTCTCCTCTTGGCTTTGGATCACCTGGACAGTAGTAATACCTATGTCAGGCTGCCCTTCATCGACTACAGCTCAGCAGTCAACACAATCATATCCTCAGTTTTAATCAACAAGCTTCAAAACCTGGGCCTCTATGTATCCCGCTGCAATTGGATCCCTAACTTCCTCACCAGGAGATGAAATAACATCTTGCAGATTCTGTGCAGATCAGAACTAACGTCTCCTCCTCACTGACAATCAACACTGGCACACCTCAAAGATGCATGCTAGGCTTGCTGCTCTACTTTCTCTGCACCCATGAATGTGTGGCTAGGCACAGCTCAAGCACCATCTGAAAACTTGACAACACAACTGTTGCTGGCAGAATTTCAGATGGAGTTGAGGAGGCACACTGGAGTGAGATAGATCAAGTTTCAAGTTCCTGGGTGTCAGTATCTCTGAGGATCTATCTGGGCCCAACATATTGATCCAACTACATAGAAGGCATGACGGCAACTAGATTTCATTAGGAATTTGAGGGGAATTGGTATGTTGCAAAAGACTAGCAAATTTCTATAGATGTTCTGTAAGAGCATTCTAACTGGTTGCATCGTTGTCTGGTATGCACATGATTGGGAAAAGCTGCAGAAAGATGTTATCTGTCGGCTTTATCTTGGGCACTAGCTTCCACTGCATCCAGAACACCTTCAAAAGGCAATGCCTCAAAAAGGATCATTAAAGACACCCAACACCCTTTATCTCATCTCATTGCTACCATCAAGGAGGAGGTACAGCCTGAAGACACAACATTTCAGGAACATCTTCTTCCCCTCTGCCATCAGATTGCTGAATGGACAACGAACCCATCAACGCCACCTCAGTAATTTTTCCCTCTCTTAATGCACTACTTAAATTTGTGTATATGTATCTTATTGTAATGTATAGTTTTTGTTCTTATGAATCGCAACATACTGCTACCACAAAGCAACAAATTTCACGACAATGCCAATTATATTAAACCTGATTCTGATTCTGAGATCCAATTGATGAGGAAATCTTTTGATCTGAAGTCTTAGTGTAAGAGAAAGGGCTATCGGCGCAATAAGCAAAAACTCAGATGAGTTTTTTCTGAATGTCTACTGATATTTAATTGATTGTAAAAATATTAGTCGGAGCTCTCTGCTTACATGTGCACTCTCAATATTTGTTCTCAAACATGATTATTACTTTTTCTATTTTAACAGCTCAGGGTATTTTAGTGTCAAATCAAACATGTCCCCTTAATTTTTTAAGCGTTATATCTCTTGGCACATCTCTATATTGCAAGTTGCATATCGAACAATATATTTTGAGATCAAAAAAAGGGCAGTACTACATATCAAAACTAACATTCATCGAAGCATTACATTCTCGCATCACCAAATAGCTGTACAGATGTGGTCTTGTGTTCTGCAAGTCTACTCTACCTTGCTGTCTATTATATTTTTATAGGTTTTGTTCTGCATTCCTTTGAGTCAACCCTTAGGAGATGGAGGGCTGTTAGCTTATTACTTGCATATGTTTGAGCCCCTTTACCTCAGCAGGGAAAGACAAAATATGAAGGAGTAACTGTAGATTTGGGATGGTCGACTAATCTTTCTCCACCTTGAACTAATCGACAAGCCTATGTGTTATTGCGCTGAATGTTGTTCTGCAGTGCATAGCCAGTGGGGTTTCAATTTGTAGAAGCATAAACAGATACTAAACTAGAAGAAATGGTGCAGTGATTTATTAACAGAGCACAGATCAAATTATCACAGCAGTTCCCTGCTGTCAAACCAACAATTGCCTCCTTATTCCAGTTGCTGCAGAGTTTTTCTACATTATTGTCTGATTTTCTTCTGGAAGACTAAATCATTTGACCTGTGCACTGGATCATTAGAATTAACTTCAACATTTGTTTCCACTCTTTTCTTCCCTCTCCTTTTCCCAACCCTTGACTTTCTTCCTCTTGTAGTTACATTTGTACATTTCTTACAGTTCTTCTGGGACTGATTTATCATCATTTGTGAGCATATATGTCTCAAAATCAAGGCTTTGATCATGTTGTATTTTATAACTTATGTCTTTTGTAGGTTTAACCTTCTGTTATGCTATTTTTAACATCTATCTTCGAAGACATGAAAGAATTATTTAGTTGGAAACAATGAAAATCTGTCTTGAAGAAATTTATCACCCTTGTCTTCTCCCTCTTCATCTACTGTTATCATTCTTGCTGGAATTCTGTTTACATCTTTTTTTACTTCATTGATCTTTAAGTGGCTTAACTCTTGTCACCTTCCAACTTCTCCTAAATCTTTAAACTTCATGCTCACAATCCCTAGTCCTTTCAAATGCTTACAGTTTGATCCACTGGAACATGATTGGATTCACTTTACTGCTATTAGAAACACAGCTGTTCTGACGATCGTTTTACTTCAGATTACAGCCCTCGCATCACGAAAGGCAAGATTTAGGGAATGAAAATTCTATCAGTTCTTATCAGTGTCTAAAAGTTATTTTAAAGTCCTCTAAGTGAGGCATGTTAATATTATAAATAGTTTACTATATAATTTGCAAAGAATAATTAAAACATCAACTGAAATTAATAATCCCTGCAAGTGTGAAACAATAAATATATTTCCATTCATAAGATTTATACATAGATAGTATTGATGAAAATATACCTTCCGATTATTGGTAAAATATGTGATGTCAAGGTGATAATTCACTAATTATTGCATATGATTTTTCCTCTAATTTGAAGCATTATAAATTATTGGAAGACCATAAGACATAGGATCAGAATTAAGCCATTTGGTCCATCGAGTCTGCTCCACCATTCAATTATAGCTGATCCTTCCCCCTCCCCAAGCCCCAGCCCCACTCCCTGGCCTTCTCACCATTACCTTTGATGCGTTACCAATCAATCTCGGCCTTAAATACACCCAATGACCTGGCCTCTACAGCTGCCTTTGGTAACAAGTTCCACAAATTTATCACCCTCTGGCTAAAGAAATTTTTTGGCATCTCTGTTTTAAATGGACGTCTCTCTACCCTGAGTCTACGCCCTCTTTATCCTAGACTCCCCACCTAGACTTTTGTTCTAGACAGGAAATATCCTTTCCACATCCACTCTGTCTAGGCCTTTCAACATTTGAAAGATTTGAATGAGATCCCCCTTCATCCTCCTAAATTCTAGCAAGTACAGGCCCAGAGCTATCAAACGTTCCTCATATGATAACCCTTTCATTCCCAGAATCCTTGTGAACCTCCTCTAAAACAATACTTAAAGGTGAGGCCTCACCAGTATCTTATAAAGCCTCAGCATCATATCCCTGCTCTTACATTCTAGACTTCTTGAAATGAATGCTAACATTGCATTTGCCTTCCTCACCACTGACTCAACCTGCAGGTTAACCTTTAGGGTGTTGTGCACAAGGATTCCCAAGTCCATTTGCATCTCAGATTTTTGAATTTTTTCCCCATTTAGAAAATTGTCTGCACATTTATTTCTTCTACCAAAGTGCATGATCATGCATTTTCCAACATTGTATTTCATTTGCCACTTTCTTTCCCATTCTCCTAATCTGTCTAAGTTCTTCTGCAGCCTTCCTATTTCCTCAACACTACCAACCTCTCCATTAATCTTCATATCATCTGCAAATTTGGCAACAAAACCATCTACTCCATCATTGAAATACAGCATAAAAAGAAGCAGTCCTAACACCCCTGCAGAGCACCACTGGTCACTGCAGCCAACCAGAAAAGGATCTTTTATTTCCACTCACTGCCTCCTACAAATCAGCCAATACTCTAACCAAGCTAGTAACCATACACTCTTACTTTGGATCAAGTTAAGAAATTTTCCAGCGAAAATGGCCAAACCTATTTATTATAATTAATTTAGTTTACGGAGATTATATTATCAGAATGAATAAAGAATATACTTTTTTCAACATTTCCTACACTGATGTCAACTCCTGTATATTTTGCAACTTGTTCACAAGTCTATAACTTTCATTGAACAAACTCAGCCCTAATGAAGCTTGTGTTGAACTTAAAGAAAATAAATAGCTCAGTTTTCACAATATTTTATTTAATGCTAGGATTAAATCCTGTCATTATTAATCCCATATTTCCTTTATATCATAATAACATGAATAAACAGAGATTATTCTATGTAAAGTTAATAAGTATTTTTGCAAGGAATGTATATAGGACAAACTGTTATGATTGAATAAAATGTCAATGTTAAAGTTCAAAGTATGCATATGTCACCATGCACTACCCTGAGATTCATTTTCTTTAAGGCATTCGTAGTAGAGCAAAGAACTACAATAAAATCAATGAAAAAACTACACACAAAGACTGATAAACAACTAATGTCAACAGAAGGAAAAAACCATACAACCACAAAAAGCATTTATTGTAAATAAATAAGTAATAATATTGGTGAGTGCGTTGCCATTACAAATTCACAGACAACAAAATGGAACAAAAAATTTGCCGTTTTTTCAAACCCCAGATAAGTGAGTAAATTAATTATTTTCATCTTTGGTAAGTACAAGAAAAATTATGAAACATAAAATGTATTGTTTTATGTCACTTGGGACATTAAAAATAGACTTTGTAACCAAAACTACAATTTGTTGTAATATGGCAGAGATTTTTGGCCTATATCTTCATTTTATATAGCACAAATAAAACACTGAATTTACTGTGCTGGTTGTTTGTATACAAAATGGAAAAAGAATTTCTTATATATCATGTTGAGTGAAGTCGGTACTCTTTTCATGTGACAACCTAACATACAAACAAGGTGTATTTTAGATTAGTGTTTGATGGGGGCTCAGGTGTTGGTATCACCAAGATATCATATTTGTCCGAATAATTTAAGTGAAGCCATTTTGATTGTATTATCTTAAAAAAAATTCTTTGAACAAGCCGCTTAGTGCAGGCCACTTGTACTTTCTCAAATCAGTAAAAACTCTGGTCAGTAGATAAGGGTTCCTGACCGCTAAAGGGCAGATGGCTGCCTTTCATCTTCCATTTAAATGTGTAAGTGTAATGTTTGCTTATCCTAGCCTTGGTGTGGCTAGAGGATTTTTAAAAACCAGTTATTTAGCTTTTACACACAATATGCAAACAAATTAGCTAAAACTATTCTCAATGTTTAAAAAATAGCATAAGTATCAAATTTTGCTGAGCAAATTTGACTTTAATGTATTAAGTATGACATAAATGTCTATTAGTACTACGTAACTGAAAGACCATACACTAAGATGTTTTGACTTTATTACATATGGTATATTGGCCAGTTGTGACTTTATTCTGCGATATGAAAATGAAAAGTTTTTCTTGGTTTGACTAGTCTTCACATCAAGTAAATTATAAGAATAATTGAATGGTCACATCTGTTTCACCTTTACACACTTAAGCAGCTTGACATTAAGGGGGTGTCTTTACCAGTTGGCAATATTATTAAAATTTTTAGAAAATAAGGAAATATTTGATATGTTGTTCACAATGAGTAGACAGATTTAAATAGCTCGCAGCATTTGTGCTAACTGTGGTCTTTTTGTTTTGCCAGAGGAGGAAAAAATGTTATTTCAATGAGCCTAAATTGTGCTGGGCAGCATTATCAGCTGAAAGACCCTGCGTTTTGACAGGCTGCACTGTATAATGATTAATTACTTCTTAGCTTCATTGGACTTTTCTAATTTCCTTTTGCCATTTGCTGGAGGCTACAGGCAATAACTGCTGCTCTTATTACTTTGTGCAAAAGGAAAATGACTCTTACTTACCCCTATTCTACAAGTGTTCAGGTTGAAATGCTGGCCAATCAGAAGTTCCTCTGAAATATGCTCTTGACTGTCTTTATTTTCCTTCCACGCTGAAAACTTTATTTTACATAGAATATGAAGGTCATGAACTTAACTGAGATAGGTCATGTACAAGTAGAATATAGAACAGTGTAGTGACAGGCCTTTCAGCCCACTATGTTGGCACTGAGCATGAGGTCAAACTAAAATAATCTCATCTTCCTGCTGACAGTCTATATCTCTTTATTTACTGTCTGTTCATATGCCTGTCTAAATTCCTCTTAAACACATCTAATGTGTCTACCATCTCCCATTGTAGTGTGTTCCAGACACCTACCATTCACTATTTTAAACACTTGCTGCACACATCTCCTTTAAACTTTTCTCCTCTCACCTTAAATCTATGACCTCTAATATTTGACCCTTCTACTCTTGAGGAAAAAGACTGACTACCCACTCTGTTTCAGCCCCCGTAATTTTATAAACTTACATCAGGTCACCCTTCATCCTCTGATAGTACCACTAAAAAAATCCAAGTTTGTCCAACTTTTCCTTTAGGTAATACTCTCTTTTACAGGCAGCATCCTGTTAAACATCTTCAGTACTCGCTCCAAAGCCTCCATATCCTTCCTGCACTGCGGTAACCCAAAATGTGCACGGTACTGCAAATGTGGCCTAACAAACTATTTACTGCTGCATCATGGCTTTCCAAATTTTGTACTCAGTAACACAAGAGGTTCTGCAGATGTTGAAAATCCAGAGCACCACACACAAATTGCTGGAGGAACACAGCAGGTATGGCAGCATCTATGGAAATGAATAAACAGTCAATGTTTCGATCCAGGACAGGAAAGGAAGAGGGAAGATGCCAGAATAAAAAGGTGGGAACAGGAAAGGAGGACTAGCTAGAAGGTGATAGGTGAGAAACCATGTGCGTAGGGAAGGTAAAGGACTGGAGAAGAAGGAATGTGATACGAGAGGAGAGTGCACCATGTGAGAAAGGGAAGAATAAGAGGTGCCGGGGGAGGTGATAGGCAGATGAGGAGAAGAGGTTAAAGGCCATAATGGGGAATAGAAGAAGAGAGAAGGGGAATGAAAAATTACCGGAAGGTTAAATTTATGTTCATACCATCAGGTTGGAGTCTACCCAGATGGACTATGAGGTGTTCCTTCTCCACCCTGAAAGTGGTCTCATCGTGGCAAAACAGGAGGCCATGGACCAATGTGTCAGAATGGGAATGGGGAATTAAAATGTTTGGCCCCTGGGAAATTCTGCTTTTGGCAGATGGAGCAGAAGTGCTCAAAAAAGCGACCCCCCAGTTTATGTCTCATCAATATAGAGATGACCCAACAGATTTGCAGATGAATTGTTGTCTCTTCTGGAAGGACTATTTGCGACCCTGAATAAGGGTAGGGGAGGAGGTGAATGGGCAGATGTAGCATTTCTGGTGCTTGCAGGGATATGTCCCAGGAGGGATGAATGGACAAGGGAAACATAGAGGGAGTGATCCTTGTGGAAAGTGGGGGTGGGTGGTAAAGACATGTCAGGTGATAGGATCCCATTGATGATAGTGAAAGTTGTGGAGAATGATGTGTTGGATGCAAAGTCTTTTATACTCAGTGTCCTGATTAATGAAGGCAAGCTTGACTCTTTACTACAATAGACTTGTACAACAATCTTTCTCAGCATATAGTGTTCCTAAGGTTCCTGCCAATGTACCTTCCTCATTTGACCTTTCAGGCTGCAACACCTCACACTTGTCAGGATTAAATTATATCTGCCATTTATCTACCCAAATTTTCAACTGACCTGGATTCTGAGATCATTTGACAACCTTCCTCACCATACACCCTTCAACTCATGTGGATACTTGCCCCATTCAGAAGAATAGTTCAGTTAGTCACAAACGTTAAGCAGTTTCTGAAGTGTCTTTTACACTGTTACATTTATTAAGCAGTTTCAAAGTCTGGAGATCAATGACAACAATGAATTGTGTTTATCACTCACCTTCAATAATGTCTGAGGTGCTTCCTCAGATTATAACAAACAAAATTTACAAGGATCTATTAAGGTAAATTCCAAAAGATTGGCCATGATAGTAAATCTGCCATTTAGAAAAAATAATTAAGGGAACTGGTTAGAGCTTTAGGTTAAGGTTTCCAGAGTTTACAGCCAAAGGCCTAAACTCCAGAATTCCCTTCCTAAATCTCTCTATCTGGTTCTTTTAAAAATTTCCCTTAAATGTCAAACTTTCTGTTATATTCCTTCATTACTTGCCAATATTGGTCAGCAAATGATTGGGCGATGAATGATCAAGACTTCTGTAACTTGGAACATGGTTGGCAGTTGCATATACATTGCATCTGTAAATGGTGTAAAAGGAAGCTGGCTAGTATTGTGTTGTCACAGACACCTCAAGGAAAGAAGTATGGGAATAAGTGGTACTTAAATCAAAGCAGGGCAATGTCCAAATGGGACTGGAAATTAAGTAGTCTTAAGTGACCCCAGAAACTAATTTCAGCACCAAATACAGCAGTATTCCATAGTCCAGTTGAGGGTCAGATTGTTGTCAAGTGAGAAGAACAGGGTAAGGCTTTTGTATATTTCACTGTATTTTCAAATTAGTTAGCATCAAAATGCCATCTCATAGTTTAGATATATTGAAAGGATTGAGAGAAATAGTAATGCGACAGTCTTTATCTAAAAATTATCACCTTACTTTCAGATGTGGAGGGCTAACTCAGAGATAAGAAAGAGGAGGACCCCAGGGGTGAATCACTGGGTTATAGTAAAAGTAATGGTGGAAAAGCAGAAAGAAAAGTCATTGGTTCTGTTCACAGCTAAATAGTCAAATATAAAACCTGTAGAATACAGTAAAAATAGCATGTATCAAAGTTTTCATTCATAACAATTTTCATACTATAAATGGAACTGCAACATTGGAAATTATTGTAACAATCATTATATTTTTAACAAAATTATATTTTTAGATTCCTTGTGGTAGGTTGCCATGTTGACTACATTTTCAATTTCAGATATGAAATTAGTAGAAAGAGACTTTCTACTTTTTCTAGGGGAAGGGAATGATTTTCTGGGGGTTTCAAAGTGAAAATGTGACTAATGCTCAATCAAGGAAAATACAATTGACTATATAGTACTTTCTCAAAATTTCTCTATTTTGCATCTTTTATCCATATATGCAGGATCCTATTTAATAAAGGCTCAGTCAAGTTATCAAACTAAAGTGAAAATGTGATTGTGTATTTTGTTAAAGAGTTGTAACTTTAGTATATTATCCTCAAGAACAACGTAAAAAGAAATTCCTTTGCCTGCATCAATAGGTTTTCCAATAAACCATGTGTTAGCTTAATCAATTAGAATTCTAATTCATATTTGGTGGATGGTGGATTCTTTCAAAGGCAAAAAAATCATCAGAAATAAAAGTAGAAAATACAGGAAACGATCAGCAAATCTGGCAGACTTTGCAAAGATGTTAATAGAATTAATGCCATGATCTATTTTTATGCAGTACATTCCAAAAGATATTTCATGAGATATTTACAATTCATTGTTTATAGGCAACAAGTTACTGAGAATTTGTATAATTCGTCATAAATCTTTCTTGCCCTCTAAAAGTCTATAGAACCAACTCCAAATTTAAATGTAGCCCTTGTTTGAATACACTTGTAATGGGATGATGTGTATCTACTGCAACAACGGCATTGCGTGCCTGACTACAGTGAACACCGTTTTTGATCATTCATAGAGAAAAACCTTTTAGATTAGTGAATAAACTAAAGGTATCCAATAAATATGAAGGAAAAACACAAAAAAGATCTAAAATAAGACTAGAAATTGGTGGAAATGCGCAGTTAGTGTATGAAGTCCTTAGTCTTTTACAAAATGAATTTTTGTTCAAAAGCAGATCAGAGGTAGATGCTAGCTCAATTTCCATGGGCTGGAAATCACCAAATGCAGTCCTTCCATGCTTGCATTAGCCTGGTACAGAAGAAAAGAGTCTACCCCCCTAGGACTGTCTGTCCCAAAGCATAATAGGCACTTCTCTTGAAATGCCCATTACATTTGCAAAACTGTAGGTAGTACTTTGCTTGTTTTAAGGTTATAAATGATTTATAAATGTTCAAATATTTCTGACAACAAAATATATTTAAAATCTAGTAAACTGAATAACTTAGAACTAATAAAATAATAGTTAACTGAAAACACCTTAACCCACATAAATTTTAAAAAACATTAAAGCCAAATAAATTTTAACATAAAGCATGCCTTCTCCTTTGCTCTAGAAACTCAATGGAAATGTAGGTCTCAGACCCTGCACAGGATTGATCACCAGGGTATTGAGCTAAAAGATTTTTCCCTCTGAATTGGTCAGTAAGTATGTCACTTCCATTTTCAATGTATGTGCAGATGGCCAGGATAGTGCAGTTTTGTCACCTCAGTGTCTGTGCTTTTGTTCATAACAACTGGAAGTAGTCTACAGGATCTGGCTGAAAATGTTACTTACCAAAGCAAATTATTATTTCTGTTGGCCCATTTATGTGACAACTCTAGCAACTAGCCCTTTCAACTCATATGTCACACCATGTGAAAGTCAAGTTTATTGTCATATACTCAAATACATGTATGCACAGGTGCAAAGAAAAACCTACTTGCAACACCATCACAGGACGTCCTGACGAAGGGTCTCGACCCGAAACGTCGACAGCGCTTCTCCCTATAGATGCTGCCTGGCCTGCTGTGTTCCACCAGCATTTTGTGTGGGCTGAAGAGAAGTAGCTGCTTTTGGACCTGGCGGTGTGGGATTTCAGACATCTGAACCTCCTGCTAAAACTTGTGTATCAGTATATTAATTTTGGTTGTGTGTAAATACTTCACAGGTTTTGCAGCTTTGCATATGTTTGTAGTTTTATTATGATAAGTCTTCAGTTCTAGTGACATGTAATTGGCTCTTTGGAATATCTTTGTGGCCAGCTTCTATTTCAGTCATGTGGGTTCTATGGTAACTGGTAAGGTCAGGTCAGTGTGAGACCAGCAGGTTCTGCCAAAGCTGGACAGGAAGTGCATGATGAAATAAGAATGCTCCTTCTGCCATTTTATCGCTGGGCTCCCTGGTCAGGGAGGTAAGAAAGTCACATTTTCTTTTCAAGAAGACGTTGGGAACATCTTTGAAATATTTTCAATGTCTAGCCATGATGGAGCTTGAAATAAAGTGCCTGTTTTTGGAGTCCAGTATGGAGCATGCACACAATGTGACCTTCCCACTGGAACTATAATCAGAGATTTAATGTTTGTCTGGGTAATGGTATTGATGCTGGTTCCCTTTTCCTGCTGATGGTTTTGGAAGATTGTGCAAAGCCAACTTTGCTTTGAGATGCTTCCTATAAGTACTCCACATCTCAGAAGAGTAGGCAATTGAAGTGATCACTGTTGTGTAGATTTTGAGTTCAGTGCTGGGTTTTAGGTCTGGACCTTTAAACACACTGTTCCTCAATTTCAAGGTTGGTGATGGTGCACTGGAGACTGTGGTGAATTTTATTTCTACTATTTGCACAAGATTGAAGTAAGTTGCAGAAACTTGTAAAATTACCTCCATCATGGTTACTAGTCTCCATAGTATTCAAGACATCTTCGAGGTGTGGCACCTTAGAAAGGTAGCGTCCATCATTAAGGACCCCCATCACCCAAGACATGCCCTCTTCTCATTGTTACGATGAGGAAGGAGGTACAGAAGCCTGAGGGCACACACTCAGTTATTCATGAACAGCTTCTTCCCCTCTGCCATCTGATTTCTAAATGGTCATTGAACCAATGGACACTACCTCACTACTTTTTTTTTGCACTACTTATTTTAACTTAACTATTTAATATATTTCCTCTATATTTATTTATCAAGTATTTCATTGTACTGCTGCCATAAAGTTGACAAATTTCACGACATATGCTGATAATATTAAACCTGATTCTGATTCTGCCGACAGATGGCTCATGAAAGTGAAAAGTGATTTGTGTTTTCCAGGGTCCCGTTGTGAAGTTTCAACTCTCAGTGGAAGAGAATAAGGATGGTGAGAGCAGTGGAGTGTGGTGCACCAGGGGGTGGTCTTTGATGGGCTTTCAGTAAAACTACTTTCAGGTTAATCAGCAGGCCAGGCAGCATCTACAGTATAGGAAGAAATACAGTCGACATTTCGGGCTGAGACCCTTCGTCATCTCCCTATAGATGCTGCCTGGCCTGCTGTGTTCCACCAGCATTTTGTGTGTGTTGCTTGAATTTCCAGCATCTGCAGATTTCCTCGTGTTTGTTTTAGGTTAATCAGGGTCAGTGTAGTGTTGGTTTCTGTGAGTTTCAGATAGGTAGCCATCTTTAAAATGAGTTTCTGAGAAAGGGCAACATCAGTATCTGGCTTTGGAAAACTAAACTTGAAAGAGGAGCATGTTTTCTCCTGTGGTTTCCTATGCTTTGTGGCTGCTGAGCTTGTTTGTGAAATAAAGCACTGGTAAGAATTGTACTATATATCAGGATTTTTTCTGACCATCCATTCCATGTGATTTAATACTGTGTGGCTGAGTGCATAAATTAAGTATCTATAAGTAGAAATAAAAACAAAATATTTTGGCAACTCTCAGCAAGTTAGGCAGCATCTGTGGAAATAATACAAGTGAAAGTCAAGGAATCCATAGGAGCTGCCTGGCCTGCTGAGAGTTTCCAGCAACCTTTGTTTCTATTTCACATTTCTAGCATGTGGAGTGCAGGGAGTTCCAGGTTACAGAAGACCTAATGTATGGTAATCTAACTTTATGCAAAATCTCCCAGCCCTGCTTTCAGGTATAGTCCCTGAATCTCTTTGCATAGAAACAAAGCAGGGACCAACCATAAGAAATGAAAGATAATGCTTTCTCCAAACTCTGTCAGGTGGGATCAGACATCAAGAACCCAGTCACCGCTCATTCATGCACACATTCTTTGATTAAAATACTAATAGTTTTCTTCCTTCAGTGGATCAACTGCCCCCATCACTTCACCCAGGCTGTAGTCAGTCAAATGTTTGTCACAACTCATAAAACCATAAGACATAGAAATGGAATTGGGCATTTTAGCCAACTGAGTCTGCTCTACCATTTGATCATGGCTGATTTATTTTCCCTCTCAACCCCATTCCCTTGCCTTATCCCCATAACCTTTGATGTCTTACTAACCAAGAACCTATCAACCTCCACTTCAAACATGTCCAATTACATGGCTTCCATAGCCATCTGTGACAATTTACTTGTTGGTAACAACCCTTATCATCTCTGATTAATTTCTCCAGTCTACTGTTTGCAAATCAGTCCCTAATGGCTATCAAGGGGAAACATTTCACATTAGTATTTTGGGGGAAGTTGTTTCTGATGAATGTAAAGTTCAGTTCATGGGTAGTTCTCAGGAATGGACCTCTTATATAACCAAAGATCCCCATTCAGTTTGAGTTTCTTTATCTGTAACAAGGTTTGATGTTAGAACGCAAACATGAGGAAACCTGCAGATGCTGGAAATTCAAGCAACACGCACAAAATGCTGGTGGAACGCAGCAGGCCAGGCAGCATCTATAGGAAGAAGATGAAGGGTTTCGGCCCGAAACGTTGACTGTACTTCTTCCTATAGATGCTGCCTGGCCTGCTGTGTTCTACCAGCATTTAGATGTTAGAAGTTATTTTCAGATTTATATTCAGGAGGAAAAGGTAGGAAAAAAACTAATGGTTTGGATATGACAAATGTATCATTCAACAGAGATTAATGGCAAGTCAAGTATCCTTTCAGCAACTTAACTCAGCAAAATTCAATTTAGTGGAGAATGTCCTAGCATTCCATTATTATGCGATGCCCTTTGAAAACATCCCAATGCAACTTTCCTGAAAAAGTTGAATGCTGACACGATAGTTCCAAGACACTAAACAATTTTCCTATGTTTCATGCAAGAGGCTAAATATCAGTAAGAGTCTAAGCAGGAGGCAGTGGCAACCTAAATCCAAAGGACAAACAGTATTGTAACCAGATCCAATCATTTTGTCAGTCAATATCCAAATACAGTCAGTGTTCAGACAAGGGTTCATAGGTACTCACTACTGGGAACTGATTTATCTTATAACTTGAAGTACTGAGACTCATGATCTTTTTAGGATGTGTTAGAAAATGAATCATCTACAGTCCCGTCCTAATACTGCAGTAGCAATGGGGCATCTTTGTGATCCCAATCTAACTTAATTTCAAAATTTCTAAACCTTTGTAGATCCAAATCAACATATTTTACCCAAACAACACTTAAAACTTTAAAAGTACCGAAACTTAATCTGATTCGAGAAGGAATTCCTAATTCCATTAGGAGCAGCCATGGTGGGAGCTCCAAAAAGGAGGATTTTTTTAGGGATGCATTGTAGACGCTGGATAAGTCTGTATCTTGCACCGTTTCAAGCACCATCAGACAAAAAGTCTTCCAGTATTGTTCCAATGTTAACATTGCCAACTGTCAAAATCAACCACCCATAATGGATTGGTGAGGAATACTCCAGACTTTTTCTCTCTGTTCTGTACTACAGTCCTTGGGAGAGATTATGCACAAGTCAGATCATTCCATCTAAGCTCATTGAGCAGAACATAAATCCATATGCTAGAAAAGAAAGGATGCTCTAATACATGAATTACCTGGCTCAGATAGAACCATAGAACTATAGAACTGTACAGCTCAGAAACGGGCCTTTTGCCCCTTCTTGGCTGTGCCAAACCATTTTGCTGCCTAGTCCCACTGACCTGCACCTGGCCCATATCCCTCCATACACCTCTCATCCATGTACCTGTCCAAGTTTTTCTTAGATTTTAAAAGTAGCCTGCATTTACAACTTCATCTGGCAGCTCATTCCACACTCCCACCACTCTCTGTGTGAAGAAGCCCCCCCCCTAATGTTCCCTTTAAACTTTCCCCCCTTCATCCTTAACCCATGTCCTCTGGTTTTTTTCTCCCCTAGCCTCAGTGGAAAAAGCCTCTATCTATTCACTCTATCTGTACCCATCATAATTTTATACACCTCTATCAAGTCTCCCCTCATTCTTCTCCAGGGAATAAAGTCCTAACCTATTCAACCTTCCTCTGTAACTCAGTTTCTCAAGTCCTGGCAACATCCTTGTAAACCTTCTCTGCACTCTTTCAACCTTATTAATATCCTTCCTGTGATTCGGTGATCATTCAGTATTATCAGTATTCTTAGAGCAGAAAAAGTTAGGAGGAGATTGGCAGAGATGTTCAAAATTATGAATTTTGTTCAAGTAAACACGGAGAAGTTATTTTCATTGGCAGAAGGATGAATAATTAGATGACAAAGACTTAAGGTAATTAGCAAAAGAACCACAACATGAGAGAAAGATAATTGTTTGCTTTGCATTATAACGTGAAATGCAATGCCTGTAAGATTGATAGAAGCAGATTCATTAGTAGATTACAAAATAGAAAACAGGCAAATACCTCCTCACTGGTTTTGTGAACTTTGTCTTCCTGTAGCAGGGTTGATAACATTGTAAACAAGTAGCAGCAACTCCATCTTGGTACGTTGTATAGAAACATAGATCTAGTATATTAATAAGCCCTTTGGTCCAGCAAGCCTATGATGACCTTAACCACCCATTTACACCAATCTTACATGAATCACACTTCTTAATTCTCCCCTTTGTCTCATCAACCCTCTCCCTACCCCTGCCACCCCCAGTTTCTATCGTACACTAAAACATCAGGGAAAATTCACAGTGGCCAATCAGCTTGCACTTCTCTGGGATGTGGAAGGATACCAAAATACCCAGAGGAATTCCATTTCATCACAGGGAGAGCATGCAATCCCCACCCAATCAGCATCAAAGGTCAGAATTAAACCTGCATTGCTGTAGCCGCACGACAGCAGTTTTGCTAGTTACACCATTATACTGTCACACGTTATGTTTAACCTTTGAGTGAAGTGATCCATTATTGTATTTCCATATTTTCATACCGCAGAATTACATTTCAATTTAGCAAGCATGCTGGAACAGACATTCACAAACAGTTGCACAGCTGGACTTCTTAATATGTGTAGTTTTCTTACCAATGAGGCAGCTCATCCCTGAACTTAACCCCATCCCTTGGGTTAGCCGCTGACCCTTAGACAGCAGGATAATAGAATACCTTGTTTCTTTTCATTCCATAATACTGATGATTCTCTAATCTGACCAACATTGTGGAGGAGCAGCTAAGTGATAAGTTTCAGAAATAGGAAAAAAAAACGAAAGCACGAAATGCAGGTTAGTCCTGGATTCCGATGCACATTTGTTTTGTTAGCCAATCATTGCAATTTTCTGTCCATATATACTATAGTTCCGTAATTGGACTAATGAAGAGGTGGGCAGAGGGGAAGAATGAGTTAGATCTGTGTTCAGTTGCACCCTCATCATTATTAAGTGAAGAAGAGCGACTATTAATGTCTTCTCTCCTCCCTCCAAAACTTGCAGCCACTCCCCGTTAATTGATAATAATAGCCTAGTGAGATGTTCCTGCTATGACAGGCCGTATCCATCTCCGTCAGCTGGGGTATTATGAAGTGTATTCCAGGAACTCTAGCAGTGTTTTGAGGAACTGTAACCTGTCGATGAACAGCATCAGGTGGGTGGCTCTACATTATCCTAAGGTTTCTGGGGAGAGACAGGAAGAGGGAAGGGGGGAAGTGGCTTCAACTAGGATGAAGCAGTCAGGGTGACTTGGATGCTGTGACCAAGGTTAAGGGTGGAAAGATGATTAGTATTTGGCCAATGGCTCTAAACAGAGCAAACAGCAGTGGTTCATTAGAAAGCCTTCATCACGACTGTAAGTGGCAGATGTGGCTCATTTGATAAGACCTATGTTCCAGAGTCAAAGGCTTTGAGAAAGGTCAAAGGAGTCCTGGTTAATGTCAATATCTGGAATATCAAAATCCAGAGGGCATAGGTTTAAGATGAGCGGAAGGGATTTTACACGATATTGGATGGGTAAGTTGTTTTTTTACACAGAGGGTGGTTACATATCTGAAACACGCTGCTGGTGGAATCGGATATAATGACAATGTTCTCGAGAGAGTTAGTGGGCAGATGTGAATGTAGTCACTATAATTAAGAAAAAGGTGCTTGGGAACCTAAAAGGTCATAAGATGAATAAGCCACCTGAACTGGATTTACTCCGGGGCTCTGAAAGAGGGAGCTGAAGAGATTGTGGAGGCATTAGCGGTAATCTTCCAAGACTGTTAGAGTCAGAAGACTGGAAAATCGCGAATGTTAGTCCTCTCTTTAAGGAGGGAGGGAGGCAGAAGACAGGAAATTATAGGCCAGTCATCCTGACTTCTGTGGTTGGTAACGTTATGGAGTCCATTAATGTTTCAGACTTTCTGGAAGCACATGATAAAATAGACCAAATTCAGCATGGTTTCCTGAAGGGGAGATTTTGTCTGACAAATCTTTTGGAATTATTTGAGAAAGTACAAGAAAATAGCCAAAGGATATTTTTAGAAGGCTGTTGTCAAGATGCTACACATGAGGCTGCTAAATAATTTTGGAGTCCATGGTATTTCAGGATAGCTAGTAGCACGGATAAAAGATTAGCTGACTGGCAGAAGTATAAACAAGGGGGATTTTTTTGGTTGACTGCTGATGACTAGTGGTTTTCCTCAGGGTAGGTGTTGGGTCCACTGCTTTTCACGTTATATGTTAATGATCTGGGTAACAGAATTGATGGTGTTGTGGCTGTGTTTGCAAATGATACAAAGGTAGGTGAAGGGGCAGGTAGTGTTGAAGAAACAAAGAGCCTGTGAAAGGGCTTCAGATTGAGAGTATGAGCTAAGAAATGTCGGGTAGGGAAGTATAACACTTCGGTAGAAGGTATCAAATTCACAGTGCAAAATAAATTTGTTATCAAGGTACGTTCACTACCCTGAGATCCATTTTCTCACAGACTTTCACTGTAAATAGCAAGAAACACAATAGAATCAATGAAACACCACACATGACAAATACCTGTTCCTGAACTTGGTGGTGTGGGACTTGAGGCCCTTGAGCATACAATCCTACAAAAAGTAGGACCCAGCCCAGTCCGTCATGGGTGAAGCCCTCCCCGTCATTGAGCACATCTACATGGAGTGCTGTTGCAGGAAAGCAGCATCCATCATCAAGGACACTACCATAAAGGCCAAGCTCTCTTTTCCTTGGGGATTGGTGTTTCCATACCAGGCCTTGATGCAACCAGTCAGTATACCCTCCACCACACACCTGTAGAGGTTTGTCAAAGTTTTAGATAACATGCCAAAAATGTGCAAATGTCTAAGAAATTAGAGGTGCTGCCATGTCTTCTTTGTGATGGACAGATCCTCTGAATTGGTAATGCTGATGAATTTAAAGTTGCTGACTCTCTCTACCTCTGATCCCCTGAAGAGGACCGGCTCATGGATCTCTGGTTTCCTCCTTCAATAATCAGCACTTTGGTTTTGCTAACATTGAGTGAGGGAAGAAGCATAGACTATTTTATAAATGAAAAGCATATTCAGAAATTGAAGGTAGAAAGAGTCTTGGGAGTCCTTATGCAGGATTTCCTGAAAGTTACCTTGTAGGTTGAGTTGAGTCAGTATTAAGGAAGGCAAATTCAGTGTTACCGTTAATTTCGAGGGAACTAGAATATAAAAGCAGGGATGCAATGCTGAGGCTTTATAAGAAATTGGTCAGACCACTTTTGGAGTATTGTCAGCATTTTGAGACCATATCTAAGGAAGAATGTGCTGGAAGTTTACAAGAATGATCCTAGCGATGAGCAGTGTTTGATGGCTCTGAGCCTGCACTTGCTGGAGTTCAGTCGAATAAGGAGGATCTCAATGAAACATGAAATATTGAAAGGTCTAGATAAAGTGGACGTGGAGAGGATGGTTCCAGTAGTGGGAGAGTCTACAACTGGAGGGCACTGTCTCTGAATAGAAGGACGGCCCCTTTAGACCAGTGATGAGGACGAATATCTTTAGCCAGAGTGGGTTGAATCTGTAGAATTTATTGTCATAAGTGGCTAAAGGATCATGTTCTTAACATTAACTCATGCTGAGTTCACATTCAGTTTGAAGACACACTTGGATCAGTTTTGATCAATGATTTCTAGCCCTATAAATGCATCAGTATACACAACTCTTTGTACCTAAATATGGTCCACTGGCCAAATAGGTGTTGGATTTGCCAAGTGGTTGCCAAAGGTAACTGGGTGGTCGGTAGGGAATTATCAGTGCTCAGTGCATTTGCATGTTACTTCAGTTGATTGCCCTTGGACTGGTTACTGCTAGTGAGTACTTGAGCTACTGTTCACCACTGAAGGACAGGATTATTACTTACAGAAGGATCTGTTCATCATCCTTCAGTTTTCACCTTGGATTGACCCATTCAATGTCACCACAAAAGCGGACCAAGTTAACAGGGCATATTCCAAACTCTGTGATACCTGCCATTCTTCGAAAATCTCATTTTCTGGTCTTAACTTTTATTCTTGAAAATGGAGCAGTGAAGCATTAGCATCACAGCAGGTTCTTTTGGTGCTCATGAGTAAAATGGCACAGTTCAGCATTTCCAGGTTTCTACCTCAGACAAGATGATTATTTCCTTTGTTTTGGCTTTCTAGCCATTGTTTTAATAGAGATGAAGATGAATGATCCCTCTCTGCTATTTGATTGCAGAGTGTTGCTTATTTAATTGTTTTGCCTCTTATTTCTTGAGTGAAATCATCAAACAAGAGAAAAAAGAACATGCATCTCCTCACTGTTGGCAAGACTTAATTCACCCTGTGCTGTTTTCTCCAACAAGTAAACCAGTCGATTCGTGAGGCTAATTTGAATGCGCCAAAAACATGAGAATGTACCAAAGAATATCCTTCACTCAACTTTATTCCAGTAATTATGAATAGTTCAGTCTTCTAAAACTGGGTTTGATTGCTTAGGTAACTTAGGATCACTTTGTTGTCGCGCCAGCAGTATAGGTAATAGAAAATATTACTTGCTAAATTTTCAAGGGTAATCATATTGGCAAGAGAATCTATTACTGGAAATAGTTAGTTCACAGCACTTCAGCTACAAAGCACTAAGACACTATGTGAGCAAATACTGCAATTTCAGATCAGAACAGGAAATCTGACTGTCTAGATTTTGATTGAGAGTGTGCTGAGTGACTATTCTACGTTCCTTCATTCCCTGGCTACTAGGTTTACAAACATTTATACCTGAACCTGACTGATGAGATATGCAGTTATACATTACCTATTTCACACATGCTGGATCAAATAGCTAGGTTCTTCCATGTTGGGCTACTGAACAAAAGTCACAATGCTTAACTTTCCAATGCACTCACAGGGTTCTTGTTAAATAACCACCTTACTCCCCTTTGCTAATTTATTATATTGTTTATGCTTTTACCAACTGATACAAGCTTTAAAATTATCTTAATTTATTTACATTGCTTGACATCCTAAGACATAGGAGGAGAATTAGGCCATTTGGCCTAACATGTCCATTCCATCATGGATGTATTATTATCTTTCTCAACCCCATTCTCCTGCCTCCTCCTCGTTACCTTTGACATTCTGACTAATCAAGTACCTATCAACCCCTACTTTAAACATAATCAATAACTACAGATGTTTGTAGCAAAGAATTCACGGATTCATGACCCCTCCTGATCTTTGTTCTAGATGAATGCCTCTCTACTCTGAGGTTTTACCCCCGGTCCTGCTATAGGAAACATACTTGCCACATCCACTCTATCTATGCTTTCAAAATTTGACAGCTTTCAATGAGAACCCATCTTATTCTAAACTCCAGCGAGTACAGGCCCAGAGCCATCAAGTGCTCTACATGTGTTAACCCTTTCATTCCCAGGATAATTCTCGTGAACCTTCCCTCAATATTCTCCAATGCCAGCTCATCTTTTCCTACATAAGGGGACCAAAAGTACTCAAAATACTCCAAGTGCAGTCTGACCAATGCCTTGTAAAGTCTGAGCATTACATCCTTGCTCTTGTATCCCAGTCCTCTCAAAATGAATGCTAACATTGCATTTGCCTTGCTTACCACCAGCTCAACCTGCAAGTTACGCTTTAGGGAATCCTCCAAAAGGACTCCCAATCCTCTTTGCACCTCTGATTTTTGTATTTTCTCCCCATTTAGAAAATAATCAATGCCTTCATTCCTTCTACTAAAGTGATGACCATACACTTCCCTACACTGCATTCCATCTGCCACTTCTTTGCCCATTTTCCCAATCTGTCTAAGTTCTTCTGCACTCTTCTTGCTTCCTCAACACTAGCTACCCCTTCACCTATCTTCATATAATCCACAAACTTCATTGCAAAGCCATCAATTCTGCCATCCAAACATTGACATATACAGTGAAATAAAGCCTTCTGACATTGAATCCATTGAACACCACTAGTCACCGGCAGTCAATCAGAAAAGGCTCCTTTTATTCAGACTCTTTGCCCCTTGTCTGTCAGCCAATCTTCTATCTATGCTAGTATCTTTCCTGTTATACAGGCTCTTATTTTGTTCAGCAGCCTCAAGTGTGGCACCTTGTCAAAGGCCTTCTGAAAATCCAAGTAAACAACATCCACTGACTCTATTTGCCTATACTGCCTGTTATTTCCTCAAAGCATTCTAACAGATTTGTCAGGGAAGATTTCCCCTCAAGGACTTTGGCCTATTTTATCATGTACCTCCAAGTACCCTAAAACCTCGTCCTTAAAAATGGGGCTGCAACATCTTCCCAACTGCTGAAATCAAACTAACTGGTCTATACTGTAATTTCCTTTCTTCTGCCTCCCTCCTTTCTTAAAGAGTGGAGTGACATTTGTTATTTTCTAGTTGCCTGGCGACATTCCAGAATTTAGTGATTCTTGAAAGATCATTACTAATGCCTCCACAATCTCTTTAGCTATCTCTTTCAGAAACCTGGGGAATAGTCCATTTGGTCCAGGTGACTTCTCTACCTTCAGACCTATCAGTTTCCCAAGCACCTTCTCCTTAGTAACAACAATTACACTCCCTTCTGCCCTCTGACACTCATTGAATTTCTGGCATACTGCTAGTGTCTTACACAGTGCAGACTGAAGCAAAATACTTAATCAGTTCATCCACTATTTCTTTGTCCCCCATTACTACTTCTGCAACATCATTTTCCAGTAGTCCATTATTCATTCTCACCTCTCTTACTCTTTATTTATCTGAAAAAATACTTTTTTCCTCTTTTATTTTATTGGCTAGCTTAACTTTATACTTCATCTTTTCTCTCCTTATGGGTTTTTTAATTGCCTTCTGTTAGTGTTTAAAAACTTCCCAATCCTCTAACTACCCAATAATTTTAACTATATGCCCTCTATTTTGCTTTTATGCCGTCTTTGTTTTCCCTTCTCAGCCACAGTTGCCTCATCCCCCTTTTAGAATCCTACTTCATCTTTCCTGTGTCTTCTGAATTGCCCCTGAAAATTCCAGCCATTGCTGTTCTGCCGTCACCCCTACTAGTGCCCCATTCCAGTCAATTTTGTCAGCTCTTCTCTCATGCTTCTGTAATTCCCTTTATTCTTCTGTAATACTGATGCACCTGACTTTAGCTTCTCCCTCTCAACCTGCAGGATGTTTTCTAACATATTCTGATCACTGCCTCCTAAGTTTAATTTAAGCTTCCTAATCAAATTTTGTTCATTACACAACACCCTGAATTGCCTTTCCCCTAGTGGACTTAACCACAAGCTGCTCCAAAGAGCCATCTCATGTGTACTCTACACATACCCATTCTTGGGATCCAGCACCAATCTGATTTTCCCCAGTCCACCTGCATATGGAAGTCCCCCATGATTATCATAACATTCCTTTTTTACATGCCTTTTCTTTCTCCCGTTATAATTTGTCTCCCACATCCTGGCTACTGTTCAGTGGCTCGTATATACCTCCCATCAAGGTCTTTTTACCCTTGCAGTGCCTTAAATCTACCCACCAGGTTTCTACATCTTCCAATCCTATATCATCTCTTTTGAAGGATTTGATTTCATTTTTTACCAACATAGCCTCCCCACCCTCTCTGCCTACCTGCCTGTCCTTTTGATACAATGTGCATCCTTGAATATTAAGACCCCACCTGGATCTTGCCCCCACAACTCAATGATACCGCAATGTCATACCTGTCAGTCTCTAACTGTGCTACAAGATCATCTACCTTGCTCTGTAGATTGTGTGCATTCAAATATAACACCGTCAGTCCTGTTTTCATCACCCTTGCTGACTTTGCCCCCATGTTACTCTTCAACTTTTCTGACCGTCAGCAGTTTTGCCCTATCATCTGCCTGCCCTTCCTCACAGTCTGACAACACATTGCATCTACTTATATACCAATTGTCCCATCCTCAGCCCGATCTCAGTTCCCATCTCCCAACCAAAATAGTTTAAACTATCCCCAATAGCTCCAGCAAACCTGCCCTCAAGGGCATTGGTTCCCCTCAGGTTCAGATCTAATCCATCCTTTTTTTTTACAGCTCACACCTTCCCCAGAAGATATGCTAAACCGTTCAACAATGAACAGTTGGATCTGCCTACTCGGGGTCACTGCTTTTGGACATTCTTGCTTTGTCATTTGAAGCAACCAAGTTGAAGTTCTGACCTTATAAACCAAATCAGATGTTGAAGGAAGAGGAAGAGATCCAATATAACTGTTTTCTTATTTTTATTTGGGAAATCTGCAGGTCTCCCACTGAACTAAAGGAGGACTTCCACGGATATCAGGGCAAAACCCCTTAATGAGAAGAGTAAAGTGTACTACAGTAGACGTGCGGTATGCTATGGTGAATATGTTTTATATGCTTTCAATGAGCGTACTAAAAATATAGCATGTTATTTTAGGAAGTGTTACAGAAGCAGTCAGCAGGAATGAAAAATAATAATCTGGTGCTGAAATTCTGCAGGGGCTGTCTTGATCTCCTGCTGTAGCTACTGAAGTTATAACAGGAGATTGAGGGAACCCCTGTGGAATTTCAGGCCCTTTATGTTTAGGTGCTAAAGGCTTTGAAGACTTCAGTTTGTAGATTTCAAACACTGACAGTTCGCATACTGCACATGCATTACTTTTGTGCAATGCAGTTAGTGATGTCAGTTGAGAACAATCTGTTGTATTTAACAATTTTTCACTGTTGTAATGAAAACATTTTTGATTCAATGCAAGTGAGCCATGTGACTCATTTCTGAAGGATATCCATGTGGAATAGAAAGACATGTATTAGGTTTAAAGTGGAAGATTACTGAGTTCCATTGATATGGAACAGAGTTGTACAGAAAAGGTACCTTCACAGCAAATATCATTAAAAAATGCTCGAATGGGATTTTCATTTGATCACAATTACCGGTACTTCAATTTTAGAAAGAATCATACAAAGCATTTTGGATGCTGAGCTATGAAATGTTTTCTGCAGGAAGCTTTCCATTAAAGGTGAAGCAAGCCTTAGTATATAAGACTTCCCAAAATTTCACTTTCATTTGATTTTATTAAATTATTTATAAGAATAAGTAATTTATAGTAGTTATGCTAATTCTGAAAAGTTAACTGACTTGTATTTGGCATATTTTGGTATAGTTCCCCATATTTAGAAAGTAGACGATTCATAACAAAATTGACCTGCAAGAAAATAATACAAACCATGTGAGCCATGTGATAACTTTTTATAAATCCTCCAAGCCTACACAGCATTTATTTTCTTATTTTACAATGAAGAGTAGTTCCTCCATGGAACAATTCTGGAATTCTGATATGCCAAGTGTATCTATTTTGGGCTGGATCAAAAATGTGGGCACAATTTGGAGCCAAAAATCTGCTAGCTTTGCTGTTCTTTTGGGCTCAGATTGCCAATCACCATCATTGGCAAATTACAGGATACAACATCTTCCATTAACCAATACAATGGAATAGTGTTTTAATTTTAAATCTTAAAAACTAGAAAAAACCCTTCATATATTTAAAAGTAGTCTTTTTAAGGCCTCTGTTTATGTGGCACAAGGTCCATCAATATCATATTGCATTTGAAAACCTGATAGCTAATTTGTGCACAACAAGTAACCAGAAACTGGAAGATGTTAATGATTCAATTGAGGAGTACATATTGGCCAGGGAAGACTCTTTCTTCTCGACTTTGAAATAATGCGGTAGGATTTGTACGCACGCTTCAGAGGCCAATGGGGCCTCAGCTTAACATTTCATCTGAAAGATGGCATCTCCAACAGTGCAGCACTCCCTGAGTTACCTCTGAAGTGCCAGCATAATTTTTGTGTTCAAATCTCTAGAGTTGGACTTGAACTTACAGCCTACTGACTCAAAAGAGAGAGCATTATCAAAACTGGCAAATGGATCATTCAGCCACTGTTTTGCTAATATAGGTAAAAAGGCATAAACATTAAATTTAAATTGAAACTGCAAGTGTGGCTAAACCTGTTCTCATCTGCTTCACCTGTGGGCATCCTTGATTTAAACAACTAAAAATTATTTTTAAAAAGGCTAGGCTAAACAACTATAAAAGATATTAGGGTACAGCAATCAACTTGATTGCTTTCAAAAAATGTATGCTCAAAATCTGATTCTTGATATGTTTGCACCCAAAAAAAGGCTCACTAATCTTTAAGTGGATATCTGTGTTAATTGTGGGGATGGTTGGGAAGAGACAAAGTAGCATGGCAGTTTAAAGAATGAGGAATGCTTCTAGTGTAAAGTAGTGTGGATTAACACCAAATATTGCATAAACTCAATTTGCGCTTGAATTTCAAACAAGAGAAAATCTGCAGATGGTGGAAATCTGTCCTGCCAAAGGGTTTCGGCCCGAAATGTCGACTGTACTTTTTTCCATAGATGGTGCCTGGCCTGCTGAGTTCCTCCAGCATTTTGTATGTGTTGCTTGCACTTGAATTTCCTCAGTCTTTTGCAGTTTTGCCAGTTTGGGGTGAATAACACTGGCAAAACCAGTGCATTCAAACAGAATCTCCCTGCCCATGACTTTAAACCCTATGTATATTTGACAGGAAAAAGTATTGCCCTTGATTATCTTTCTCAAATTTCCATCAATTGTATCTTATGCTATCACCAAACAATCAATGCCTATTTGCCCAAAATTACCATTTTGTTAAGAATATAGACTGCAGCCCTCTACGCAAAGGGTGGTAGTACATGGACCATTTCCCACCTGGAGGTTGGTGACTAGTAGGGCTCTGCAGGGATCTGTTCTGGGTCTCCTGCTTTTTGTGAGTTTTATGAATCACTTGGATGAGGAAGAGTAAGGACATTTAAAACTCTCTGATAGAGACAAATGGATGAAAGAAAAATGGAGAGGGAGGGAAGGGTTAGATGGGTCTGGATCTTGGTGTAGGTTAAATGGTTAACACATCATGGGTGAAAGGGCTGTACTGTTCCATGTTCTCTCACACTGTGTTGAATATGGAAGATAACAACTCCAAAGAATTGTCAGGCACATAGTGCTGAAAGACCTTCATTGTAGTCAAGATCAGAAAATGATTGAAATAATCAGCAGCTCAGAGATCACCTATGGAGGGAAAGTGAGACAGAGTTACTGTTATGGGTTGAGGACCCTCCATCAAAACTGGAGAAAGCTAGACTTCACATGTGTTGTAAGTAGCAGAGAAGGGGAAGGGGTGGAGAGAAAAAGGGACACAAGAGACTGCAAGATGTTCAGAATCTGAATCAACACTCACGAAATGCTGGAGGACCCTCAGCAGATCAGGCAGCATCTGTGGACGGAAATGAACAGTCAACATGTCAGGCCAAGACCTTTCATTCTGAGCCAAGATCCTTCATAAAAAGGTTTCATAAAAATTAGACGGAAAATGTCTGTGATAAGTTAGAAACCACAAGGAAATAAGGTGCTGGCAGAGGATAGTGAAGGTTTGGTAATCACATTTGATCTCTCTGGAAGAGATATAAACAGGAAGAAAAGAATGAAAACAGAGGGAGTAACATTATGGATTGGGAATTTTTCCAGAGTTCTGTCTGAGCAGGCCAATTGGCTCTTAAAGCCTCCTCCACTGTTCAATATGAACATCCAAAGCAAGAAAACTGCTCTTATTTTCTCCCATATACCAAGAGACTTCAAATAAGATCTAATTTTGTCTTGAGTGTTAAGCTTCTAGTTTAGCATGAACTGCCTTCTGTAGCAGAGAACTCTACAGACTTCATTGGTGAAATATTTTTTCTCATCTCAGTCCAAAACAGCCCAGCCTGTATCATTGCACTGTAATCCCTAGCTTTGGACTTCCTGAATCTGAGAAAATCCTTCCCACATCTACACTGCCTATAAAAAGTATTCACCCCCCCCCCCCCCACCCCCGGAAGAGTTCATGTTTAATTGTTTTACAACGTTGAATCACAATGCATTTAACTTTGCTTTTTTGACACTGCTCAACAGAAAATGACTCTTTCATGTTAAAGTGAAAACAAATATCTGTAAGGTGATCTAAGTTAATTACAAATATAAAATACAAAATAATTGATTGCATAAGTATTCACCCACCCTTAAAATGACACGCTAAATCATCACTGGTGCAGCCAATTGGTTTTAGAAGTCACATAATTGGTTAAATGGAGATTTGTTTTTGGAGACCTGTGTGCAGTCAAGGTGTTTCAATTGATTGTAGTAAAATTAGACCAGTATCTGGAAGGTCCAGCTGCTGGTGAGTCAGTATCCTGGCAAAAACTACACCATGAAGACAAAGGAACACTCCAAGCAACTCCATGAAAACGTCACTGAAAAGTGTATGTCAGGAGGTGGATACAAGAAATCCTGAATATCCCTTGGAGTTCAGTTAAATCAATCATCAAGAAATGGAAAGAATATGGCACAACTGTAAATCTGCCTAGAGCAGGCCATCCTCAAAAACTAAGTGACTGAATGGTGAAAGGCCTTGATAGAGTGGATGAGGAGAGGGTGTTTCCTATTGTGGGAGAGTCCAAGGCCAGAGGACACAGCCTCAGAATAGAGGGGGATCCTTTTAGAATGGAGATGAAGAGGAATATCTTTAGCCAGTGAGTGGTGAATCGGTAGAATCCTTTTCCACAGGCAGCTGTGGAGGCCAAATCTGTAAGTATATTTAAGGCAGAAGTTGATAGATTCTTGATGGTCAGAGCATGAAGAGATATAGGGAGAAGGCCGCAGATTGGGGTTGAGAGGAAAATTGTATCAGCCATGATGAAATGGCCGAGCATACACGATGAGCCAAGTAGCCTAATTCTGCTCCTATATCTTATGGTCTTAGGGACCATGCAAGAAGGAGACTAGTGAGGGAGGCCACCAAGAAACCTATGACAACTGTGAAAGACTTACAAGCTTCAGTGGCTGAGATGAGAGAGACTGCACATACATCTGTTGCCTGGGTTCTTCACCAGTCACAGTGTTATGGGAGAGTGGCAAAGAGAAAGCCACTATTGAAACAAACTCACTTGAAATCTTGGCTAATGTTTGCCTGAAGGCATGTGGGAGACTCTGAAGTCAGCTGGAAGAAGCTTCTGTGGTCTGCTAAACCAAAATTAAGCTTATTGGCCATCAGACTAAATGCTATGTTTGGCATAAGCCAAACTCTGCATATCATCCAAAACACACCATCACTAACGTGAAGCATGGTGGTGACTGCTGTGGGGATGCTTCACTGCAGCAGGCCCTGGAAGATTTGTGAAGGTAGAGGGTAAAATGAATACAGCAAAATACAGGGAAATCCAGGAGGTAAAACTGATGCAGTCTACAAGTGAACTGTGACTTGGGAAATTTGTTTTCCAGCAAGACAATTACCCCAAGCATAAAGCCAAAGCTACACAGGAATAGCTTAAAAACAACCAACAACCAGGAGTGACCCAAGTCAGTGTCCAGACCTCTATCCAATTGAGAGTTTGTGGCTGGACTTGAAAATGACTGTTCACTCATAATCCCCATGCAATCTGACAGAGCTTGAGCAGTTTTGTAAATAAGAATGGGGGAAAATTGCAGTGTCCAGATGTGCCAAGCTGATTGAGACCTATCCACACAGACTCAAGTCTGTAATTGCTGCCAAAGGTGCCTCTACTATATACTGACTTGAAGGGGATGAATACTTATGTAATCAATTATTTTCTGTTTTATATTTGTAATTAATTTAGATCACTTTGTAGAGATCTGACTACACTTTGACACAAAAATCTTTTTCTGTTGATTACATTCACTGTGATTCAATGTTGTAAAACAATAAAACATGAAAACTTCCGGGGGGGGGGGGCATGAATACTTTTTATAGGCATTGTAATCTTTCCACTTCTGTCAGTTCATAAGTTTCAACAAGGGCTTCTTCTAAATTCTAAGAAATATAAAATCAATCATTCCAATCTATCTGCTTGGCAGAAATCAGCCTGGTGAGTCTTCATTGCACTCTGTCCATAGCAAGAATATTCTTCCTCATAACAAAATTGCACAGTATATTCAAGGTGTGGTCTCACCAAGGCCCTGTAAAACTGCAGTAAGACATTGCTATGTAGGCCAACATACAATATGACACCTTAACTGCCTGCTGCAACTACATGGTTACTTTAATCAATTGGTATAAAAGAACACACAGGACTCATCATAGTTTCCTTGTCCTAAAATTTTGCCATTTAGATAATAATCTGCCTTCCTGCTTTTTTGCCGCTAAAGTTGATAACTTGCAGATAACCAAAGTAGTTAATGTTTCTGGATGCCATTGAGAGGAGTTGCTAATGTATTCCCTCCAGTTTCTCACTAGAGTTTTTCCACTTTCTTTGTGTCATTGTTTGATTGGATTGTGGGGAATGGAGCGTGTTTGGTTAGAAGGAGGTCACGGTATGCATAAGTAAACTTACTGCATTGACATTTATATGTTTACAAACTTGGCTGCCACACCACTTTTATTTTTAAAAATAAACTGACAGGAGAAACTTACTTTCATTACTTTATGAGCTCAAAAGGCACAGGGAAATGCCAGTGGAAAGTACCTCAAATCCCTTCATTTCTGTGGAAATATTTAAGGTGGTATTTCAACATATTATCTGTTTACCCTGGAGAAAAGTTCACAGGTACTAATGTCAAAGGTGGGCACAGGCACGTTGGATTAGGAGAATCTCTCAGAAAATATCTTGAGTTTAACATGGAAGCTTTGCTTAACTGATATAAAGTACTCTTTGACCTTGCGTACACTTCTATTATGTTTACTAAATGCCTGTCAGTGATGAGAGTGGCTCCTGAGACCCACTACCTGTATATCTAGACAACTGACTGATAAGAGCTTCCTTCCGGGAATCTGTCAAGACAGCCACCAGCAGCATTTGAACCTTCTGGGAACTTGCGCTACATTGTAAGCATAGAAAGGTACAAGTCTGAGACAGTGCAGAACTTATACTGCACTGTATATGAATAATTGCACTGTTGCTGGTGACATTCAGTGACTGAGCTGTGAGATGCAGGTGCTCTATTGTGATGGGATCCCAACTCAGATAATACTAGCCATTTTGCACAGGGCAATGTAAATGCCTTCAAAGGGCCTTGGTAGCTGAGAATTTTTATACTGTGCTTAAAAAGTCAAATGTTCTCAGCAGGGAGTAACTGCACTCTCTCTCTTCTCTGACCACTGCCCTCCTAAGCAGTGGGGAAAGGAATTATTCTCTTATCTATTGCTTCTAGAACAGTTACCAATATTGTGTTTAGTGATTCAGAAGGCAAAAGCCATAGCTCTTGGTGAGTGGTCAAAATCTGTAAATGTTCCCCCTTTCAAAATAGTTTACCATATTTGATATAAGAAAATCATGCTCATTCTTATAAAGCTGAAACCAATAAGTTAAAGTGCATGAAGGGTTACAGTCTAGAACAGAGATCTGGAACCCTGACTATAGGGCCCTTTTTTGTTGTTTTGCTGATAAGTGTTTTAAAATTGGGAACTTTACTTGGAGCAGCTCAGCACATCCTGGCTGGAGGATCAGTCAGTAACTGCAGAATCTATTTAACATATTGGCAGCAAGTTATAAATGTTGTTATTCAGTCAGTTAGAAGATCTGGAATTGTTTCCTGAAAGGATAGTTGATGGGTACAAAAGTAAGAATTGTTCAGAAAGGAATTGAATATGTACTTCTAAAGCTGGAGCAGAGCAGGGAAAGGGGTAGCTTATGCTGCAGCATGTTTCACCCACTGGCATGATTCTTGTGTTGCCTTATCTAGTGTTGTTGAGCGCAGACTCTTCTTATTGGTGAATGGAAGAATCAGCTCTCATCCCAGGCTGGGAAGTTTCGCTTGGATATCTGTGCAGGAAGAGGCCTTTCAGATTGCATCCTCCTCACAACGTGGTCCATTCCCTTGCCATGATGTTTTCACTGGAGGCGCATAAGTCATGGTTTCTGCCCAGCGCCAATTTCAGTTGTCTGAAACTGAGGATGGGAGACGTATTTAAGGTGCTGCTCTTTCCTCTTTGTCTCAAAGCTAAGTCCTCCAATGCTAAAGGTCAAATGTTAAATTTCAGATAATATATTAAGAATTTATTTTTAGGCGAAAACATAATAATCTAGACTGCAAGTGTATTGTGAATGTGATGGGTTAACCCCTGCTGCCATCACATATATGACTTTACACTTAGAGTTGGTGGTAGAACAAACTGCAAATATTATTTTTTAAAAAACCTCCAGAAGCTGAAAATCTGAAGCAGAAATACTGAAAAAATAGCAGCAGGTCAGGCAGCATCCGTAGAAAGAGAAAACCCTTCATCAGAACAATTGATCCCACGCACGTCATTTGTCCATGAAAGCAATTCAAAAATGCATTCATTGTATTCCTTTCTTTCTCAAAACACTGTACTCTCCCCTTTGTTTTCTGAGTGTTTAAATGTAAAAGTGCACTACTCTCTCTCAACCACTTTCTGTAGCAGGTCATTCTATCCTCCTGCCATCAGTTGAGCAAAGATACTTCTTCTAAGCTGCTTCTCATTTTCTTAGTGCCAATTTTATATTAAAATCATTTTGTCATCAACAGCGCAAATAGAGAAGATGATTGTTTCTAATGCACTCTGCAATTTTAAAATCTCTATTGCATTTCTTGACAGCCACCTTAGCTCTTTTGGAATTAAGACAATATTTCAGGCCTGTCTTCAAAACTCTCCTTTCTCATCTCAGTGATCATTCTGGCAAGTCTAGGCTATGTTTCCTTTACTATAATCAGAGCTGAAAATTATTCAGGATAGTCTAATTGAAGCTTGATCTATATTTAATACATCCTTAACATATTTTTTTATCCTTGCACAAAAATATGCATGTAAATTATTTGGCCTTCAATCAATAATGTGCTGTGTGCAAGAATCCAGTAGATCTAATGGAAATAAAAACAGAATAACAAGTCAACTCAAAATAGCATTCAAAATTATCACATCTGAAATAGTTACACATTTATTGTAATTTTAATTCCATTTACCAGATGGTAAATTCTTATGGCAGCAGTATCAGCCTACCCGCTTCATTGAAATGTATTTGTATATTCTTACGGTGATACTGGTGGATTTATGGGGCCACAAAGAATTTAAGCTATCGTATCTTAAAACCACTGCCCGCTGGAGTAAGACTGTGTCAGTTTAGAAATGCTATATTATAACTAATATAAATAAATTCTTCATGTCTGTGCAGATTTTGATAGTATTAAATGTTAGTAGGCACATGCAGGCATCTACATTTATTAACATTTATGGGATATTTAAATTAGCATTTTCAGAAGAATGAAACATGGTTTCTTACTCTTCTTTGTGTATTTTCAAAATGAACACTTAATCTGCCATTCACTTTATTCTCATTCTCTTCCCCTCATAAGGTAATGGAATACTTGAGTATCATCTTTAGCATGATATTGGCTGGGCTTGTATTCACAATCATTCTGCATACTGAACTGAGAAAAGCCTCTAATGTCCTAGAATCTGTCTCCTCATTAATTTGACCATTTGTTTGATTTTTGGTACAAAGAAATGAAGGAATATGATGAGATCATGATATTTTAAGTCAATATTTATTAAAAAATCAATCTAGATGAAAATCTGCCCATCCCTCTAATTAGATGAGGCAACTAGAGGTCGATGTTTAATTGCAAAAGTAATTACATGGAGCAGATAGCCAGTGACATTTGATTATCTAGTTGATTGATTAAAAAGCCTACCTCATGGAACAGATTGTCAGCTATGGGATTCGAGACAATAGAGCAAATAAAAAAGTTGTCCTGTTAGCAATCATGAATTTCAAGGATGAAATTAAAGGAACTAAACACCTTCCAATCTTTTTAACCACAGACATGCAAGTAAAGCAGTTGCATGAATGGGATACAGAAAAGGCTTGATTTTAGATATTTCTGGGAATTCTGGAAGAAAAGAGAGGGTTTATCAAATTACATTAGTATATATTAAATGTAAAGATTCTGGATTTTCTATTGTTGTGTTCCTAACTAATATTATTACCAACACCATTTCTTTCCCCTTCCTTGTACTGATTAGCTTCTTCCCACCAACCAAGCAATACAGTTTCCCCACTCCTGCAGAGAGAGAGAGAGAGAGAGAGAGAGAGAGAGAGAGATACACACGCACACACACATTTTTAAACAAAGAAGATAAATCTTATTAATTTATTAAGGTCTGCCTGCTGTCCATTGTAATAGAGTGTAACTCCATGTTTCATAATAGTGTCCTGACATCAACTCCTTTATCTGCTCATCTATGATGTAGGATAGTGATAGGATGTAGATGAATACTGTAACCACGTTGGTCTGCGGTGCTGAAAGATGATAGAAATTGAAGTTTAGACACATATACCTTACAATATAATGTGGCTTACATACGAAATAGGTAAGATCTTTTAAACCATTCCACTGTTTAAAGAAGTATTTACCTTGAGGATGTACATATTGGCTTAAGCTACATAGGCCCCGGGTCCCTGCAACAACTGTTGTAGTTTCCAAAATGCTTGTAAATTGTCACATATGTGCCTCACAGCATCAGGCTGTTTCCTCTGCAGGCAAACACAAAGCAGCAGGACTTATTAAATTTCTATGAAGTTTACCAAATTTGCAGGATCAGTGGGGTGGGCCCAACAGGGAGGCTCTCCCACTGCCTCCAGCACCTTTGAAGCAGCTGATGGTTCTGATACTTAGCATTCTGCTGATATTACACAACTGAACCCATCCAGTTAATCTCTGCAGCAAAGATTAGTTTATTCAAGTAATATTGTTCTATAGGGACATCCTTGGTTATTCCCTGGAAAGCCTCAAGTGTATCTTATTGTAACCTTTTCCTGGCTAAAAGGGCTCAGAACTATTTTTTTCTTTCATTTTATATGATTGAAAAATAAATTGAAAATGTACTTCCGTTAAAGCCAATGTTTTAAATATGAGATAAAGGTCAGTACCCTAAGGATTTCTCTTTTTTTAAGAACAATAAAAACACAATAGTGTTTCTTGTAAAATCTCATGTTGATGCCAGAGTTTAGCCAATCCTACCTATCTGTTTCCTAATAACCATGGGCCTTCGAAGTGAGGTTATTTATTTATTTTGCAAGAAAGCAAACCCAGATTGAGAAATTTATAGTTGTCCATGAAACAAAAAAAATCTGTGTTTCCTATCCAGCAGAGTACAGTTCTTATTACATAGCATTTTAAATGGTAGCTGGCAACAAAATCATCAGAATGACAATTACCCCGGTAGATAGTTAGAATGAGTCTCTCTCACCAGGGGATCAAGCTGAAGTATCGACAATTGGCATTCTGTGTTTTTATCTAAGACCACGTCATTCACAAAACAAGCTCCCAAACACATTATGCTACATATTTGCAAAAAGAAATTCACTCACAATTAAGAATCGCTGATATTGAATATCAGAATGCAAGTGAAACAATAGAAGTTTAAAAGAACTGAAATGTAGACCTGATGAAGGCAATATTGCGGTATTCCTAAATACAGGCATGTGTCTCATATCAGTGTTTTACCACAAGAGTTGTTGCTTCATGAGTAGTTTTTAAGCAAAATATAAAGCTTTATGAGAAGCAAATATGAACAATTACAAATTAAAGCTAGGTTGGCTAACCACGAATTAAATAAAAATCATGACCTAAAACATTTGTGAAAATGCAAGAAATAACACCCAATGAGAGGGAAGCATACTTGACTGTGACCTTTAAAAGGAGACACACACCTTCATATAGTGGAGATATTAAAATATGTGATTAAAATGAACAAATCTAGATAAAAATTTGAAATTATATCTAGGTTGATAAAATGATAGACTAGGTTCAAAAGGCTGAATGGGTCTAGTTCTTAAGGTATGTTGAGGCTTAGGCATCCCAAATCCCTAATCATTCTAATTTTTGTATAGCAAATTATAGATATCTTTTAATTGACCAATTCAAGAAAAGTGTTCTATCTTGATCTTGACTCATCTACATATGTTCATAATATGTAATGTGTAAAAGTACTAAGCTGAACTTTGATTACGATAAGTTTGGCAAACGTCAAAATGTGATACGCAATTATCATGTTCAGCTCCAGAACATTTTCACTCAAAGTTGTTTTAATTATGTTTCTGCTACATTGTATCTACATATTTTTCAAATATTATTCATATTTTCTGTACTGTTGTGATTTAAAATTGATGGGCTTCAGCTTTAAGTCATTTTTAATCAGAAGTTATTACCTCATTTTCCTTAGGGAATATTTAAGTTTGTAACAAATTTATGCATCTTTAAATGTTTCACTATTTTTTAGTATATATGCAAAATACTTTAAGAAAATACTTGCAGTACACATTCAGTGTGTATGGTGTATTTCATGTTACTATACAACAAATAGACAAGCAAGCAGTCCAATCACATTTAATATAGCTGGTTCCTAAAGCTAATTAACAAATGTTCAGAAAACTACACCAGCAGATAACAAATTATAGAAGGTAGACCGAACAAGGAAGAAATGATCTATAAAGTAATTGAGACATGATGTATAATGAAATAGAAAGTATACAAGTTAAAATAAGGAAACATGACATTTGACCTAACCGGACTGTGTTAAAGAGCACATAGTTATAATCTGGAGGGAGACTTGCAGTATGCAGATGGTTGGAAACTAGCTAAAGGGAAGGAAGAATCTGAAAGAGGAGGTCAGAAATGAAACATAGTGAAGTGCATTGCATGGGCAAGAAAGAGCAAAGAGTGTCTGAAGAGGAGCAACAGTAGAATGAATGAGAGGCCAGAGCCAGGCATTCAACTGTTCACCCAATGGAAGCTGTGAATATGATGGACACATAGTAATGACCAGAAATGCTCAAGACCTTCCACAAAGTATGCCAAAAAGAGTGCAGGTATACCACTTCAATATCTGTGCAGCCAAGCATGATAGACTATGAAATATGCAATCTGCCATGAAAAAGCAGCAATTCCCCAGATATCTGTAGGGAATCCCCCAAAGACAGTAGACCAAAATCAGGAACCCTTTCTTCAGTGAATGCTCTTTCCTCACCGCCAACACTGTGGATTATAAACTGGACTATGTCCTCTACATTGTGTTGATAACCTTATGGTTATAGATTAGGAAAGGAAATGAATGGCTAAATACTACTCCAGAAGTCAAATAAACTCTTCTCCGGCTTCCAGCCGGGTACAGATATCGATTATAATTGATGTTTCAATGACAAACTCTGCCATCTTCTTATGGCAAAGTTTGTCATCAAAACATTGGTTATACTCGATACCTGTACCCAGCTGGAAGCCCAAGATGACTTTATTCATCATATACGCCAGGAAATCACTAGATCCTTGTCACTCTGGAAGTGTTTGATTATTGTTTACTGTCAAGCAGATCTCGAGCCAGCCTCAAAGGATGCATTACTGCCATTATATTCCAGAAGCAAGCATGGGCAAGATATATATCCCAGGATAATCTCATTTCCATAGAACACTGTTAACTGATCTCAAAAAAAGAGTAACGTATGGGATTAGCCATTCAGTGCAGGGATAGTTTCAGCTTCGTTTTATTTTCAGTTGAATGGGGTAAAGACTTATCACTCACTCACTTTAACAGTAATTAGAGAAGGATACGGAGAGCCAACGTTGTAGCTTGTGTGTTTTTTTTCTCTTGTGTGCTGTGGGTATTGCTGCCATGTCCTATGTTCTTAATATATTTGAGAAGAGGTGACAATAGGCTTCTTGAACCACTGGAGTTGGAAGTTCAGGGGCTCAGACCCAATGGTGATGGAGGATCAGTGATGTATTTCAAAGTTGGGATGTGCATATTGTGGAGGAAATGACTACTTACCGTGGTCTACAGATTGATGATGGGGTCTTGATGGTGGAATGGACCAAACGTAGTCCCAGTGGAGGGACACTGTATGAAAACAGCATGATGAATATGTTAAAGGTTGCAGAGTGATGAGAAGAATGAGCCCTAATCCAGAACTTTGCTACAAAATTATGAAATGGAAGAGGTATATAAATTAGATATGACAGGGAGTTGGGAACAAAGATCTGGGAGATGACCACTCATCTTGGAGAGAATGGAAACTGGACAATAGTTTGAAAGAACAATCTGGTCAAGGATAAGTTTATTTTCTGGATGGGGTACGAGTGAAAGAGAATAATGGTAAGAGTGTTAATGAAACTGAGAGCAATAATGACTGAGCAGCAGGAAGTAATTATAATGGCATTGAGCAAAATAAAACAGAATTTAGCATCATTCAGTGTGACCTAAATCAGTAAGGGCCCTTTTACTATGAATACTGCATTAACCTAGTCTTTGGCTAAATTCACAGCTACTTCAGGGAGATGAATTCTTTAGCAGAGCTTAGCATTTTAAATACGTCCTTTTTAAGAAAGCAAATTTGTACGAAATGAATATTATTGGCTGGAGATGGTGGTGCAGCCTTGGAACTTCTTCCTCTTGGACTTTTGAATACATGTCGTTGTACGTGGACCTCTGTGGCTTGTTGAGGAACAGATGGCACTGCATCTGTCACTACACTCCACTGGAGCTTGATGGCAAACCCCAGACTGGTGGGACTCCCCTGGATTACACTGTGGAATTACCACTTAGAGCATAGCACAGAATGTAAGACCTCACTGATTTCAATAGTGATGCTTAGCTTGTGGGTGAGGAGACAGAAGGTAAGTTTTTTAAAATAATTTTACATTATTATTGTGATTTAATTATTTCTAAGCTACTTATGCATTTAAACTCTTATATTTTTAACACTTTAAATATTTTTACTTTGGTTTCAAACTTTTTAAGGAGAATTGCCAATGAGAAATCTTTAAAACTGTTTAAATCTATGTCAGCTTTGGCAGGGAGAACTCCATCCCTATGGGGTTTCTGGACTATGTTACCTGAAGTCTAGTCACCATCTGGAGCCTAAGGCCTAATCTGCAGAGCCAGTGAAGTTGAGCCTAGGTCAGGTTGGCCATGCAGAGATTGCAGTTTGACCTCCCACTCCTACGTGATCCAGCAGTGTGTTTAAACAGTTCAGAAGAGGATGGATATTAATGTTGTGCTATAGCATGTAGAACAGAGCACAGTACATCACAGGACAAGGGCCCTTGGCTCATCAAGTTGTGCTGAACAAGCTAAAATGTAAATTTAAAAAACCCAAAACTAATTTCCCCTACCTACACAATGTCCATCTCTCTCCATTTTCCACACATTCATGTGTCTATCTAAACATCTCTTAATAAAATATTTAATGTTTAATGGAATTTAATGGAACATTGAGCTTAACAACACGAACAGGCCAAACGTACAGAAATTCAAGGTCAAGTTCAACAGATGTGCATAGACCTTTTCCTCACGTGTCAAGCCTCCAGCAAGTTTTCCATCAAATTTCATGATTATACTTCCAGTGGAAAAGATCGGTTCTATTTTGCCAGTAAAGTAAGACTGACAACCCCTTGTACAAAGGATTAGATCCCACGGTATACTGTATTTTTATCAGTGGGTTCCAGGGGTGCAGCGGCTGGGAAGTACATGTATTGTGGTATTTGTGGCACCGTTAAAGTGTGGTACAGGTTGAGTCATCTAGTTGATATTTTCCTCTCCGTTTTTGCGAGGGGTGGTGGATTTTCTTGCATTACGGTACTTTTGTTAGTGCAGGTTGTTGAGAATATTCGCTATTGAATAATCCCTCACTGTGACCATTAAAGCCTTTATTTCTGGGGATCTAATTCAACATCAAAAGTTTTCAGAACATTACAAGCACAGCTGTCAAAAGATTACTGAAGAGTGGCCTAGTCACTGATTGGCATTGTATTAGTCAGTGATTGGACAAAGACAACAAAAAAAAATGTTTGTCCGCAAGAATTTCAATGGAGCACGGAACCTCTAATTTAGCTTCATGTGAAGAAAGTGTTCCCTTCACACACTACTGGGAACAGAATTAAATCAAGATAAGGCAAGGGTGAGAGGAAGGAGGTCTTCAGTTTGCTGAGAGGCTCAGGGGTTGGTTGAAGATCTGGAATCAGATCCCAGTGGCATCCTAGCACCTGAACTTGCAGGTTCCTTTAAAAATCATGGCAGAAGCAGGATTCTGTGAAAGTCTGCTGCATCAGAATCCCAGACATGGCATTCAGGGAAGCACCACATGCGATTGTATGTCAGTCTGTACGAGGCCCTCATTCCCCAGAATCAGAACACAACATTTGTGATGCATCTCCGCTTTTCAATTACATCTTATTTTTTAAGCAAATGAAATGATCTTATTTGTAAAATCTGCACTATTCTATTTCTAGGAATATATATTTGAAGTCATGAGTTAAATTTATTTGGTGAATGCCTTGTAGTGAGTTTACATTTTGAATGTACCATCTATTTCCCACCCTCTCCCCCCATTCCCACCACAACCAATGTTCAGACAAATATATAAAGATATCGCGTTTTCCTGACACCTATGGAGTTCTCACAAATGCCTATCAAAGGCATGTCAATCACAATGGTAATAAGATAGTTTAAAGACGTTTTGAAAAGAAAATACTGAAAAGTGCAAGCAAAGAAGATAGTGCTAACGTGGGACTGGAACTAACGAAGGGACAGTATGTCGAACAGCCTTATAAGCTGAAATTTCTAATTTGCCATATGATTAGAGCTGTACTCTGATTTCCAAAACTGCATAATGCAGTTTAATTGCATTAATAAATTTGAGCGTAAAAGTCTTCCTCTAATTTGCAATTCTGAGAAGAAATAGTAATAATCAACTTATAAATCAAACTTTTTTTGTGTGAAAATGAAGAAGTTTACCATATATCATTGTTTAACCAAATTCAGAGCTGGAATTTCAAATGGAGGTCAATTTATCTCATCCCACAAGAAAACCAGTGTATTATTGCACCCCTGTGGTGCAGTTTGTATTCATTTTGCTTTATAAACAAACTAGAAGTGAAATTTGGCTAGTAAAGTGGACAACCCTTCACTGCTTTGCGGAAGCTGTGTTTGCACAAGCCAATATTGTGAATAGCAACCCGTAGTGGTGTGAATAGAATACTGAGAGTGTCACATCACTCAGATTGCTGGTCCTGTCACCAGAATCATGTTATCCAATTTCAAAAATACACAGAGCTGATGGGGCTTTCCATTAAAATTTGCTATATATCAAATTCCACAATGAGGTAGCTTGGGGTTTGAGGAATGCTAGGCTGGGAGAGGGAGAGTGACAATGCCTCTGGTCAGTACTTGTGTTACATTGGAGCATGAATGGTTGCATCTCCAAAGAACGGGGATGCATTTGTGGTGGGTAAGAAATGCAGATGTAATCAGATAGGGGAAAGATAATCAGTAAACAAGTATAAAATAAATTTTGCAGAGGAACTATCTGGCAGATGACCAATGCATCAGGCTGAGTGGCCAAGGACTGGATAAGGTTGGTCCCCTTGAATTAGTGCAGAATCAGGTTTCATTTGTGTTGTTAAAGCCAGCTTTTGGGAGAGCGGCCATTCACAGTCCACCGTTAGACAAGTTTGTTTTGTGCAAATTACTTGAAAATATGCTTGCTGTTTGACATCACTATGCATATCTTGTGGTCTTTTGTGAATAGTACACAGAGAACCTAGAGTAAATCTAGCAAGCTGCACTGCCTGGTCAATGGTGATGATTACATTCAGCGGCATCCCGGGTTTTTCTGGGTGCCTTGAACACACCGCAATAAACAGCCAATTGATCCGCGAGGCCAGGCAGAAGAAAGGCGATGTAACAGTCGTCTGGTTAGACCTAGCTAATGCCTACGGATCAATTCCACACATCCTCATCCAAGTTGTCCTGTTACTACCATATCCCGCTAGTAATGCGGGACATGATCACCAGCCAGGTAGGATTCAGGCAATGTTTCACTTCAGCCTACTTTACAACCAGGTGGCAAGACCTCCAAAAAGGGATTCCAATCGGCTATACCATCGTCGGTATCTTGTATGTCACGGGTATGAACCTCCTCATATCAGCAGCAGCAGACGTAACCCAAGGCAGCAATGACGGACAGTGCCGACATCACCAACACTGTAAAACAGACTGAAGAAGATAGAGAAAACTGAACTTCCTGGCAAATTTAAAAATGGCTGAATTAACATGGTCTTCTACCAAGGCTGCTCTGGCTTTTCACGGTGTACAAATTACCACTGTAGAGGACATCGAGAGGAAAGTCAACAAGCACCTGCAGAGGTGGCTTGGGATTCCCCCCCCCCCCCCAAAGTTTTTCTTCAGTGGGGCTCTACTTAAGATCAGGGCAGCTACAGCTCCCATTGTCATCAGTAGTGAAGGAGTTCAAGGTGGCAAAGTGTAGAGTTGTGTTAACACTGAAGGGCTCTGATGACAAGCTGATAAACCAAGCAGGAGTCACAACAAGATCAGGCTGAAAGTGGGCCGCCAACTCGCCCATAGACCAGGCAGTGAGCTCCCTGCAATTGAGAAACATCATCGGCAACCTATGCCTAGGAAGGTAAGGCCTCAGCTTTGCACACTTCCAATGATAGGGGAGTGCAAGTGCAAGGAACAGGCATGACGTAGTCCCCATCCAGATGTACGAAACCAGGAAGATGAAAGGTGGGTATCAAAGGCAGTGGAGTTAGGGTCATAGGGCTCCTGGGCAAAATGGGATCTTCCCAAGTGCAAGGTCACTTGGGCAGAGCTTTGGAGACTGGAGCCCTTCTGCATTTCTTTCCTCCTGCAGTCCATGTGTCACACTCTCCCTACACCATCACAGCTGCACACATGGGGCCTGAGAGAGGATCCTTACTGCACGCTTTGTGGTCAGCAGGGTTCACTGGCACACACACTGTCATGATGCAAAACAACTTTAAGGACAGTATATGTTGCATCACAACAAGGTCCTGCTGTCCCTTGCTGACACATTGGAGTGGGAGAGGTGTAAAAAGAGACCATCTGGCAGAGAGGCAAACAGGCAGTCATTTTCATCAAGGACAGGGCCACACCAGTCATATCAAAGAGGCCTGCACCCAATCTGCTGCAAAATGCCAAATCATGGGAGATGAGGGTCAATGTGGGGAGGAAGCTGCAATTCCCAGAGGTGGTACAAACCACACTTCAACCAGACATCTTGTCCACCGAAGACAAGAAAATCATCCTGGTGGAGCTCAGAGTACCATGGGATAAAGGATGCAAGGAGGCTCATGAGAGGAAGGCCTTGAAGTACCAGTCCTTAGTCCAGGAGTGCAGGGACAAAGGATGGCAGGCGTGGCTATTCCCCGTGGAGACCAGCTGCCGAGGGTTCCCAGCAAGGTTGCTCCATGAAGGTCGGGCACCACCTGACGACATCTGTTCCTGGCCAAAGGCTGCAGTTATCTCATCAGGTAACTGTAGAAAGCACCCTGGTGTATAATGTTAGCAAGTGATCGGGCTTGGATTAAATTCAGTGACGTGATACACTTTGCAGGATTTTCTTAAACACCTTTCATAATAAATCAAATAAAAATACTTATGTTTTCAGTGCAATAAGAAAATTATGTCCCTATTTTACTGCAATTTGGAGCAACCATGAATGAGTTTTAAGTACTCATATTGAACATTCAAATTGTGCCATTGATCACGCTGCATTGAGCAGATTATTTCATTATTTTGGAAAATATATTTCTTCAAATATCCCATCAGACTTCTCAAACATTGTCACCGATTTAGACTACACGTACATTGGGACAAAGGCAATATGTAACATTTTACTTGCTGTTACGCAAGTTGTTGACAAGCCTACTGTTCCATGTTTACCTGTGCTGCTATAATACTCCTGGCCAGGAAATTTCACTATTTTATTTACTAGATTTAAAATATGACATCACTCAAACATAAAGATATTGTGGTTAGTCTATGGGAAGCAAGCACTCCTCGTCATGATTCGTAGCTGGTCTCAAATTAGATAGAGTGATGGACTTCGGAATTGTGCAATTATTATATGAGGGACTACATTTAAGCTGTAAGACTGCAGTCAGTAATTCTTGGGGCATCTAGAAATTTTGAAATGATGACACTTTCATCCTGTTGCTGCTGCTTTGTGAGAACATTGATAAGTGTGCTAGCCACTTTAACACTCGTCAGTCTGACCTCCCCATGCTCTGAAAACTGACAGATGTTCCCGATGTCCTTTCGGGCAGTCTGGAATTAACCAGAACCGTAGAGGTTGGTGCTGGAATGACCTTGTCAGTCACTAGCAGAGTCACGCATAGTCAAGAGCTTGTGAGTAGTTTAGCTTTCAACATGTGAAACTTTACAGAAAACCACTTTTTTGAATCTTTGCTTACAGATACTATTAGATAGCCACTGGCGGAAGTGATGGATGTGGGTTCAATTTCAACATTTAAGTGAAATTTGGATTTGGAAATGATGGAAGGGGTAAGGAGGATTTTGGTTCAGGTTGATTAATAGTTCGGCACTGAGTAGGTGAGCTGAAGGAACTGTTTCTGTGCTGTAGTGCTCTATGATTCCATAACAAGCTCAAGTCAGTTCAACAAATGCAAATTCAAAGCTGGAGAAACTTCCATAAAGATACTTCCATTGCAGTTACTATTCTTGACCACTAAGCTGGCTGAATAAAAGTACTGAAATCTGTTGAAAGAGCATAGACTCACTTACTCACACAAATCACACATATGGAACTCTCAACGTTTCTTTAAATAATTTCATACCTAAAGGCACAGCCCAGTAACCCTGAAAGGACATCCTGACACTCACAGAATTATGAAGCCGCATACTTTTTATGTCAAGGTAGGAAAATGTCATCAATATGTAAATCACACCATATTGAAATGAAGCTCTTGACTACTTCTGGTGAAAGATTCTGCTGTGCAGGAAGTGCACATGATACATATTAAGTGTGAAGATTAAATGCAACTGATCTCCATCTAGATTTCTGTTCTGTTACACACAATTGCACTCATTTATGGGGTGTAACAGAATCTAATCTGGGTTCATTTTCTCCTGTTATTAGTACTTTCCTATTCTCAGTTTTTTTCGAGTTGTAATTGTGATTGTGATAGGTAGATGCTGAAAAAGCCAGGAAGGCAACCATCGGTCAAAACAATGGTAGTGACAGTCTGAGTTTTTTTTTATTGAGAAAGATTATTTTAGATGGTTACATTCACCAATTCCAGACTCAAGAAATGATTGTGGGAAACCTTCTTACTTTCCTTTTGGGGACTGGAGAATCGTTATCTATTGTTAAGGTTGTTCGGATAACGATTTTCTCGCTCTCCATGCTATAGACTGCAAAACCAGACATAATATCACTGGCCTCTTGATTACATTAGTGAGGCATTACTACAGGTTCAAGTTGCACTTGAGGTTAACCTTCTGTGTTCTTAAGTCTCTTCCAGTTAGCATAGAACAGTTTTGAAAAATTGTTCCTGTTAACCCCAGACAAAATAATTTTATTATAATGAGATAGTTTCAGTTAAGGTTGTGAATGATTTAGTATAATTACAAAATGATGTGCTTCACTGTAAAATTACCACATAATGCCTTCAATCTGGGCAGAAAACAGGATGGGGCTGACAGATGAAATACAAGACAAAAGCTGTATTTTGTTCATGGTGAGCACTTAAAAGGTTAAATCAATAATCAAGTAATCTATGATTGTAGTACAAATGGAAGATTGGATTTGTCTACCTCTGATTTATTTTAAATTGTAGTAGATGAATATAAGTTACCTCCTCCTGTGGAAAGGCACTTTGTTCCTTGGTGGCCCAGGTCTTTTGTTTTCTGCCTTAGCTCATCCTGCTATGATACACAAGTCATTGTCCACTAAACCAAATCAATTACATCTTGTCCTTTCTCTTTTCTCTGTTTCCCTCCTTGCTGTCTCTCTCCACAATGGTGTTTGGGAAAACTACTAATCCCTTCACAATGTGCTCCTAGGACTCCAACTCTGTAAATATCAGTGGGATAATGCCTTGACTCAGTAAAACCTCCTGCTGAGACTAACTCAGCGAAGCTGATTGTTGCAGAAGGGAAGTCAAAATGCATGTTGGTCTGATCATATTGCATTTTACATTTTCTTAATTTTTACTCCATGTTAACAAGGAAAATCATCTAATCCAACTCCATGGTTTAAACTGCTTTGTCCGGGAGAGGGGAATACTGGAAGAAAAGGCAGTGGTAGACAGACTTCATGATTATCCCTTAGCAACAGATAGTTTTAGAAAGAAAGTCAGTAGCACACTTTCTTGTTGCACATGGAAGGTAGGACTACTGTAGGCCAGGTAATGAAGATGACAGTATCCAGATGTATTAACTACAATCCTTCGAAATGTTCTTTGTATTTTTGATTAGATTGATTAGCTTATGGCCGGAATAGAAGCCAAACTGAAAGAAATTCTAGAGGGGATAACTAGAGGTAGACTGGATATGGAAAGTGCATGGGTTGAATGTAGGGGAGGGTGGTGATCAGTTTGGGAATTTGACACAACAGTGTTGGAAGGGATGGCATAGTAGTGTAGCTGTTAGCATATTCACTTCACAAGTCCAGCTGTAATATAGGGGTTTGATTCCCAGTGCTGTGTGTAATTAGTTGTTATGTTCTCCCCATGACAGCATGGGTTTCTTCTGGGCTGCTCTGGTGTCCTCCCACATTGCAAAGGCATACAATTAGGGTAGTGAGTCGTGGGCATGCTACGTTGGCACTGGAACTATAGCAACACAATCCTTGCTGATTTGATTTGATGAAAACAATGCATTGCACTGTACTCTTCGATGTACATGTGACAAATAAAGCTCATCTTATCTTATCAGGGTTTATTTAAAGTCCCTGACTAGTTTTGTTTTGAGTGGAGACTTTGCTACATCATTTTATCCTCCACAGCGCATGAAACTGGAGTGTTTATTTACTCTGTAGTTTTGTTTTGCAGAGCTCTAGGTTATTATGTCAGAGCAATTTAGATAGTTATTCGTTTCCTGTGGTGCAAGGGCTTGAGGCAAATAGATGGTTGAGTGCATTCTACACTGCAGCCTTCTTACAGTGTATACCCCAGGGAGATTTTAAAGGCCAATCTGCCTCTATTTCCTGAGCATCTCTCAATTGGATTCCAATTGGTATATGTGGAGGAAAATGAAATTTAAAGTACTCAATTTTTGCAATACTAAATTGGCATAAAAGCAGTCATCTCAATGTAACCTCGTGATGACATGAATCATGAGAGTAACATTTGAGTAATCTTAATTTTAACTTCTTGCATCTCTTCAATTTCCTTACTCCACCACTCCAGCCTGTAACTTTCCTAAATTGTTCCATATCAAATTACTTGCTAAAGTTTAGTTTGTACCAAGAGGTTGTTTATGTACTCTACACATTTGCCATTACTCCTCACGTGGTTTATGTATCTCAGCAAAACATACCATTTCAACATAATCTTTGAAATATAATAAGTACCATTTTACAATTGACTGGTTAAAAAATAATATGTTTAAACTATATAATGTAAAAGTGGTTTGATTTGTATGATGTTTTCAAAAGCAAATATATTGTGAAAATGACTGTGATATATTAGCAGTTATCACATTTATATTGTATGTCTATTGGATGGCCAGAGTAGCTACTGACAGTGTTCTTTTGCCTTTTATATAAGCAATATAGCAATACTGTGTTGGTGTGTGGTCAAATGGTTGAGGCGTTCGTCTGGTTATCTGAAAGTCATTAGTTCGAGCCTTGGCTGAGGCTGCGTGTGTGTCCTTGAGCAAGGCACTTAACCACACATTGCTCTATGACACCAGTGCCAAGCTGTATGGGTCCTAATGACCTTCCCTTGGTCAACATCAGTGGTGTGGAGAGGGGAGACTTGCTGCTTGGGCAATAGCCGGTCTTCCATTAAAAAAAAGCCTTGCCCAGGCTTGCGCCCTAGAAACTTTCCAAGACGCAAATCCATGGTCTATCGAGACTATCGGAGGACTACACACTGCCATACTAGAATCAGCTGAACTGAACTGAATCATAGCAGCTTGTTGCTTCAGTGTTGTGCAATGAAAATTACAAATTGGCCAAATGATTTTCCAAAAACTGATTTTCAGCTAGTTGTTGCTTATGTTTTGCCTGTGAACAAGAGGGCAGACACTTTGCCCCTCCAGAGCCTACCTGGAGGAAGTTTACAATGGCTATATGTTGTACTGGACGAGTACAGTACAGAAGTACTCTTGCAATGAACCCGTGAGTTCACAGGGAGAACATGCAAACTCAATTCAAGACGCCCTGGAGATATGCTGCCTCAGAGGTGAAATGAGTTGGTTGATTTCATGTGCACTATTGCTGAAACTTAAGAGAGTGATGATGGAACATGCGGCCCTTCCCTGCACAATGTTGAATCTTGGCAAACCTGATCAGTATCAAATCATAAACACAGTGATTCTGCGGATGCTGGTAATCCAGCGTAACACACACATTGCTGGAGGAACTCAACAGGTCAGGCAGAATCAATGGAGGAGAGTAAGCAAATGGCATTTCAGGCCAAATCCTGATGAAGAGTCATGAATGCTCACTATTTCTTCCTCTCCATAAACGCTGCCTGACCTGTTGAGTTCTTCCAGCACTTTGTGTGTGTTACTCTGTGTCAAATCAGCATTCTTCCCACCTGCCAGAGAATGCATAGTAATTTCATCCTAATTTAAAGGAATAGCTGGGAGCCTGAAGTACATAGAACACAGAGAAAATTACAGCACAGTACAAGTCCTTTGGCCCTCAATGTTATGCCGACCTTTTAACCTACTCTAAGGTCAATCCCTCCTATTTAGCCCTCCTTTTTTCTATCGTTCATGTGTCTTTCTAAGAATTTCTTAAATGCCCCTAATGTATCTGCCTCCTCCACCACTCTCAGCAGGGCGTTCCACACACCCTGAACCTTTGTGTAAAAAACGTACCTCTGACATCACCCTACATGTTCCTCCAAGCACCTTAACCTGAGAAAAAGTCTCTGGCTGTTCCCTTGATTTACACCTCTATGCCTTTTAGTCATTCATAGTGATTTATTAAAACTGAAATTTTAATTCGAGAGTTTTCATGTTGGGAACGAGTTAATTCTGGATAGATCTGGGTGCAAGGGCACAAGCAGTAATTGAAGAGTTTGTATGTGTACTTTGTTAGTGACCATTATTAAAATTGAAAGTGAAATAAAAAGCTAATTAATACGAATTAGTTATAAAATTGTGAATAATCGAACATACTAGAAAGCAATGCAGATTTATTTGAATATTAATTTGTGAAGCAACCATTATTCACTTTTGAAAATGAAAACCTGTTTAAGAATATAAGAGTCCTAAATATAAGAGTTAGGAGGAGGGAAGGAATTAGCTACATGCCCCCTCAAGCCTGCTCTGTCACTTGATCAGATTGTGGCTGCTCTGATCTTGGTTTCAACTCCACCTTATGGCCTGTTCCTCACAGGTCTTGGCCCAAAACGTCGACTGTATTCTCTCATTCCAATGATGCAGCCTGGCCTGCAGGATTCTTCTAGCATCTTGTGTGAGATCCCAGAATCCGATATGTTTCAATAACTATTCTGCCCATGTTAGCAGTTTCAAGGCTTTATACACATTTGCTTGTTTCCTGTCTGTCCTTGGAACTGAGTCATTTAATCAAAATTCTCATTCCTTATGTTTTTTCCCAATGAACATCACTCCACATTTCTCTGTATTAACTTTCCCCTGCCACTTCCCTGCTCACTCACTCAACCCATGTCTTATTGCAAAACATTACTCTTCTCCTCACACTTCCAAGCTTTATGTCAGGAACAAATGTTGAAATTTTGTTCTTCTCGTCCATCATTTATTAATTTATAACAAATATATACCCAGTACTAACTCCTGGGGGACATCGTTACCAACTATTCTCCAAATGGAAAAACAACCAATTGTCAATGCTCCCTGCTGCTCTGGTTTAAGCAAGTCTTCCATTCTTGCTGTATTCAGTTTTGGTGAGGCTGTTTTCTTCAACAGCTCATCGAGGTTGAGGAACATATTTCGGTTCTGTAAGTTCTGTGCCCGATGATTCCTACGAGGTGTAGCAGGTGGATTTGATGGGACAGATAGACAGCTCTCTTTCTGCTGTTTGCACTTTGTCTCCCAGTGCTCCCACTGGAGAGATGTGATCACTACCTTATTATATTATTTATCAGTTTAAGATGTCTCAGGTCAGGGATGCACATGAGTTGTACATGCTATATTATATAAGGAAACTTTGAGGACTTGCTTGATTTGTTCTACATCCTCCTGAAAATGACTTACTGTGATGGGTCAAAAGTTGGTTGAAGATGATTGCTGGACTCAAAATTATTGGGTTGCAGCTGCACGTAATTTCTAAATAAGACACAAAATTTGTATCTGGGTTGTGTTCACTAGTTCTTCTGTTAACTTGCCATTACACTTTTCATTAACTGCCCAGGCCTTAAAGCTGATTTATACTTGTGCATCACATCTACGCCGTAGGTGTCGCGTACTCTACGCCGTACCTATGCTGTGCCCTACACCATAGGGTGACGTGCGCCTCTCCAGAAAAGTTACTCACGCGTTGTGGCGATGCAGACCGCAACAACTGTGATTGGTCTGCTTGGTAGCATTACATTTCCTCCTACACATTTCTGGTTGCTTCTTCTCCGCCATGTTTGTAGGCTGTGCATATACCGATATGAAATAGATGAACCAAATCGTCAAATCTACCTGCTGACATGCGAAAATGTTTGAACTGCATTTCCTCGTCCATGTCTCTCACAAAGAAACTCAACAAACCCAAAGGGGAAATTCTAAATAATTTGGTTTAGGCACTGTCATGATGCTTGTAGGGTAAAACATTTCCAAGTATATTATTAAGCCAGGGAGACCTAATTTACACAAATAAACTGGGCCTGGGTTGCACAGCAGTTTGGATGCTCTGCTTCCCCAGCTCAGCAAGAGAAGCAACCAATGAAGATTCTCCCTTTTCAATTACTTTTCAGTGCCCTCTACCAGAGGGTATGCAGGTGTTGATATCTGGGTGAAGCAGGATCTGGTTTGTGTGTGATGCCTTCTGTGGCACAATAGCCTGCTGACAACGACTTATGAAGGTTGGTCAGTGGGACTGGAAAGACACTGAAGAAATGTTCATAGCCCTGAAAATGTACTCAACAATTAAACAGCATTTTGGGTCGGGATAAATTGGGATTTTATAAGGTCAGGTCAGATCATAAACATTTGATAACCAAAATTCCCTGAATTCAGATGAAGTAGACAACATAGGACATAGAACACTAAAGAACAGTATAGACCCTAGGACCATGATGTTGTGCTGATCTTTTAGCATACTCTAAGATCAATCCAGCAGCCTTCCCTCCTACTTAGCTCTCTATTTTCCTATCATCCATCTGAATTTATTAAATGTCCCTAATGTATCTGCCTCTACCACCACCCCTGGCAGGGCATGCCAAGCACCCACCACTCTATGTGTAAAAAACTTACCTCTGGCATCCTCTGCCCATACTTTCCTCCAGTCACCCTAAAATTATGCCCACTCGTATTAGCTATTTCTGCCCTGAGGGGAAAAAGTCTCTGGCTATCCATTTGATCTATGCCTCTTATCGTCTATCAAGTCACCTCCATTTTCCTTTGCTCCAAAGAGAAAGTCTATAGCTCACTCAACCTATCTTTATAAAACACACTTTCTAATCCAGGCAGCATCCTGGTAAATCTCCTCTGTACACTCTCTAAAGTTTCCACGTCTTTCCTTTAGTGAGGCAACAGGAAGTGAACACAATATGCCAATGCTGTGTTCCAAAAAAAAACAGGGTTTTACAGAGCTGCACTATTACTTCACAACCTACATCTTAAAGGTATTTTTCCTGGCTCCATTAGCATTCATTCACAATTCAATTCCTAAACCCAGTTATGTAAGAGGTTTTCTTCATTATAGTGTGGTAGTCTTGTTAGCTGGAGAGGAGCGCCTATTGGAAACATTTCATTATGAATGGTAATGGTCTGTAAACCTCTCTGTCTGTATAGCTTGCTTCATTCTGCTTTGTGTTTTTGCTGCATTCAGGTCAGTCACAGAGTGTTTGTAAAAGCACTTTATTCTGACCGTGATTTTAGCTCAGGCTAAGTTAAAGGATAAAAGGGATATTGTTTTTTGAGCACTTCATTAGAATCTGAGTTTTGTTTTAAAGAGGTGCAGCGATAAACCTATCTGCGACGCTGCCTCCAATCCTTTCAGGAGCATGAGTGAATGAAGTTGATCCTTTCTCGTTGAAATTCAATCAAGGGCATTAAAGTGTAAACCAGTTGGAAAAACAAAGAGCTTAGGGAAATCAGATGCGTAAACAACAACAAACATGTACTTTGTAATCTTCTTAGAGAAATTAATGAAGGGAAAAACCCCTGTGCTTGAAAGGATAATGATCCGCTGCGATCGTATAACAGCCTTGGGAGGATGAGTCTGGAGGTGAGAATGAAGCAGACTAGATTAAAGTAAACCCCCACTGGAATAAAGAAAAATTAGGAACAAGGATCACAGCCAACCCATTCACACATCCAAAAAGATTTTGTGGATGTGGGAGCATAAATTTCAGTTTATTATACTAGAATTCACAAAGACTGCAACATTGATACTGTCAGCTATATCGTTTCATTTGATTTTCTTATTTAAAAATAAACTTCCTTGAGTTTAAAAACAACATAAATAAACGATTTATCCAGTGCAAATATTTTCTTCTCATAGGAATTAAGACTTTCTGTTGAAAGTGTATTTACTTTATATCATTTTCCTTTGTTTTTGCTCCAAGCCAATTGCATTGCCCCAACATGCACAGCTATTGCGCTCCTTGATGGACAACTGTGGCGAAGATGCAGATTCATCCTCAAACAAATCATGCAAACAAAGGAAGTAAGTCTTGTTTTTCTAATGATGATGTCTTTAATCTGGCTTTTGATCTAATAGGCTGCATCCTGAAAGTTTGATATGGGCCATTGGAAGTGCTGAAAGATCAGTGTTACAAGGAAATAAATGCTGATTTGATTATAATGTCTCTGATAAGAAACAGCAGTTCTTTTCCAAGAAGCCTAGAAGAAGCTCTTCATTAGTTCTAGTTATCAAGTGATTGTTTCAATCCCTACCAAATAATTTGCAGACTAGTCTCATTCATTTCTGTCAGTAAAATGCATTTACCCATGAGACAGCAAGACTGACCAAATAAAGTCAGATGGCAATACTGTTTCCTTTCTCTTCTGAAATGATAAATGTGCATTTGGAATCGAAGATCATCATCCATCTTTTTTATATATCTTTGGCTAACCAAAAGTTAACAAGCGCAGAAATTTTTTTGTGAACGTATTCCATGAGATTTTGTTCTTCATCTGTTTTTTAACTGAAGCAAACTATATTAAGAACAACAAATACAGACCTTGTAAAGACCATATGGGCAGAAAGCTACATGATGTGGCTACCACTGCCCTGCTTGTCATCCCCAATCATGTTTAGTATAATCCTTGTTTTAATTTACTCTGCTTGTATGGCACCAATCTTGCCAGGGCATTCCTCCGGGTCCCTTCATTCCTGCCATTTATGACAAGGAATATGCAAAGGCACAATTATTCATCCGCTAAGGTGACAGAGAAGGGCTCTGCCTGGGAATATGTTTTCAGTGGCTCAGCATCTTAATGTCAGTTGCTCAAACACTTTGCAGTTACAAGCAATTCTTCAGAGACCATTTTATTAATATGTTGATCTGAGAAGCGATTAGGCTTGGTATACATGAATAAATATATTTATTTCAGCAGCGATAATCTTTGAGACTGATGGTGTGAATAGGCCCTCATAGTTTCCTCCCGCTATATTATTTTAACGTATTTGTTTGGTTTTAGTCGGAGTTGACTTCAGCTGTTGTTTTGTTTATTTCAAGATTATATCTTTAGTTTATTTCACACAATGATGCAAAGTGCAGTCAGGAAAAATGCAAGAAGTCTCAAGTGCGGTATTCTGTTTCTTCATGCCATGATGTATTGCATTTGCCATGGTCAGAGCAGTTTTAACAATGGCTTTCATTTTCTTCTGCTCTGAAACCATTTTCTTTTTGCAAGGCCTATTCTCTGACACTTCTCTTGCCTTTTCAGGGTATCATTTGCAATTTAAAGCTCACCTGGTGTGTGCACTAACAATAGGCTTCAGCATGAAATGGTTCAAGGCCTGCCTGCATGCCTAATGAGGTTGATGTTGAGCTATTTAGCTCTTTGTCCCACCATAATATCTACTTAATGCAACTCAATGGGAGTGGATTGTTGGAAGCGTTAAAGATTCTATTAAGTCTTTACAAAAGCCACTCTATTCTGCTTCTAACTCTATAGCGGTGGCAGCATAAAATTTAAGAATGCAATAGTGGGAACAAGTGGTCCAAATAAGACCATATAAAGAAAATCTGTTAGAAATTTTAAAGAAAGTTTGTTACAAAAAATAAGACCCTTTAGCTACAAGATTATGGCAATTGTTCACCACAGTACAGAATTTGTGACATTCAGAGTTTTATTCAGCAAGTTTAAAGTTAAACACTATTATATTCATCGGCCCTTCAACCTCTTTCATTATTTGCACTTCACTTTAAATGTTTCTAAATCTTATGAGGTCAAAGGGCAGCAGCAAAGGAACAATAAAGCAATATAGATTAATTCACAGGCCAGGCTCCACCTGTTATTTTTGCAGAAGATTATTTAAACCCTAACCTCTTGGAATAACACAAAACACAAAAAAAATTGTATTTATTCAGGCTCTTTAAAAAAATTTTCCTTGTGGGATTTTATCGGGCACGTATAGAGCTAGCCACCAGCCATGAAAAGGAGAATGTAGTAGGGCCAGGATTTCACACACTGGCTTGAGGAGGGGGGTACTAAGCTTTCTTTTCAGACATGGTAAAACCCTCCATCTGGCCACCCTAAACTCTCAGTTAGCTTGTTCAACTTGCTGTCAGCTGATTGGGCTTTCTGAAGCAGAAGTAACCACATCAATAGTGTAAACCCTTGCCACTTGAGAGTATTACATTTCATTTCATGCTTGACTTAATCAAAACTGGGGAAATGAAATTTACACCTTTTTGATGTTCTTTTCCCTGCTGTTTAAGAGAAAAAATCTTAACCCTTTTGATCTTCACAAGGACCTACTAAATGACCAAATATGCCAAGCTGCCAGGAGCAGACGGCTGGCAGTTGCCAAGTTATGTCAGGTCAACATTCAGGCACTTATTGCTGCACTGCTTCAGAAGCCCCAAAATGGAAAATGACAGTTGCTGTAGAAGTGCTGGTTTAATTACTCATTGGTGTGATGAGCCCTCAGATCCTGCCAGGCTCAGGGAGAAGTCTGTATCTCGCTGGCTGTGTGCTACTATCCAGCATCACTGTGCACTGTTTGCTCCTCTTAATGAAACCAGGGTTGTTAAGGCTGTTGGCAGCATCCTGCTGCTCATGGCACTGTGGTTGATCGTGACAAACACATGCAGGAAAAAAAATTAGTTTCCCCCCCCCCCCCCCCCTCGGAAGCTTCCAGAGGCTCGGACGCTCTCCTGCAGGCTTTTCGCTTTTTTCTCACCCTTACTAAAGCCTCCATTTGTGACTTGATGAAAACATTTGTGATAGATAATCAGATGCTTGTGTCTTGCGGGGAACAACGTCCTGTTTGTTAAATATAAATTACCATTAACGCTGATAGCATTGCAGAAGGCAAAGGGTTTTGACACATTTTCAATGAAGCAGGCTGGGTTTCAATGAAGGGAGCCAAGTGCCTGTAAAGAAACTTGTCTGGGACCGTGATGTTCGGACAGTTTTTGTGTGACAAGATACATAGTTTCTATTCAGCTACATGGAGATTATTGGTTACTATAGTTTCACTAATGCTCAATTGAAGCTGATGGCTAAGCTGAACAGAATAGGTTAAAAGGTGCCGATGTTCAGACCCAAGAAACCACATGTTGAGAGTCAGGGACCAAACAAAACAAAGAGCACATCTCCGTGTTCTTTGATGTCTTCTCTGAGGGTTGTAGAATGAGAAAAAAAGAATATTTTGCCCTCAGATAGGATTGCTCGATGGGACCTATGACAATGCTTCAGTGTGAAGGCACAATCTAATGGCTCAAACATAATAGGGCAATAAAAAAACATTCACTGCATGCATATTTATTTTGAATTTATTTGTCATATCTTTTGAAGCTAATATATTTTTCTCCCTTTAACCTGTTTTACCAAAATGAAAAACATTACACCCACTAATGCAACTTGGCCTGTTAGGGTGTGTTTGCATTTATTGGACAAATTGTCTCCACCATAACACTGATCAGTTTAAAAAGTGGGAGAAATTTGTATTTATTTCTTTAACACTTACTGAGGTTCTTGTATCAAATACATGATATGCTATCTTGCCCATTGTTGACACCCAATGTCCAATAGGGATATTGTGTCATCGTGAGGCAGAATACACATCTGATGCCCTGCAACGTCATTTTATTTTTGGTACTGTTGTAAGGTGGAGGAGTGCCTATAGCATCTAATGTTTTTATACGTTGCTTCTGACATAAATCAACACTAGAGGTGACTTTGCATGCTCACTGCTGGAGAGAAGAAAAGCCAAAGCTATCACAGGTAAATACAGGAGCTGCTTAATAATTATAAACCATCCAATATTTTTAAAGTCAAATAGAAAACGTATAATACTCATGCACTTCATCCTAAATCGACTTTTTAAAAATATGCTGCGAGTAAGCGGTGAAGCCTCTGTCTGTTTCTTCAAATGTTTAATCGTTGGTCAGTATTAGGCCCTTCTATAGCAGAACCGAAATTTGTTTTTTTTTAATGACACTGGTATGTTACACTTCACAACAGGGATGAACCACAGGCTCCGAGATTCAGCATGAAATGAAAATGTTACATATACTCAAGATATTTTGGAAGGCAAACATTCATTTGGGTTGGAGCCTCAGGCAATGAGCAGCAACCACCAGTGCTAACATATATTAAATCATGCTCATTGTCTCTTAGTTCATGTTTAATTTATATCCAGCAAGCTCTAGCTCCTGGTTTTCATATAAGAATGTAATTTGTACTAACTGTGCTCACCAAGTAAACACTTTAAGAAAATTCAATCCTTATAGAAAAAAGTAATCAAACAATAGCTTTAGGATCACTGTCCTTGAATTTGAGTCTTTAGTGATGCATCAGTGGGTTTACAATATGCAGAATTACCAAGCATATTAATGACCAGATGCAGTACCAACCGATTCTCCTCACTGAAATCTTCTTATGCAAATACCCCATGAATCCAGTTCAAAGGGATGGTTTCAAAATGAGCTACTACGCACATTCAGATGAGTCCTTTCACTGCCTGGGAGAGGCCCTGTAAAGAAAGTGACGTGAGAGAAGTTTGGACACTTGTTTTTATACTGAACATGATCCTGTTGTTCTAATCTTATACTAGTTTCTTTTGCTCAGTTTGGTTTTTGATTTCTAAGTATTTAATAGAGGGGGATAATCCCACCCTTTGTACCACTATGTACTAAATTTGGCACTCAATGAGAAATTGTTGTGTTTGGTTGCATGTTTAAGCCATCTTTTCAGTTAAGAAGGGTTATGGTATTGAATAGTCTTTTGGATTTGATAATTGCCTGCATTTTGCATAAGAATGTAAAGATTTTATTAGCAAATTAATTAAATATGCTTTGAAGTTTTAATTTGTAAAAAATCATTAATATTTTCTGAACTAAGGATATAAAATGAGTAAATATTTTAGCATGATGTAATTTTGCATTTGGAACTGATAAAAGTATTTGCAAATGATAAAGAAAAAACCAAGTTAAGTTTGGTTCTTCAGCTAAGCTGTGTTATAATGTCAGATGTTCAGCATATAACGTATTGAACTGGTTGATAAAGATGCAGATATGAATTCTAGTTGATGATGCCAAGCCTATTTCTGATCAATTTTTAAGTGTTGGTTATCTAAGAATTAAGGTTAGTTCAAAATTAATATTAGGCTCCCTAAAGAAGAGGCTAAAATACATGTGGAGCTGTGTTGAAATATATATTGGTTAAAAGATAATTAATAGGGTATTGTTTATATGAATCTTTCTTTTGAGTGCTAGTTTTAGTACATAATTATGTCGATCTATTTTCTGCCTTAAACATTTTCGCACAGTTGTCTAAATGTATGAAGAAAAAATTAATCATCATTGATCATTTTTTTTTCTTTTGAAAATTCTGAAGTGAATGATCTAATTTTGGAAGTGCAGCAAAGAGCTTAAATGAAATTTATATTACATTGTATGTAATTACTGTTTTAAATCTCTTGCTCAAGTGAAAGTTAATGACTCAGTGGCCACCGGCGGCAGCACTTCACAAAGCATTTGAAGCCCATCTTTCATTAGATGCTTCATAGGCAAATGGTACTGTAATTATGCAGAGGTATGTAACATTACTTGACAGCCTAAATAAAAAGAAACATTTGACTGTTGCAAAATTGAATTTTTATACAATTAAAAGATCATTTGTGCCATAAGTGTCCAAGAAACTATAAACCCATAGACAGAGTTGAAAGCTTATGCATTGAAAACAGGAGTGAAGTATTCATCCTATTCTGAATATAAGGAAAGGATGCATAATGGAAAACTGCACAACAAAAGTTTGGACAACAAAAGTATAAAACTCATTTTCATTTGAATGCTAGAGATGTCACATCTTAGAGCGAGTGATTCTATGTAAAGAATAAACACACAATAAAACATTTATTAAAAATGAGACAATTAGATTGAATACATATCAAAATGCATGAAGGCTGAAGTATTAAGTATTTTTTTTAAAGCTAGGTGAAGTCTGAACTTAGCTTGTTTGCTAAAAGCATGCTTTTTGTAAATTGAGGTAGATATACAGACAGAACAATTCATAGAACTCCAAATAAATGACTTAAGGAGTTCATGGAAATGTCGTTAATCTGTCTCATTTAATCCTTCTCAATTGATTCCAGTGTGTGCGTAGATTTTGAGAATTGATTCTCAAGCAAGAATGTTAGTCCACTGCACTGCTTCTGGCTGATGGGTATAACACTGATCAAACTTTGTCTGCAGAGGAACATGCAACTTGATTTCACCATCTGTGCCCCATCACCCCTTTCTCCGATCTGGTCTGTCTTCTTCAATTAGTTTGCCACACTTGTTCTTAAAATGTCTATTAAAAAAAACAATCTGCCTACTTATATTTAAATTTTAAACTTTATATTTTTGCATTGTAGCAAGGAGCACTGTATAAAAGTAAAACTATAGACATATAGCTAATTATTCACAGAATGACTGAGCCAGAACTTGTAGTGAAAATCTAAAAGTGTAATGTCAGATTACTGGCACTTCATCACGTAAGTGTCACAAAATTCCGGATGCCCTCACAAGTGTAGAATTCCCAAGCTTGTTAACCATTCTTTGGGATTCTGACAGGTGCTTGCTGATGTTGGACTGCTCACAGAATCTGCCTTAAATGAACCTGTGCCAGGTTAAACTGAGGGATCTGGCTCTGCATAAGATAATATAATTTGATTAATTCAGCTTACTTAAATACTTTTTGTTATTCTCATACAATGGTAACCGCATTGTGTTGTATTTGTTGGAACAGTTCAACTTTCTTGCAGGTCAGGATGGCAAATAATTGCCTCCAGTAGCACTGGACAAGCAATGGTCCAATAGCTGGCAGATAATGATGGCCATTCTGGAAGAGGTAGTCACATAGTCTCACCTGTTTCTGCTTCTCCAGACATGGTAGATGATCCCTTCTGACTCACAGAGTGCAGCTAGTAAAAGCATGGATTATCCAGTTGCAAACCCTTCCCTCTTTGTAGTTGTAGAGGAGCTGGATGAAGACTTCAAGAGAGCAGCTTTCACCAAACACTAGTGGATAGGTTCTGTGAAATGCTTGATCAGCTGGCAGGTCTACTGAAAAGCCTACACGCAAAGGCAATGAACATGAGGAGACTTCATCAAGCTTTGGATCTGGCCTGGCATGAGTGTTGATTCCTTCCTTTCTGGTATGGAAGTGGAGTCATATACTTCACTTCTCTATGTCTTTTACGTTTGTCTTTCATCTTGAACATGTTCCTGGAACTTTGGAACCTGTGATTTGCAATTTGGAGATCATTTGGGTGTTTCAGCACACTGCAGTCTCTGAGAGGATTCGAGGAGATGGAGGCAGTGTGCACGAACCTTGTGGTGAGGAGACTGCGGGACGGGGCACAAACCGATGTTCAACTTCATATCGCCAATTAAAACTTCCATTGTTCACCGATTAAAGTGATGAGGGAGATTGAAGCATCGAGGCGAATGTGGAATGTGAGCACCAGTTATCTGCCTTTTGATCTCTGGTGGGATCTCTCTGCTAATGGAGAGGGGAGACTGCCTTTTGATTACTGGTGGGATCTCTCTGCTAATGGAGAGGGGAGACTGCCTTTTGATCACTGGTGGGATCTCTCTGCTAATGGAGAGAGGAGACTGCCTTTTGACCTCTGGTGGGATCGGTTGCTACTGGAGAGGGGGGAAGGCCAGCCACTGTGCCCAGAAAATGTTACCCAGGTTTTCTGCATTTTGGATATGGACTTGGACTATAGATTTTTTTCAGTCTTATAGTTCTTTATATTCTCTGTTTTTTTGCCTGACCTTTCTTGTTTTTTTTTGTGTACAGTTGAGGGGATTTAGGGGTTGATATGCCCGTTCTATTTTTGTTCATTTTTGTGCGGGGCAGAGATTTGGGGATTGATGATCTTGCTGTCGTTCATTTCTTTCTTGGTTTCGTGGCTATCTGGAGAAGAATTTCAGAGTTTTATACTTTGATAACAAATGAACCTTTGAGTATAGCTCAATTTTAACAGCTGCAGGCCGTTCTTCACAGAGTATGCCCCAGCTTAAGCAGAAGCCACCAAAGAAGAACAGTGAGACCTCCGTCTTTTGCCATCAGAACTGCGCATACCAGTGTTCCAAAGGACTTTGAGGATGTTCGAGCTGTTTAGCAATCTGACCTTTAATAGATTACGAGGACTGCTGAGTCAAAAACCTGAGGAATTAACAATGGAAAGCAAATTATCTGTTTTAGGGATGACAAAATTCATGCTCCCAGCACTGCCATTCCTCCAGTCCTATTGCTATTGTCTGACAGTCAGTCAGCCCAGATCTGGATTGACTGACTGTCAGACAATGGCCATGGTATTTCATTGTGGGCCCAAAAGTCTTGGGTTTGTCCTCCTGCACTATACTGCAGCTTCCCACAGCCAAGCTGCATCCATTGAGATCGGTAAGTGGGAACAGCAGAACAGGGAAAGGCACGGAGAAGACAGGTAGTAATGGGAAAAGTGATGAGCTGATGATTTTCTGGTTTTGGTAATGGTTGGAGGTGTAAAGATGAAATGCAGTGTTGAGTATTGCTCCATAATTTCAGTCAGGAAATAATGGGATGATTAGAAAGAGAGGCAAGGTAACACGGGCAGTGGTGGAGTGGAGAAACTGAGATTAAATGAAATTGCAGCCTGAGAATTCTGAGTTAACCCAATCAGAAAGGAGTTGTCACGGTTGTGCTCCTCCTTTCTCTTCATCCCATTCTACCACAGAACCAGGACAGAGCCCATATTACTTCCAATTTATGGAAAACACAAAAGGTGAACTCAGATGTATAGTTTTACTCTGCAGTGTACTACAGATTGTTTCCAGAATATTCCAAGCATTGGAATCACTTCAGAACATTGGTCCGTTCTTGGGCTTTGCGTGGCAGCAAGGCTATCACTGCGCCTTCACTTCCTGTGCATTGCCTTTGTAGTAGTTTAAGGAAGAGGGAATCAGAAGGGGGCTCATATCTTCTTATCTTTTTTTATGCTTCAGAAAGGATGCCATAATGAGCTGTTGTAATATGGAATGATTGTCACTGCACAATGGATACCAGACATTGTTCAGCATTGTCTTTCTGTATGTGGTTGCAGTTCAGCTAGGTCTTCAGGCAATGAAATTCCTTATGGTTATAAATCATCTCAGTATCCATCTCAAGACAGTAATTTGCTTCCAGCACGTTTAGGAAGCCTGCAGTCTAGGCACTTCCATGTTGCCATATTCTCCTTCAGGTAGAAGGGGGATCAAAATTGAACTCACTGGAGTAGAGAGCACCTTGTGAAGTCTCTATATTATGCTGCAAATTGGAAATGCAGTGGATTCCGGTTTATTGAGCCATTGATTAATTGGAGCAGCTGCTTATTTGGGGCAACTCTTAAAGAACAAAAATGAATTGAGAAAATAGCTGGGATTTTCTTTATTTATTTGGGACACTACACCATTTAATTGTGACTGAAGATTGTTGCCAACTAGCGTCAGTCACATTCACATTGTGTGGCCGTTAGACTCTGCACCGGTGCTTATAGTGAACATTTTAAAATATGTCACTTGCGTGTTTCTGTTCAAACAGTAGTGATTTTTGTCACGGGTAGTTGGTGAGTAATAAACAATATGATAATTCAGATCTGGTTTGCTCACTGCAGTTTCAAGCATTCAAGCTAGGCAAAGCCAGAAATGACTGGGAGTGAAATGAACCAATTTCACTACTTCATCAAGTTAGGAATGATGAAGAATTTGAAAGTATCAAGAATCGTCTTGAATGTTACAATTAAAATGAAGATTTAGAGGATGTAATTGTCAAAAGCACTGTCTGAAAGCAGTCTACTATTGGCACGAGGTGTCCGCACTGACTTTCTTCACTTACAGTCAATCTAAGGAACATGTGAACATATACTGAATGAATTCCTCCATTGATAACTATTAGGAGCTAATACACAGTTTATCATACTGTAGTACTTTTGGTAGTGTTCTAATTTGCTCTGTATTTTAGTTAAATACATAATTTGTTACTCAGTTAAATGGCAGTTTGTCTTTTTTTATACCTTTTAAACTATTTCCATGAAACTTCGGGTAATTGAGGTAGCCACTTAATTGGGCCAAACTGTACTGGTCCCACCGTGTCTCAATCAACCAGAATGCGCTGCATTCCCAGTAACTCTACAGTATGATGATAAAACCAAAGGTCTAGATGCTAGCATTATGTCAGTACCTCCAGTTGAATTCTATCTTTTTGTGTGTTTTCCCCCAGCTGTCAGTCTGTGGTTTTGTATTGCCATGTGCTCCTGTCCCCACTCCTGCTCTACTCCGGCCCCTGTATTACTGAGTACTCCATCTCTCACCTGTTTCTCATTATTACCTGTATTGCTGCCACCTGTGTCTCATTGTGCTCCACCTATCATCTGCCTCTCTGTTTATTGCTCAGTGAATTTCAGTCCTGTGTTTTCACCTGTCTGTTGTCAGATTGTGCCGATGAATTTTCTTGAGTCTTTGCAGTATTCGTATCTGTACTCTGTCGTTCTGAATATCAACTCTGCCTGTTTCCTGATTGTGGATTTTGGATTTCTCTGGATGCTTTGATCTCTGCATGAACTTTGATGCTGACTTTGTTTCCACATTGGGATTTGTTACTCAATTAATATCACTGTGTGCACAGTACTGGGCCTGCGATTGGATCCCTGCTCCAGCGTCCTGACTCCTTAACGTTCTGGTTCCATTGCTGCAGTGAGGAGTGGCAGATGCTGCAAAACATGATGGATTTATGATCTGATTATATATAACTAGTCTGAAAGTGGCCAGTGTTTGCCAACTAAGCAGGACCTCAGAGAGAAACTTTTGAGAGATGATAGGCTTGGACGGTTCTGTTGGAATAAATCTGAGAACGTGGTTGATTTGTACCTGAAATTGGCTCACCAAATTTTGATCTCTATACTCCCTTCCCCCCCAACTTCTTTCTGTTCCAGCCCTACACACTAACAATCTATTCATAAGATTATTAACAAAAACACCAGCTTTTACCCTTGCAAATAGGCTCTAGCCACAGATTATCATATTAATGACCGTCCTCAAATGTTTTAATCTGATAAATCAAACATGATCTGCCATTCACAATTCCCTTTGTTCAGCCATATTTATTTCTATACTCTGTTTGCCTCTTAGACTATAAAATATGGGATCATTATTTGGCCATTTATCCCATTGAATTTGCATTCAATTGCAACTGATTACTTTTCTAGCTACATATGTAGACCTGCCTTCTCCCTATGACTCTTGAGACTCCCCACCCCTTATCAATCAAGAACCCATCAATTGCTGCCTTAAATACCCCCAACAATTCTGCTTCCACTGACCTTTGTGGTAATAGATTCACTATCTTCTGGCTGAAGAAGTTTTTTCTCATCCCATTATCAAGGAGTCTGATGCTGGGCTGTGGATTCTTAGACTGTCCTACTTATGGAAACATCCTCTTCAATCTGTCTAGGCCTTTCAGCATCTGGCAGGTTTTGATGGGATACTCACTCCCTCTAATCTTTGTAGTATTCAATTAATTTTCATGCAACTAATGCCAAACTGACCATGTCCTGGTCTCTTCTTCCCAGCTTAATCAAAGTTCTCATTGTGGAAAACCTGAAGTGGGAATATTTTGAGGCAGAGATGGCCTTTCCGGTTTAGGGTCATGGAAGTCTTGGGATTATCTAGGTTTGTTGCGTTTGGGCACTGCAGATCTCGGACTGTGAAGTAATATATTGGAAATTGCAACAATGAAGCAAAGAAGAGGGTAGCGGCAAATATGACCAAAGTGGGTTTGAACTCTGGACTATAATGCAGAAGTATGGATATTGTGAATTGATTTAAACAACTGGCATCATAAGTCAAAATGAAGAAATTGGTTTCAATTTCCTGTTCTCTACAAGAACAGCAGCTGTGACCAATCATCAGGCTTGCACCTGGTTTCCCATGTTGCTCAGAGGCATGTCAGACTAAATCATCTAAACCTTTTATCTGTACGGAAAGATAAGCCCAGAAATTGCTGTTTCTCGAATAACCATGGCCTGCTGGAAGTCTTTATATGTTGGCTTGCTATTTTAATTCTCTAAAGATCCTCTTCCCCCCTCCCCTCCCCTCCCCACACCTTCTTGGCATTAGGGTGTGAAGTGAATAGGTGGATGCTGGCAGGCCCCCAACACAGCGCCACTGATTCAAACTGGCAATTTTACTGGCATGTCAACCAATAGGAAGAGAGGAGCAACAAATAAGCTGTGAGCCTCAATGAACAAGTAATTAAGCTCTAGCAAAAGTACAGAGATGACAAACCAGTCTGGAGGATGTCGATTGTGATTGAATTGAGAGAAATGCCAAGGGGACGCAAACTTGCTGGAAGGATGCAGAGGAAAGGCATGCACTGAAAAAGACTAACGGGTCTTCCTGCACTGTCACCACTGCCAGTAGCACCTGGTGCACCAGGCCTGGGAGATACATGCACTCATGAAAAAGGACAGAAGAAAGAATGGAATTTATATAGTCCCTATCATATCCCTTTCAGAATATCCTGAAGAATTTTATGGTTCATGAAGTATTTTTGAAGTGTAGTCTATATTATTGATTATAAATTGGGAAACAGAGCAACCAACCTGTCAAAAGTAGAAACAATGCAATAATGATAAGATAATCTCTATTAGAGGTATTAGTTATGGGATAAACATTGTTCAAATTACAGGGCTTAATTCACCAACTGACCTGTAACTGTAAAGGAATTCACCATTCCTTTTACATCAATGTAGGAAAACAGATGGACCTATGGTTAAGGATTCATCATAAAGATGCCACATCTGACACGGAAGCACTCCCTCTGTACTGAAGCTTGAGCCTAGGGTTTTATGTTTAAACCTCTAGGACCATTATAATCACCCAACTCAGACAGAAGAATTTTACTGAGTGAGCTACAGCTGATATCAACAAGATTAAATGCATCAACAATCACAACTTTTATAGAAATGGGAATAAAATTTACAGTATATCCTTGATTGATACTGTGGTGATAAAATGCACAGGAACCCAATATCTGGACACCTTTGGCAGCCAAGTGACTGATGTTACTTATGTTCCTTGAAATAACCTGGATAGTGTTCCTGGCACAAAATTTAAGTTATGGTTGCCTTGACAGTCTCTGTTTATGTTGTCCCGATGTGTGAGGTTGTCTTTGGTCTTTGTGAATAAGATGCTGGAGATGTGTAACTGACTCAGCCTCCAGCAACAGAAAGCTGTGTCTGGGGACGTGAAGTGAATAGGTGGATGCTGGCAGGCCCCAAACACAGTGCCACTTGGTTCAAACTGGCAATCTTTCCCCAATTCCCCTTGCCCTTATGGTACAATTGCCACCGGCATAATGCTGTATGCCAGCAGCAGTTTGCAAACTTTAATGATGACAAAGTCAGATAGGTTATCAATTGTTTGAAAGCAAAGTTGCCCCCAATCTGTTACAAGCCTTATCCTAAATTTATAATATGAATACATTTGAAAAAATTGTTTTAGTATTCAAAAATCAACAAATATTCTTAATGAGCTACCAGTACTTTGATAACCTTTGGACACTGGTTCTATTATATTGAAGGCTCTGCTGTCTTTTCTGCTCACCTGCAGTTTGGAATAATTTTCAGCTGTTATATAGTTTTTTTGTGCCAAAGCCATAAGTATCCGAGCCATAATTTTTCACCAATTCAACAGAGAGAGGCTGCATGGACTTCTGGCACATGATAGTACCTGATACCCATTCCACATAGGTAGCATGTGAACACTTCGAAGAATTTTCCCAAGCTGGCAAATTATTCTCCTTCTTGCCTTGATGATTAATGCCAGTTAGTGCCAATGATGATTAGATTTGCATTGCAGATATCTTAAGGACACAATATATACTTCAAGTCATAATGAGTGCTCCAAAGTTCTGTAACAGTTTGTAACCAGTGCTCAGTGTGCAAGAAGCTCACGGAAACTGTTGAATCCTCTCACTGACCTTATTTAAAATTCAATATAGTCACACCAGTTTTGCTCATTGTTAATACAATGATAGATGGTGATACAGACTTTTTGAGGCAAATGAGTGTGAGGAAGCAAATCAACATTACCTAAGTTGCTATGATGCTTTTGAACTGATTGGGCAATGACATTTCAAATGTTTGCGCTAACTTAACTTCCTTGCATTGTTGGCTTCTTAACTTCTGCAATCCTAGTAGTAAGTTGATTGTCTTGCATACCATCCATACAGGGCAGTTCATTTCAGTAGTGCTTTGAGGTCATACAAAATAAAACAATGATAGAGGGCAGAATAAAGTGTTCCAGTACAGGTAGACAGTAAGGTGTAAATTCATAATGAGGTAGATTGTGAGATCAGGAGTCTCATCTAGTTCTACTAATGAACCATTCAATGGTGTTATAATTGTAGGATAGAAGCTATCTTTGAGCCTGGTGGTACACGCTTTCAGGCTTTTGTATTTTCTGCCAGATGGGGATGGGTGGGAGAGAATGTCCTGGGTGGTGGGATCTTTGATCATGCTAACAGTGAGAAGGGCAGACAAAAGCCCATGGAAGAGAGGCTGGTTTCCATGAGGTGCTGAGCTGTGTCTAGAACACTCAAAACTTTCTTGCAGCTACAGGCAAAGCAGTTGCATTAACAAGCTACGATGCATCCAGATAGTATGCTTTCTATGATACATCAAAAAAAAAGTTGGTGGGGGGTCAAAGGAGACATACCAAATTTCTTTAGCCTTCTGAGAAAGTGGAGGTGGCTGTGAGCTTTCTTAGCTGTGGCATCCGAGTGGTTAGATCAGGACAGGCTGTTGGTGATGTTCCCTCTGAGGAACTTGAAACTCTCAACCTCCTCGACCTCAGCACCATCAAAGTGAACATGAACAAGTGCTCTGCCCCCCTTCTTGAAGTCAATGACCAGCCCTTTTGCTTTGCTGACCTTGAGGGAAAAGTCATGACATCATGTCCATAGGCTCTCCACCTTCCTGCACTCTGACTCATCCTTATTTGAGATAATGTATCAATCATCAAGTTGCCTCAAGATATCTTTGGAAAGGATTCATACAACTTACAGAAAAGGAGAAACTTCTGATTTATTTTATTCGATCTAAATTGTTATTGAAGTTTACATTTAAATGTAACCCACAAATGTAATAATAATACTTCTTGTGATTTGAACCAGATAGCCTTGTCTTAAGCACATCAAACACGCTAAAGTTGTTTATATTAACATTTGGCAGACCAAAGCTTCACATTATTAAGCTGCTTTATTTCATTGTGTGTGAATGGAAAGTGAGCAAAAACCACAGTTAGATTCACTTATTTGCAAACATCTTTCAAATTATCTTTGCTTAATAATAGAAAATAACTAGCAGGTGATGCTTCCCCACATCAGTGGGTTATCTTCCATAATAACTGTCCTGAGTTCTGGCCTTCAGTGAAGTGGATACACATTCTCTCACTGCCGTCTGAAACTACTGCTTCCTCTTCATCCCAAACAAATACACAGGGGCAGAACTAAGTAGCCTAACTTGGCAATGACTCCTGCTGTGTTCAAATAAATAGAGTTGTCGCAGCAGCAAAGACTGTGAGTGATTACTCGAATGCTAAGCTATCTTTCATTGTTTACACCACAGTGGTTCAGACATCCCATTGGAATTCAAATTTACATTTTCCAGTCCTGCTCTCCTGTGACATTGATAACCAATGATAAATATATACTCAGTCAAGTGATGGGGATTTATTTCTTTTATTATGTAGTGTGTAAACTTTGACTGCTTGAATTGGCATGGCGCTGGCCTTGGTGTTTGTGCTTTTTTTAACATTGTGGATTCCAACCTAAAACACCTGTAAGGTCTTCACAAATGCACTTACTTACAGTATATAGTATCAATGTCAATACAGTAGATGTGAAGAGGATGTTTCCTTTGGCGGGGGAGTCTAGGGCCAGAGGGAACAGCCTCAAAATAGAGGGACGTTCATTTGGAATTTCTTTAACCAGACGGTGGTGAACCTGTGGAATTCAGCTGAATGTGGAGGCCAGGCCACTGGGTGCATGTGAGGCAGAGGTTGATAAGTTCTTGATTTGTCAGGGCATGAAAGGTTACGTGGAGAAGGCAGGAGAATGGGGTTGAGAGGGAAATGGGTCAGCCATGATGAAATCTCAGAGCAGACTTAATAGGCCGAATGGCCTAATTCTGCTCCTGTGCCTTATAGTCTGATGATCTTATATGATCATGTGCAAAGTAGACCATTTCAACTGCATGCACATTGAACCTTAGCTCCCTTTCCATAGATTGTGTGTTTCATTCATTTTCTTTGTTGCATTGTAATGAAAAGGTATACAGCTTGTCCAATGGGATCACACTATGTCAACACAGAATCATAATCATGGGATAGTATTTTACAGATTATTGAAACTAGTTTGCTCCTAAAGAAAGTAATTTTGCCTGCACTCCAATTCCAAAGTCTAGAGTGTGGTACTAGTGGCTTATTAATATATACATTTCACTAAATATAAGTGGCATTTAAAAAAAATTAACAACTAAAAAATTTTGTCCACTCGCTGGTTTTAAGAGTCTTTCTGATCACCTACGGTTATTGATAAAGAAATGGACTGTTTATTATCTTTTAGTTATATTTGGGCTGTTTGGTTCTGCAGATGAACTCAGAGGAAGTTCCACTTCTTTGCTGAACTTGCCTGGGTTTAGAACTCCACTTCCTGGCATCATCACTGGATTCAGCTTGGACTCGGTTCATGATCAAGTGCCTCACCATCTGGACTTGGTTCATTCACAGCAGAGCGGTGGAATTTGTCACCAAATTCAACTAAATATCTCTTGGCTTTGTAAACCTCTACTGTGGGCCTCGCATCCCTCTTGAGTGCGCCCAATGGGAAGTGAGGGCTAAGACAACAAACACATTTTACTTGACTCTGCATGCTTCCCTATATCAAGAACTTCTGCAGCTGCACATACAGCAGTAATGAGTGGAGTGGTTGTGTACTTCAAAAACAAAATCAGCCAGCTTTATTTCACGCTGAGTTTTAAATCTTCCTGCAAAACTTGAAGAGTCTTTAACGTAGACCTCAACTCATCTACACTACACTCTGTACTAGTACACGAACCCATATTCTAACACTAGTGCAAGAATCTTGAACAAATGGATATAGCTACAAGGTAAGGGAGTGATTATTTAAAGCTGAGGTGCATAGGAACATTTCTTCACAGAGGGTGGTGAATCTCTACCTGGAGGTGGGGGGTTGTGAAAGTGGGATTTAAAGAGGAAGTGGAAACATTTTTGAAGGATCAGGGAATTACGGGCAATGGGGAACTGGCTCGGAAGAGGAGACAAGGTCTGTGGCTGACCAGCCATGATCATTTTGAATGGCAGAGAAGGCTTTAAGGATCCAATAGACCACTTCCACTCCTATTTTCTTTAGTTCACTTGAGGGACTCTCTGCCCAAAGCAACAACTTCTCATTTCATTATGCATGGAAACATTTGGTTACTCATGGCATGGCTTTGGATAGTTTGTTCCTACCATTTCGATGAATACTCCATTTGTTTATCAATATTTTGGCATAACACTATCCACATATTTCTTGTACTTGCTTTTATGTCAACTGTCCTTTAGTGTGAAGTTCAAAGCTATCAACCATAGTCATTTCTATCAAGTAGGGTCCACCACTCCAAGAACGTTATGTGATGCACCATTCTCACATGACAGCTCAGTGTGACAATTATGGAATGGCTTCAGTTCCCATTCAAACATTGGTTATCTTCTGTCTATGGATCATTTTCAATAGTGGATCTTGTCTGCAATTTCAGATGTAGCCGCTAGGATGTTCCTCAGGATGCACTTAATGTGTAAGTTGCCTTTCACGACCAGCTTCAGAGGTCTCCTGTTGTAACTGCAACACAACATTCATAATGGTGCTCTGCTTGGAAGTCTTGTACACACTTGCAAGGTTTCATTGCAATATAACAGATCCATTTTGGGTAAGTTGATGCCACAACAGTAGTATCATTGAAGGAGATCTTCACTTGCTGAGCTTTGCTTGCATTCATCATGTGCACTTTGTTGCTCTTTTATTCACCTCTGTTTCACATGTCTTTACACAATGATGCAATGATATGAGCAGCATCACATGGCCTTGAACAAATGGCATGATATAAGACATAAAAGCAAAATTATCCCATTCCGCCCATTGAGTCTGCTCTGGCATTCCATCATTGCTGATTTATTATCTCTCTCAACCCCATTGGCCTACCTTCTCATAACCTTTGAGTCCTTACAATCAAGAACATATCAACCTCTATTTTAAATATATCCAATGATTTGGCTTCCACAGTCATCTGTGGCAATGAATTGCACAGATGCACCAATCTGGCTAAAGAAATTCCTCTTCATCTCTTTCCTAAAGCACATCCTTCTATTCTGAGGATGTGCCCCCTGGTCTAGACCCATCCACTATAGGAAACATCTTCTCCACATCCAATCTATCCAGTTCTTTCAATATTCAATAGGTTTCAATAAGATTCCCCCTTCATTTTTCTATAATCCGGTGAGTACAGGTTCAGTTCCTGCACCGTCCCTAGGACCAACTAGATTAATATATCATATCGATCCAAGATTAAGATTGTACATTATTAGCCTATCAACTCTGTACCTCTGCTTAATGCATCAACTCTAGGCCTCTGCTTTCTTCTTTACCGATTGTGGGCCATTGACATCAACCTTCAAGGTACATTACTCATTTGAAAAGTCACATTTTCTTTACTTTAACTTCATGTTGTGTTTGTATCATCTCTTCAACTATCTCCAAAGTCAGAAGATTTTCTCCTTGTACTTATGGTAATTATCGGGTTATTTTGGTTACAAATGCAATGATTTATTCTTGTTAAGATTGTATTTATTATTGCCGGAGCAAAGGATTTGATCTCAAATAGTATCTTTTGAATATGTTGATAGCCAAGTATAGCTGATGATTCTTATTAACACTAATTTATGCATTAGAAGTTATGGGAAAGAAGTCCAAATTTTGTGAAGTTTTTATCTTTATCAATTGTGTACAATCCTTTTAAAGTGATAGCAGATATTATCAGCTACAGCATAATTTTGTTCGACATTGTATTTCCATTTGGCAGCGAATTTTGTTTACCTTGCTGTTATTGGTTTGGTCCTCTCTGGTAACACAAACACATAATTTTGTTCTGATTTACCCAATACATTCTCAACTTGACTCCTAAGAGCACATGGAATTGGTCTGGGCTTACAGTAGACCAACCTTACATCCTGTACCAGTGTGATTTTTTTTCCGGTATTGTCTTTGAACATATTAACAGTGCTTTATGTCAATATGTGACTTCAAAAAATCATCGTCAAAGTTCTTGGAACAGATCATGCCTGAACCTTGAATCTGCACTGGCCTTTTGTGACTGCTAGTTCCCAGCATCCTGCAGGTTCTGCTGTGGCGACCATTTTGCAAGGCAGAGCATGGATCTTGAGTTCTGCCTGGACCATCCTTCTGACAGGAAGCACAATCCTTTTTAATTGTTTCTAAATGTCTAAATAACAGAAATTAATTTAATAAATTAGAATCATGCATTTATTGAAAACACTTCCATCTTAAGTAAGTTGATTAAGAGCAATAGTATTAAAGTACGGAAATTAATGAAAATGAGGAAATTAAGATACTTAGCATAACTTACCCCTTTAACAAAGATGCTGATCTTGTTCTAATAATGGGATTGTGCAGGATGGCAGGCTTGTATCTGAGGAGCTAGACATAATTAAGAACAGCAGAACATAAGAAAGTAGGAAGAGGTGTACTGTATGTGGGTCACTCAGTCCCTCAAGCCTGCTTCGACATTTAATATGACAACAGCCGATCTATACTGGCTTCATCTCCTTTTCAGTTCCAATTCCCCATAGTCCTTAATTCCATGATCTTTCAAACATGCATATTTCTTCATCTTAAACATAAATAACAATCTGGCCTCCACCTCCCTGAGAGAACTCTAGAGATTCGCTAACTTCTGAGAGGGAATTTTTACGCACGTCAGTTTAAAATGACTGTCCCTTATTTTGTAACATTGTCCTCCCTTATATATTATTTTTATTTAGAGATACAGCATTGTAACAGGTGCTTGCAGACCAACCAGCCACACTGCCCAATTACCCCCATGTGACCAACTAACCTACTAACTCGTACTTCTAAGAAATGTAGGAGGAGACCGGAGTACCTGGAGGAAACTCACACAGTCACAGGGAGAACGTACAAGTGTCTTACAGAGAGCATCGGAATTGAACCCAGGTCACTGGCACCGTTGTAGAGCTATGCTAACTGCTACACTACCATGTGACTCTCTCACAAACATCTCAGCGTCCTCTACAGTGCAGAGAACATAATGAGCGTGCACTATGGTCATCAGTTCCCTACTGATCCGCCAACTGAAGATCAGTGTATTCTGGCCCTATCTCCCAGTCTATATCAGGCCAGCTCTATTTTCGACATCCACTAGATCTATGGGCAATTGTACTTACTTTTATGTTAATAGTGCACTCCGTTCACCCTCGCCAGATTACAGCAGTGGTTTGTATAATGGTAAATGACAGAGCTTGCTTTACAAGTATCTTGACTGATCATTGAACAACCCACACCAGTATCAATTCACGAATTGCCAATCGTGACATTTAATCATAAATCTCTAAGCACTGTCAATACAATTTGTCACATGAATAACAAATAATTCCAGTTTCCCTCTGTCTCAGCAAACTTTCAAAATATGAAGTTCTCATTTATTTTAATTTACAATGCTACCTGAATTGTTCCTCTTTGTTTTGGGTTTTGAAATGATACCATTGTTTTGCTAAGTGATACTCTTGGCTGTTCTAAACTCACCAGAGTGTGGTAAATGGTGATCACTGCTACTGACAGCATTGGTCTCTCCAATACATTTGTTAGTCAGTTCCACAGCTTTGGATTTTGCAACTGGTCTCTGATTTTGGAAAACAGCTAAACTGCTTGCCTATGATGGAGGCAATTCATGTACAGTCTTGGATGACTTTCTAATGACAAATCAATTTTACATGCAAGCTTGAATGTCAGATTTTGCTTTCTTAACTCATAAACACAAGATGATGGAAAGCCAGAGTAACACACACAAAATGTCGGAGGAACTCAGAAGGTCAGGTGGCATTTATGGAAAGGAATAAACAATCAACATTTCGAGCCGAGACCCTTCGCCAGTCCTGATGAAGTACAAACATTTGTATCTTGGCCTGAAATTTTGACTCTATTCCTTTCCGTAGATGCTACCTGACTTGCTGAGTTCTTCAAGCATATTGTGTGTGTTACTCTGGCTTTCCATCATTTGGATTAAACTAACTTTCAGTTTCTGCATATTAACTTTAATTAAGGTAACTTTTCTCTTTTATACCACAAGGAGTGTTGACAGCATTCCATCTGCTTCTGACCCATTCTCCATCAAGAATTTGCTTTTTCATGTATGCCTCTCACATTATTTTGCCCTTTCACTTATATCAGCTTCTCCTTTAGCCTCCACACTTTAAAGGACCTAACTGTTTGCTCTCAAGCATGGTCATATTTGGCAAGGCACCTGACTCCGTTGATACCTAGATAACAATGTGTCCATATGCATGGTAATATCACAACACTAAAGTACCGTAGTCATCTTGTGGCTGCATAGATATTTTCAACAACAGACATTGGGCTTTTGGTAACACTGGATTTCCTTGTGTTATATATTGGAAGGAAAACACATTCGAATCAACCACTTCTGAGACTGTGCTTACTGACTGAAAATGTTGCATCAAGCTACCTTCTCTTCTGCTGGTTCTGCAGATATTTCTATGGAGTAACCATCTGCTCTCACATGGATCTTTCTCTGCATCCAAGAAGAGTGTCTTAGAGTCCCTGACTTTAAATAGTAGTACAGACAATTTCAGCAGTGGTTTTGGAGCTTTGTATCCTTTATGTTGTCCCAAGCAGCAAAGTGATTCTGAATTCTGATTCAGGGTAGACTTGTTGTTTCCTTCCTTAACTAAGAAAATCTAAAGTTTTGCATATCAGTTGGAAACAGCAATTCCCTATGTAAACCAGCAGGAGGAAACTACTACAGAAAGCAGATGTAATGCACAACATTCTCTTAAACTGAGCATCAACCAAAATGTTTAGGTGTTTATGAAAAGTGTGTTTTATTCTGTTAGCTAATTAAAAATTGTTATAATCTTCTGTGGGAAGTTACATATATATTTACACATAAAATATTATATGTTTGCAGCACTCATTTGAATTGAAACTACAATTCAATCTACTTAGTATAAACAACTTTTTACTACTAGGTGCCATGCTGAAATAGTGGTTATCTTGAAACTATTACAGCTCAGAGCATTGAAGTTTGGAGTTCAATTCCAGTGTAAGGAGCTTGTATGTTCTCCCTGTGACCATGTGGATATCCTCAGGGTGCTCCAGTTTCTTCCCACTAGGTTACTTGGTCATTGCAAATTGTCCTGTCTTTAGGCTAGGGTTAAATAGCTGGACGTATCTCTAAATAAGATTTTTTAAACCATTTTAAGTCATAAGAGCTGGCACTTTAGAATGGAACTATTCCACCGATCAAGTATTTTACTAATATTTCAGTTCAAATTTTGTCTTTCAATTGTGAGAACCTGCTGACTTGATACCAACAACGAAAGAAGAGAAACCAAAAATATAACTGAACTGCTTCAGTATAATCTCAGTACATATCTATAATAAAGGGTAACACAACTTTGGGTGTATTTCAAGGCAGTAATGCTTCTGTAAATACCAAAGATTTTTGATTTCATCTAAATCCATCAATATGTTAGTGGCTTGTAACGTGATATGTATCGTCATGGTCCTTTAAAGACAGATTGTATATTCTAATGTTGACACTGACAGCTTCTCAATAATATGCTTTTATACATGTTGATCCACAGATTAGTTCTACATGTTATATTGAATGGTATCCAATGATTAAGGTTGTTTCTCTGAAATTGGATATTTTTGTTGTGGTCGTCATGGTGATGGATGCAGAGTGCCATAATATTCAAACATATATACTTGCACATGTCTGCAAGTTTTCTTTCCCCCTTTTTGTTCTGGGTGGTATGAAACTGGAGAAGAGGAATGGAGTGGAATGATCTTCCAGAAAGTAACCCATGTGTTTTAATGTTTTTCTTTTGCTGCAGAAGCAGCTAAGCTTCATGTCTTTGTGTTGACAATCCCCCTCAGGTGCTTCTCTGACACTTACAGTGAGACAGCTAGGTTATGAGCATGGTTAGGGAGATGCAATTTGCTGCACATAGTTTGGATTGAATATTGTTACTTCATTTCCTGTTCTCCAGGCTACGAGTGATGTTTGCAGAGAGGTTGCAGGATTAGACATACTTATTGTTGATTCCAGGGTCTTTGCTCAGAAGATCAAAGTTATGACCACAATAGGCTGTTTTGAGTGCTACTGGATATGTCTTTCTGAACATAATACATCCTGCAGACTAGCTCTAATTCGTGAACAGAACTTGGGTGAGTCAATGGAGAAAAAGATTGTGGTGGGTATGTAAAGCGTAACTTAGCCAACGGTGGGAACTTCATGCTCCTGTTGTGTGCATAGTATTTTGTTCTGAGAAAAGATCATCTTTATTTTATTTTTTTCTTCAATTTTCTCCTTTTAAAAATGGTCTAAGTCTAGTTCTCATAAGATACGTTGTACCTGGAGCTGTAAATGAAGCATGGGAAGAGCATATGTCTGATGGCTTTCTCTTCTTTCATGCACATAGAAACAGTATGGAGGAAAGTCAGAGGAAATATTTGATTAGGAGGAAGCTTATAAAGGGTCTACTTTACTTACTGTCACTGAATTGATGCAGTAAGCTTTATTGGTAAGATTGTTCCCTCAAGGTGAAGATAATGCATGATGTTCCACAATTGCTCTCCACTTGAAGCTCAGTTTGTATGCAGGGTCATTTGTTGGGGATGCTAGAGCTCTATGTCAAGCATTTTGTATTCAACCAGAAGATAGAAATAGTAGTAATACAGAATTGGAAGAAGCAGTGAAGGTCAGTTTCCTGGAAAATGGTGTTAACTGGGGAAAGTTTGAGGGAGCTTTTCTGGTTTAGGTAAGTGAGAAGGAGGACTGTGGCAGTAACTTTATGGTTTGGCATTTCCTTAAATTTTCACCTTTCTTGATCACAATTGTTCACAAATCTGTCAATTCATCGATATTTTCTTTCCCCCCACAGATACTGCTTGACCTGTTATGTTGCTCCAGTAGATTGTGCTTTACTTTGGATTCCAGCATCTGCAGTTTCTTATGTCTCCTGTTCACAAATTTTCCCCAATTCTGATTAAGACATAATGGTCATGTGATCTATTTGAGCAAGTTTCCAAGCAACAAAGAGGTGGTCATAGGAGGCAGAGGGGTGGCTACGGGATTGCTTCAACTTGGTGGACCGTGTTGCGTTCACGGATTCATTGGAGGATCTGTGCTGATCAGCTGGCTGGATTGTTCACCGGTATCTTTAACTTCACACATTGACAATCCAAGATACCCACCTGCTTCAGTTATACTGGTGCCTAAGAAGAACATGGTAACCTGTCTCAATGACTATCATCCAGTAGTACTTCATCCAATGTGATGAAGTGCTTTGAATAGTTGGTAATGAAACACATCAAGTCAAGTCAAGTCACTTTTTATTGTCATTTTGACCATAACTGCTGGTATTATACACAGTAAAAACGAGACAACGTTTTTCAGGACCATGGTGCTACATGAAACAATACAAAAACTACACTGAACTACATAAAACAACACAAAAACTACACTGGACTACAGACCCACCCAGGACTGCATAAAGTGCACAAAACAGTGCAGGCATTACAATAAATAATAAACAAGACAATAGGCACAGTAGAGAGCAGTAAGGTCTCAGTCCAAACTCTGGGTATTGAGGAGTCTGATGGCTTAGGGGAAGAAACTGTTACATAGTCTGGTCGTGAGAGCCCAAATGCTTCAGTACCTTTTCCCAGATGGCAGGAGGGAGAAGAGTTTGTATGAGGGGTGCGTGGGGTCCTTCACAATGCTGTTAGATGATCTTCTCAGCTGACCTCACTATCCGCTGCTGGGCTTTCTTTACAATGGAGCTGGTATTGAGGGACCAGGTGAGATTCTCCACCAGGTGAACACCAAGAAATTTAGTGCTCTTAACAATCTCTTGCCTGAGGAGTAACTTGGATTTGTTCTGGTTTGCCCACTGTCTTTCAACTCTGGAACACCTGGACAATGAAGATATCACTCAAGATACTCTTCATTGACTACAGTTCGACATTCAACACTATCATCCCCTCAAAACTAATCAATCAGCTTCAAAACCTAGGCCTCCATACCTCCTTTTGCAACTGGATCCTTGTTTTGCAACTGGGGACTTGCAGACCCCAGTCAGTTTGGATTGGCAACAACATCTCCACCACAATCTCCATCAGCACAGGTGCACCATAAAGATGTGTGCCTAAACCCTCTGCTCTACTCGCTTTATACTTATGACTGTAAAGTTAAGCACAGCTCCAATGCTACATTTAAGTTTGCTGATGACACCACTGTCATTGGCCAAATCAAAAGTGGTGATTAATCAGCATATAGAGGGAGACTGAAAATCTGGCTGAGTGGTGCCACAACAATAACCTCTCACTTAATGTCGGTAAGATTAAGACCGTGATTATTGATTTCAGGAGGAGGAAACTTGATGCACCATCAATAACTCACGCCGAGACTTAGGAAGTGAGATATCGGCTTTTATTGACTGAAGAACAACACTACATCCTGGGGAAAATGAGGGAGAGCAGCAGGCCACAGTCGCCTTTATACAGGGGTCTGTGGGAGGAGCCACAGGGGTAGTCAGCAGGGTCTTGGGAGGAGCCACAGGAGCAGTCAGACAGGTATATCTAGTTCACCACAAAACTGGAGGTCCATGGGCCAGTTCTCATTGGTGGATGAGAGGTGGAGAGAGTCAGCAAATTTAACTTCCTCAGTGTTATCATTTCAGAGCATCTATCCTGAGTCCAGCATGTAAGTGCCATTACGAAGAAAACACAGCAGCACCTCTTCTTTCTTAGAAGTTTACAAAGATTTGGAATATCATCTAAAACTTTGACAAACTTCTATGGATGTGGAGAGCACATTGACTGGTTTCATCATGGTCTGATATGGAAACACCAATGCACTTGTATGGAAAAGTTGACCAAATGTAGTGGATATGGCCCAATTCATCATGGGTAAAGCCCTCCCCAGCAGGTCTACATGGAGCACTGTTGCAGGTAAGCGGCATCAAGAAATCACACCATCCAGGCCATGCTGTCTTCTCACTGCTGCCTTCAGGAAGCAGGTACAGGAGCCTCATGACTCACACAACCAGATTCGGGGACAGTTATTGACCCTCATCCATCAGGCTGTTGAACCAGAGGGTATAATTTCATTCAACTTCACTCGCCCCATTACTGAATTGTTCCCGCAACTTATAGACTCACTTTCAGGGACTCTTCATTTCTCCACATTTATTGTTTATTTACTTATTTCTTTGTTCTCTTTTTGTATTTGAGCAGTTTTTTTTTGCACATTGGTTGGTTTGTCCATCCTTTTTGGGAGGGGGCGGTCTTTCATTGATTCTATTGTGTTTCTTGCATTAACTGTGAATGCCCACAAGAAAATAAATCTCAGGGTTATATATGGTGACATATATGTACTTTGATAATAAATTTACTTTGACTTTGAATATTCTAGATTTCTGGCTTCTTAAATAACATGACATTGTAGTAAATATTTTACTATTCCCAGCAATAATATATTAATATCTTTAAGTTAGAAGCTAACTGCAAAATATAATGAGCTCTAAAACTACTTTGGAACCAGTAAAACAAATTTTAACTTTATTAACTTCCTATTTAATTAATTAAGAGTAATACACTAAAACTGTGCAAAAACCCATCCACCAAAAAAGAACCTCTAGCCTCTCTTTGCTAGAAATAAAGGGGATGCACATTTACTTAAAGTTTTAATGTTATAGGTCTAAAAGTGAGCGAAAGATATTCTGAGGTTGTTATATCTCCCAATCCATTACTAGACATGTCTATGTCCCTTCTACACACCACAGAGTGAACTGCGTAGAATATTGCAGTGATTCTCTTATTCACTATCATATTTCTAGCCAGTTGTTAATGGTTATAAAAGGTTTGTCTCATAAAACGTATTTAGAAGAAAATCCAATTTCAGCAAAAAGAATGAAGAAGACAGATTTTCTTTAGCAAACACGAGGAAATCTGCAGATGCTGGAAATTCAAACAACACACACAAAATGCTGGTGGAACACAGCAGGCCAGGCAGCACCTATAAGGAGAAGCACTGTCAACGTTTTGGGCCCAGACCTTTCGTCAGGACTAACTGACGGGAAAGGTAGTAAGAGATTTGAAAGTAGTGGGGGAAGGGGGAAATGCAAAATGATAGGAGAAGACCGGAGGGGGTGGGATGAAGCTAAGAGCTGGAAAGGTGATTGGCGAAAGTGATACAGAGCTGGAGAAGGGAAAGGATCATGGGACGAGAGGCCTCAGGGGAAAGAAAGGTATTTAGTTGTTAAATTAGTTGTTTGCCTGTTCTCCATCTCCCTCTGGTGCTTCCAACCCCTCCCCCTTTCTTTCTCCCGAGGCCTCCCGTCCCATGATCCTTTCCCTTCTCCAGCTCTGTATCACTTTCGCCAATCACCTTTCCAGCTCTTAGCTTCATCCCACCCCTTCCGGTCTTCTCCTATCATTTTGCATTTCCCCCTCCCCCCACTACTTTCAAATCTCTTACTATCTTTCCTTTCAGTTAGTCCTGACGAGGGGTCTGGGCCCAAAACGTCGACAGTGCTTCTTCCTATAGATGCTGCCTGGCCTGCTGTGTTCCACCAGCATTTTGTGTGTGTTGTACAGATTTTCTTCATTTTTTTTCCTTCTTGGTCCTACTGAATTGCTAGTCAATGTGGTAACATATCGATGTTACAGCATCCTATGGTAAGCCTATGTCATCATTAATTTCTGCAAGTGGCACTAACGTCGGTCAAATATGAAACTCTATTGGTGTGTATTTTTACTTCAACCCTGCAACAATTATTTTATATTTTATTGTATGGTTATATTGAACATTTCCTTAAACCTCTAAATCTTTTATTCAGGAAATGCTGATAGGATTATTGGAAAATCATAATACTATTAGTAGGAGTTAACAGATGGGTTAAAAAGGGAAATTATGTTTCAATGTTCTTGTAAGAAATGAGGGGAATCAGTGTCTGCCGTATATCTTGACTTTTAAAAGATGTTTGATCAAGAGTTGCATAAAAAATTGTTGTTCATAACAAAGGCTCACACATTTAAGGAAATATATCAGCATGGACGGGGGATTAGTTAAATGGTCAAAAAAGCAGAGTTGAAACATGGGTTATTTTGCTTTTAGCAAGACGTTTCTAGGAAGGTGTCAGAAGAATCACTGTTGTGAGTTCAGCTGTTCATAGTTTATACTAATGATGAAGATAAAGGAATCATGTCTAAATTTGCTGATGAAACAAAGCTATATGAGAGACTGGGGGAGATGTGAAAAGTTGGAAAAGGCCAATAAATGAAAACATAAGTGGCAGTTGGAATGTCACGGTGGTAGTGGGGTGTGGATGCTGGTGAAGGTAAGATTATTCATTCTGATGGGCATGAGGTACAAAAGAACAGCATCTTTTAAAATATTGCTGTTTCAAGGGCCTTAATGTCCTTGTGTGTAAACAATCCAATGATTAATTTGTTAGCTCATACTACAAGGGAATTGGAGTGAAAGAATTTGGAATTATTTACTGCAGTTGTACAGTTTTGGTGTGTAACTCTAAAATCAGTACAGCTGGTGTTCCTTGGAATGATTACGCGGTCCAGAGAGTTGTCCTATGTGAAGAGAACAGTGCGCAAGAGGAGTCATAAGTATTGGGGGTGTTTAAAAAAACCCTTCACTACACGGGAGACTGGCAGCCTTGGCTAGCATTCTTATTTGTCTGCTCTTTGTGTGTGCTTAACTAGAAAACAAGTGATGAAATTAATCTTTAACTTTATTTTAGTGAACATTCCTGAAAAAACAAACCCAGGGGAAACTGCTTCCAGAATGATTATTTTCTTTAATAACAACGAGACTATTTTTTCCCCACATTTACAATTATAATGTTGTCAGTTCTCCTTAAATGTTGATGCATGTTTTCCAGTAATGCAAATAGAGCTGTAAATTTTTCCCATCAAAGGTCACAAGCTGTTCTTATTGGAACGGAATTGAGATGCAATTCCCTCATGGCAATGGAAGGAAATTGATAGCTGAACTGGCTTTGGTCTGTTCTGCACTTCCATGCAATATTGTATATGGACGTGGAATAGTTTTCTCTCAGTCCATGGGAACTGCATGATAATTCAACTGAAAGGTCATTTGATGTCTCAGCACATGGATGCTGCACCCTTCAATTCCACTTTAAACAAAAAAAATTGTAGTGTGCAATTGACCCAAATGTCAACCATCATGTTAGAGATACATTGGGGTAAACAAGTACATGGTTGGATGGGTGAAATGTTTATATATCTATAGACTTGAAACATGTTGATATTAATATTTTAATTTCAGCATTTATCCTTGTATATTTCATAGTTGTCTGGAAAGAAAGAGGGAGAAATGGAAGCTAAAAGGGAATCAGTAATAACATGAGCCAAAATGGATAACAATTGATAATTAATCCAGAGCATTTTCCCCTGAAAAACTTGAGTCATCATCTAAACTTAAATTATTTCACAAATTCTTCCCTAAAGAGTACTCTGTTTGAATTTCAGAATCAGAGTCATGCTTCGTATCACTGGCATATATGGTGAAATTTGCTAACTTAGTGGCAGATGTACAATGCAATAGATACATTTAACATCAGAGAAATGTATACAATATACATCCTGAAGTTCTTTTTCTTCACAAACATCCACGAGAACAGAGGAGTGCCCCAAAGAATGAATGACAGGTAAACGTTAGAACCCCAAAGCACCCCCAAGTTCCCCCTTCCACGCACAATTCATGATAATATAAAAAACTAAATCAATTTAGTGAGTACATGTATTTATATTAAATAGTTAAAATTAAAATAGTGCAAAAACAGAAATAATGTTTGTAAAAAGTGAGATGGTGTTCATGGGTTCAATGTCCATTTAGGAATTGGATGGCAGAGGGGAAGAAGCTGTTCCTGGATTGCTTAGTGTGTGCCTTCAGACTCCTGATGGTAATAATGAGAAGAAGGCATGTCTTGGGTGATGGGTGTCCTTATAATGGACGCGGACGTTCAGAGGCACTGCCTCTTGAAGATGTCGTGGGTACTGTAGGGGCTAGTACCCAAGATGGAGCTGACTAATTTTACAACTTTCCGTAGCTTTTTTTGATCCTATGCAGTAGACCCCCTCCCAATACCAGACAGTGATACAGCCTGCCAGAATACTCTCCACAGAATATATGATCTAAGGTGTGAAGAACCATGGAGATTACATCTGCCTTAGACCTATGGTGACATTGGGCAAATTGCAGTGGGTCTAGGTCCTTGCTGAAGCAGGAGTTGATTCTAGACATGACTAAACTCTCAAAGCATTTCATCACTGTAGATGTGAGTGCTACTGGATGATGCTCATTAAGGCAGCTCCCACTACTCTTCTTGGGCACTGGTATTATTGTTACCCTTTTGAAGCAGGTGGGAACTTCCAACCGTAGCAGTGAGAGGTTGAAAGTGTCCTTGAATACACCTGCTGGTTGGTTGGCACGTTTTCAGAGCCTTACCAGCTACTCCATTGGGACCTGCCACCTTGCAAGGGTTCGCCTTCCTGAAAGACAACCGGACATTAGCCTCCGAGGCAGAGATCACAGGGTCACCGGGTGCAGCAGGAATCTTCACAGCTGTAGTTATATTCTTCCTTTCAAAGTAGGCATAGAGGCATTGAGCTCATCTGGTACTGAGGCATCACTGCATTCATGCTATTGGGTTTCACTTTGTAAGATGTAATGTCCTACAAACCCTGCCAGAGTTGATGTGCATCCAATGTTGCCTCCAGCCTCACTCGGAATTGTTTCTTCACTCTTGAAATAGCCCTCCACAGGACATATCTGCTTTTCTTGTACTGGCTTGGGTCACCAGACTTAAATGCCATAGATCTAACTCTCAGCAGACAATGAACCTCCTAGTTCATCCATGGGTTTTGGTTTTGGGAATGTACAGTGAGTTTTTGTAGGCACACATTCATTTCTGAAGGTGGCAGCTAATATCTGTACTGAGCTTTCCTGTCAGTTTATAGCTGTGATAGATCATTGAACATGGGAGCTCGTTTCCTTTCACTATGCATAAATGCTATCTGTCATGTTGAGTATTTCTGGCATACTCTATTTTTATTTCTGGTTTCCAGCATCTACAGTATTTTACTTTTGGAAATCTCCCACAAACTTTTCAATCTGTATGTAACAAATGGTATAACATTACCAGAGTAACTAATTTTTGGCACGAAAATGTGGATACATTGAAAACAAAATGGTTGATGATCAAAATCAAAGCATGCCATTGCATGTAATAAACAGTACCAGTAGTCTGACAGATAAATTACTTCAAATCAGTATCTTACTATATTGCTGAAGGCGCTTTGCTTCCTTTTTTAATATAAAAGAAAATTATCAGTCTAGTGTTAAAGAATGAAACATACTTTTGTCTCTTTGATCAATATACTTTACTCCCTTTAATCATATTAAGTAGAATATACTCTTGTTTCATGTTAAATAATGAATTGTATAGAACACTTACAATAAGAATATCAAACCAACATTTTCCAGTATCATTTAATATCACTTGAACCACAAGACAAGAATAATCTTGAATTCATCCTCTTGCATCTGTTAATGTTCATAATTTATACTGTTTACTTTTCATGAAATTTGCATATGTTAGAGGTGTTTTAAGTGTTTTTCATCAAGTTTTCCAGAGGCAGTTGTTATAAGATCACTTCTCAGTGGTTTCTGCATGATGGTTGATTCATTTAAAAAGATAGTCTACTGTCCAGTGGCAGAAATCCTTTGCATTGTATTTTAAAAACAGAGTGATACTAATTGTGGATTGTCAGGGTGGAGTACAGTGAAACACTTCAAATGACAGTTAAACACTCAAAACAATTCAAGGTATTAGTGAATATTAAGTGAACTTTGGTGGTATTACTTCATGTCGAGACACAAATTATACTGTTAAGAGCAAAGGATATTAAAATATGGAAATGATTAAAATTTGCTGATTGAATTTGGAAAACTGGTTTACAAGAGTGCTGCTTTTCTCCTATATTTTGATCACTTTAGAGAAATCAATCAACATTGCTTTCCTAATTCTCAGCTTGGTACACTATAGTTACATAATCAAATTACTGAATATTTGACAAAAATAAATTTCTGAATTTCAATCAATTTCCAGAGTAGTTGCCTGAGTTTTGGTTCTGTAAGTTAAGTTATTTCAGCTGGTTTCACTAACCAATGATGTCTGATGCTGGAGTACCTGGTGGCACAGCATAAAAAGAATGATAAATATGTCCTTTTAATAACCATCAAACTTAAAATGTCATCAACAACAATAACTATATAACAGAGTATGTACTGTGTTCTATATATTTCAGTAATATTTGAGTAATATTATAAATTTATTGTTTGATTAAGCATTCTTGTTTGTTTACATAATTCACTATGGGCTGTATGTACAATATATGTAAATTGCATACGTCATTACACCACCACATCATATGTGAGCACCTCACAAAAAAGAAGAAAAACTAAAACAAAACTTCTCAGCTGTTTTGCTTACGATTAGTTTCTGGTGTTACAAAACAACAGTGGTGATGAGAAAGTCTTAAAATGAACCTGAGATGACTACCTATCTGTTGAAGTGCAGCAAGTTTTTCTTCGGAAGGGGAGAGAAATGTTCAAGTTAAAAAGAAAAGGCAGAAAACGGAGGAAATTAATAAGCAACCAGTACAGCCATGGGTTCATATACAATGAGTACTAGGTGATAATAATAATAATAATAATAATAATAATAATAATAATAATAATAATAATAATAATAATAATAATAATAAAAAAGCAGAAATGGTTGGCTGCATTGGAAAGATAGACGTGTGTTTGATTGCACAACAGATAACTGGATAATGTATACTGAATGAATTAAGCAGTATTTAAACAAATGAAATAACCGATGTAAAATGAATGCCAGTTCTGCTGAGTGCAAAAGATGGAAAACTATAGTTTGCTTAGAAGTCTAACTGCTCCAACCAAGCCAGCCAAAATGAGCTTTGCTAAGATTGTAAACATAATGCAGGAACATTTAGAACCAAAACCATTGTTGATTGATTGCGGAATGCTTTAGGTTTCATAAGCGGAATCAAACGGAAGGGAGTCTATTTCAGCTTTCGTGGCTGAATTGACGAAATTTTCCGAGCGTTGTCAATTCAGTGAAGGGCTTAATGATGCACTGAGAGATTGTTTATTTTCTGGAATCATACAAGAAAGCAGTCAAAAACAGCTCCTAACTGAAGCAACTCTCATTTAAAAGAGCAGTTGAAACTGCTGTATCAATGGAAACAGCAAACAAGAGATGCAGTTCTCTTGCAGTGAGGAATGAAAGTGAGCGTGAACAAAAATGCAGCATCTAGACACAAACCTGGCTGGCTGAAAAAAAAATGTATTGCCCTTCTGGCTGGGACTCACATACACCAGATCAATGCAAATTTAAAGGCTAAACTTGCAGAAAATGCAACAAAACAGGACACGTACAAAGAACATGCCAGGCAGACAAAAATAAATAGGTAGCATAGGGTAGAGAAAAGCTTAAAAAAAAAGTAAAGTTACAATTTCAAAAAGAGCACTAATCTGTATGCTATTGATAAAAATTTGATAATGATGAAAGTGACACAGGACTGAGTAGCCTTGGATTCACAATGTAAGAACTAACAAGAGACAAGCAATGGGGCTTATACCAGAAGTGAACGGCAAATTAATTAAAATGGAATTGGAGACTAGCTTGGCTGTCTGAATGGAGTTTGAATGGTATTTCAAAGATACTGAAGCCTGCAGATAACTAAGAAATTATACTGGAGAAAAGATAACCTGTGTGAATGACATTCATAACAGTGAAATGCAACAACCAACAAGTCACATTGGGCTTGTGTGTGGTTAAAAGCAGGAGGGCCTGTTTTGTGGGGCTGTGATTGGCTAAGGTAACCACAACTTGATTGGAGATCTATGTATAATATGCACGTCACATCCCCTGGATATAGTCAACTGAAAGCAAATTAAGAAATGTACTGGATGATGCCAGAGTGTTCAAGTTTGAGTTTTCCAATGACATCCAAATCAAGGGTAAAATAGCATTAAATGAAAATGCCACACACAAATTTTATCAAGCCTGTCCAGTTCCTTATACCATCTGTGATAAAGTAGCCAGTAAACTTGATCGCACGGAGGCTGAAGGAAGTCTTTCCAAAGTTGAGGGGAGCCCATTGGAAATGTCAGTGCAAATGTTGAGTGGAGTCCATGGTAATGTTATACCCCACTTGGAGTACTGTGTTCAGTTCTGGTCACCTCACTACAGGAAGGATGTGGATACTATAGAGGGAGTACAGAGGAGATTTACAAGGATGTTGTCTGGATTGGAGAATGTGCCTAATGAGAATAGGTTGAGTGAATTTGGTCTTTTCTCCTTGGAGTGATGGAGGATGAGGGGTGATCTCGTAGAGGTGTATAAGATGATGAGAGCCATAGATTGTGTGGATAGCCAAAGGCTTTTTCCCAGGGCTGAAATGGCTGACATGAGGAGGCATAGTTTTAAGGTGCTTGGAAGTAGGTACAAGGGGTATGTCAGAGGTAAGTTTTTCACATGGAGAGTGGTGGGTGCATGGAATGCATTGCCAGCGAAGGTGGTAGAGGTAGATACAATGGGGTCTTTTAATATTCTCTTGGATAGGTACATGAAACTTAGAGAATAGAGGGCTATGTGGTAGGGTAATTCTAGGCAGTTTCTAGAGTACGTTATATGGTTGCCACAACATTGTGGGCCGAAGAGCTTGTAACATGCTATAGATTTTTATGTTCTATGTCAGTTGGCCCAGTAGCCAAAAAGGATGGGTCTGTCAGGATCTGTGGCGATTTTAAGGACAAAATCAACTCAGCACTGAAAGTAGATCAAACCCCTCTCCTCAGGATAGATGATATCTTTGCAAATCCTTCTGGAGGGAAATGCTTCAGCAAAGAGGACTTAGTTGAGACCTACCCTACAGATAGAGATGCAAGCATCCAAAGTGTTTCTCACCATAAACACTCACAAAGGGCTTTATCGCTATAATGGGCTTATCTTTGGAGTCACATCTATGCCTGCATTCTGATGGAAAGCTATGGACCAATTGCCGCAAGGCTGCTTGGATGACATCATTGTTACCAGTGAAGAGAAGAAAGAACGTCTCCAAAATCTCAAGACAGTGTTAAGAAGATTACAAGATTATAGGTTCAGAGCACAATACAACAAGTGTGAATTCTTTAAACCAAGCATCACTTACTGCGGTCACACCATTGTTACACAAGCATTATACAAGTCTGTTGAGAAAATTCAAGCAGTGGTGGATGCTCCAAAGCCAAAGAATGTGTCACAGTTGTGGTCCTTTTTTGGATTTGTCAATTACTATAACAGGTTCCTGCCAAATCTGGCTACTGTGCTGCACCCACTTGAACTCATTACTACAGATTGGGAAGAAATTGTAATGGACAAAGTAGTGTGAGATGGCTTTCCAAAAGACAAAGGAAATGTGACATCAATCACTGTACTCACACATTATGATCCACATCGTCCAGTGAAGCTTGCCTGTGACATAGTGCAGTCATGTTACGAGTGATGGAAGTGAACACCCCACAGCCTTTGCATCGTGTTCCCTTACTGCTACAGAGAAATTATGCACAGATTGACAGAGAGGCCTTGTGTCTGGCTTAGAGTGCAAAACATTTCAACCACTACTTGAATGGGAGCAAGTTTACCCTCATTACTGATTATCAACCACTGGCGTCCATTTTCAGTCCACAGAGGGGTTTCACTAACAGTAGCAGCATGAATGCAGAGATGGGCTCTGTTTCTTAGAGGACTCAATTACAAGATTGGATTTGAGAGGAGAACTAATCATGGAAATGCTGATGGATTGTCCCATTTACTGTTGAGAAAGAAAGTCCCTGAAAAGTTTATAAAAGCAGGCACTCCTCTTGACGTATTCTACCTAATGCACATCAAAAGTCTCCCTAGAAAAGGCCCCACACTGTCTCAGGTCTATATGGCCACCAAAATAGCTGGAATGTGCAGCAGAAACTCCATTTCCCTCATTTTTGCCAGCACTGAGATGAACTTGCCCTTGACAGAGGTTGCTTTATGTGGGGATTGAGAGTTGTTGTACCATCCAAAACTAGAGTATTGGAGGAGCTACATGCTGGTCATCTAGACATGGTCGAAATAAAAGCATTGGCTCAAAGTTTTATCTGGTGGCCTGGGATAGATCAGCAGATTGAGCATCTTGGTCTGCACTGTTCAGAATGCCAATATGTCCAGAAGATGCCAAGAGCAGTACCTCTCCATCCCCGGGAATGGCTGTATTGGTCTGACAGAGGATTCATGTGGATTTTGCCAGACCAGTCATGGGGACAAATTTCTTGGTAGTAGTGGATGCAGCTACAAAGTGGCCAGAAGTGTTCCCAATGGCCTCCATTACAGCCCCACACACTGTTGACATGTTGTGACGCCTCTTCTCAAGGACTGGTGTTTCAGAACACTAAGTCAGTGACAATGAACCACCGTTTGTTGGGGAACAGTTTCATTGATTCATGAAAATCATCCACAGCAATTAAATCTTCAGTCCTGAATGCCAACAATTCAAACTGTACTATGTTTTGGATGTCTACATAGTAGTTCTATCATACAGTATACTGTGCAAGATGACTGGAGAGCAATATATTAAATATTTGAGTTGAGATGCATTCTATATTGAGTTGGAGTTTATAGCTAAGCAGGGAGGAGCATAGTGTATTTCAGTATTAATATAATATTGTAAATATATTTGATGAAGTTTTCTTTCATAATTCATTATGAGTTATATGTACAAAGTACATGAATGGTATACATGATTGTGCCACCACGTCATATGTGAACGCCTCATTAAAAACAGAAAAACAAAAGTAGACAAAGCACATCCCAACTGCTGTGGGTTTTTTTTTAATTAGTTTCTGGAGTTACAAAACTTAACAGTTAATAGTAAATGATAAGATTCTATAAATAATGTCAACTGTACCCATCATAACCTGAAGAACAAATGTCATTCTGGTCTATGAACAGCATCTTACTAATACTTGTGATAAATTCTGCACACTGCACATGCTCAGATGGTAGAATATTTAGAAGTGCTGGAAATGAGCAGCTAAAATTCCAGTCAGCTGACAGAATAACTGTTAAAGGAGAATATAAAGGCTAGATTCTTACGACACACACAAAATGCTGGTGGAACACAGCAGGCCAGGCAGCATCTATAAGGAGAAGCACTGTCGACATTTTGGGCCGAGACCCTTCATCAGGACTAACTGAAGGGAAAGATAGTAAGAGATTTGAAAGTAGGAGGAGGGGGAAATGTGATTTCAAATCTCTTTGTATCTTTCCCTTCAGTTAGTCCTGACGAAGGGTCTTGACCCAAAATGTCGACAGTGCTTCTTCTTATAGATGCTGCCTGGCCTGCTGTGTTCCACCAGCATTTTGTGTGTGTTGTTTGAATTTCCAGCATCTGCAGATTTCCTCGTGGAGGCTAGATTCTTGGTCTCTTGCCTGCATTAGGTGCACCTTCACATTTTGAGAAATGGTAGGCACCTTGTAACTTCTGTGCAACAGTAAATCCAACAATTTGGGTTAACCAAGGAGACTTGGCACACAGCAATGGATTATGGTGGAGAACTGGACTGACTGGTTATAGGAAATGAATTCAGTGCCTCACAGTCTGCACATGGTGTCAACATCTTCTTTTACCTTTATCCTCTCTCTTCATCTCAATGAACCTTTTTCACTTCAGATATTCAAGAAACGAAACCCTGCAAACAGCTGGAGAGAGAGAAGATGATTCAGCAAAAGATGATTATGCTGAAACAACTTTAAATGATCTCAGACTTGGCCATCAGCCCAGAGACTGATACATGTGATTCTATCTGCATAGCTGCATATGATGGGATACCAGACACTTACCAGAGACAGCAGGAAGGAAGGTGAGATGATGGTCATACCTCCAACAGCATCCTGGAAGAAATTATTTCCATACAATTTAAGTCCTCATCGGCTTGGCAGCTGCAAACAATATATAACTATTCAACCTACGTTGTCTCCATAATCAGAAGGAAGATCACCACAAGTGCAGTCGTCAAGCTGCAGTAATCAGACAATACTTGTGTCTGAATGCATTTGGAGACCAAATTCTAAGTAACTATCGTCTTGTTTACCTAAACATACAAGAGAATAGAGTTTACCATGCACATCTGCAAAACATGGTCCTCTACTTGTCCTTAAGATTTAAGGTTGATTAATATCATTTCCAGTATACAAGTGTAAAGGAGAACAAAATAATTGTTACTCTAGATCTGATACAACATATAAAAATACTCCCCAAGATAAAAAACATAATTAATTTATCATTGGTCTGTGAAACCAGCTGAAGTAACATAAGTTATAGAAACAATACTGTAATATAAATACACGAAGTAGCTTATATACATAGATTGATTATATGTATATAAAGTGACACTAGGTACAGGAGTGTCTGTTCATGAGGTGACTGACAGGAAGTGATACAGTAGTGGTGGTGCTGGGGTGGGTTACTGGGTGGACATATTAATCAGCCTTGCTCTTTGGGGAAAATAACTGTTTTTGAATCTGATGGTCCTGTGTAGATGCTACGCTCTCCCTGTTGAGAGTCATTGACCAAGGGTGAGTGGGATCCTTCATGATATTGCTAGCCTTTTTCCAGTCACTTTCTGTACACATACCCTTGATGGTGAGTAAGCTGGTGCTGGTGATGTGTTGGACAGTTCTGACTGCCCATTGTAAAGCCTTCTTGTCTGCTGCAGTGTAGTTTCTGTATCATGCAGTGATACAGTGTGTTAGGATGCTGTATACTCTGCATCTGTAGAAGGTCATTAAGTTTTGATGTGCATAATCGAGATTTCTTCAGCCTCTCAGAAAGCAGAGGCGTTGATGAGCTCTTGATTATGTAGGATGCATTTTGAGAGCACAAGAGGTCGAGACCCAGGGGTTTGAAACTGCTGACAGTTTCCACTGCTGTGCTGCTGGTGTAAAGAGTGGTGAGAGTACTCCTGGATTTGATAACCACCTCCTTTGTCTTGTTGACAGGTTATTTACCTGGCACCAGGCTTCGGGTTCTTCCACTTTCTCTCTGCTGTTGATGATGAGCCTCACCACTGCCGTGTCATTGGTGAACTTGACAGTGCGGTTTCTCGGGTGTTTGACCGTACAGCCGTATATGAACACGATATACAGCAGTGGGCTCATCTGCGGGCACCCATGTTGAGGCTGATGGGGAGGGAGAAGTGGTTGTGCATCCTGGCTCTCTGAGGTCTGCTGGTTAGGAAGTCCAACACCCAGTAATTAATTAATTAGTACAACACTGCTCACCAAGATTCAAGAAAGCACTGGGAAAATGTGGACAATTCCCACAAATTGGGAGTTACCTCTCAATGACAGCAGACGTGGGTGATAAAATCTGTCATCATCTTCAATGCACCAACACAGTCTGAGAAAAATCAGATGTTTCACAATCCTGGCACACTCTCTTGGGAAGAGATCTCTAGTTGACAGATTGAATGATTCAAGGATTTTCTCTAAAAATACAACATGACCATTGACTTTTGAGAATCCCTGGCCCATGACTGATCAAGATGGAGAAAGGACTTTTGAAGTGACATTGAGAAATTGAAATCCATGTATCAAAAGTGCATAGAACCCATGTTAGAGGGAACATAGAAGGAGTGCATCTCTTCTAAAACTACTCAGGCACTATCTGACATCATGTGCCAAACCAGTATAGTCTGCAGTTCCCAGGTTAGTCTCAACAATCACTTCAGAGCCCAGAGAACTGGAAAAGTTATTTGTGTCCTGTTATAAAAAATATTTGTGTCCTGTTTTGAGAATGTGTTGACAACAGTTGGAAATTTCAGACACTTCCTCCCTTTGAAAAAACAGTGGCACCTCAAGCATGGGTATTTCACTCAAACTGAGGTAAGAGATCTGCTTCATAGTGACCATTGCTGAATATGATCGCCTGAGAACCTCCCTCTTCCCTCTTCCAAAATTTACCATATGCCCAGTCATGTTAAATTTGTGGAAGACCAAACTGGCTGACCATATTGGGAAGCAATTTTATGACAAGCCTTTGAACCAAAATATGTAGCACCTTAGTATCAGTCAAATTACCCATAATTGACAACGTAGTCTGTATCCAATTATAAGGTTCCAAATGTTCACATGATTGCCTCAGTAGTTAGAATAATTAATCCAAAAACTAATATGTTGATTATCACAGGAAGCAGGACTGGCAGGAACTTTAATTTACTAAGTTAAAGATCAGAGCTCTTGTGCGATAAAGAATGACTATTGGCCTCAGTCTACCTCAATGATCTTGCACTTTATCACTTAACTGCACTGTATGTTTCCAGTAGCTTTTATACTTTATTCTGCATTGTTATCCCAGTTCAGTGCACTGTAATGGTTTGTCTTTATAAACAATATGCAAAACAAGTTGGTACATGTGACAATAACAAGCTAATAGTCCACGTTAGATAAGGCATAGGCTGGTACAAGGTATCTGGAAATAGCAGCTTTTAATTGGATCAGAATTTCATATCTAGCCTACCTGCTGGTGGAGGTTAGTAGATGCAAATACAAAACCAACAAAGTCCCATTACAAGTGAACCCCAGTTGCACATTGTAGGAGGCATTGTAATGACTAAAATGCAAATACTTCAATGTTTGATTGTTGCTCATAATAATTAAACTCAAACTTTTGATGTTAACCTTCTCGAGTACAAATAAAACAAATAATGAATGATACAGAGAACCATTCTAAGAGAGGAGTTAAGCCATTGAGATAAAAACTTCTTAAGATTTGATGACTTTTACACCTCCATTTTGAACTCTTAATTATGTGATCAGCTCCACACATTCACCTGTGAGTTGTAAAGTTCCAATGTGTAGTCCCACTCCAGAGACATGAGGAGATTGACATTGGCACAGTACTGAGGGAGTGCTGAATGATTAGAAGTGCAGTCCTTTGGTCTCTTATGAGAATGTGAAAGATTTCATGGTACAGTTAAAAATTTGACTGTGGAGTGTTATTTTTGGTGCCCTGATCAATATTTATCTCCAAGTTATTTTTCTTATATATAGAGAGAGTGATTGGATGAGACTTTCTCATGCATGGTACTATTTTTTTCTTGTGAATTGTGAATAGATGCTGTCCAAAACTGGATAGCAGACTGCAACAAAGTTCTTTGTAGATGTACAATGAACTTGCAAGAATGTAGTCAAGTGCTTTCGTACATAGGTAGTGTATGTGCAACACTCTGCTGGACATGCACAGTGACACCAAATGGTATCTTAAAGCCAGGCACAACATCCTCAAGAGTATTTATTTAGAGATAGAGTGTGGAATAGGCCCTTCCATCTGCATCATCCAGCAACCTCTGAAAACTCTAATTTAACTCTAATCTAATCACAGTGACTAATGAATCTAGCCAGTACTTTGGACTGTGGGGGGAAATGGAAGGACCCAGAGAAAACCCAGGCATTCCATGGGGAGGAAGTACAGAGAATGCCGGGATTGAAATCTGAATTCTAACATCTTAAGACCATAAGACATAGGAGTAGAATTAGGCCATTTGGCCCATCGAGTCTGCTCCACATTTAAACATGGCTGAACCATTTTATTCCCCTCCTCAGGCCCAATCTCCAGCCTTCTTCCTGTAACCTGTGATGCTGTGTCCAGTCAAGACCTACCAAGCTCTGCCTTAAATACACCCAGCGACCTGGCCTCCACAGCTGCCTGTGGTAATAAATTCCAGAAATTCACCACCCTCTGGCTAAAGAAATTTCTCCACATCTCTGTTTTAATGGATGCCCTTCTATCCTGAGGCCATGCCCCCTTTTCCTAGATTCCCCCAACATGGGAATCATCCTTTCCACATATTCTCTGTCTTGGCCTTTCAACAATCGAAAGGTTTCAATGAGATTTACCTCTCATCCTTCTAAATTCCAGTGAGTACAGAGCCAGAGCTGTCAATTCTTCCTCATATGATAACCCTTTCATTCTCAAAATCATCCTTGTGAACCTCTTCTGAACCCACTCCAATGCCTGCACATCTTTACTTAGATGAGGAGCCCAAAACTGTTCACAATACTCGAGGTGAGTGCTCACCATTGCTTTATAAAGCCTCAGCATCATATCCCTGCTCTTATATTCTAGACCTCTTGAAATGAATGCTAACATTGCATTTGCCTTCCTCACCACTGACTCAACCTGCAGATTAACCTTTAGGGTGTTCTGCACAAGGATTCCCAAGTTCCTTTGCTTCTCAAATTTTTGGATTTTCTCCCTGTTTAGAGAATAGTCTGCACATTTATTTCTTCTACCAAAGTGCATGACCATGCATTTTCCAAAATTGTATTTCATTTGCCACTTCCTTGCCAATTTTTCTAATTTGTCTAAGTCCTTCTGCAGCCAACCTGTTTCCTCAACACTACCTGCCCCTCTGCCAATCTTCGTATCATCTGCAAACTTGGTAACAAAGCCATCTATTCCATCATCTAAATCATTGATACGCAGCATAAAAAGAAGAGGCCCTAACACCGACCCCTGCGGAACACCACTACTCCTTGGCAGTCAACCAGAAAAGAGTCCTTTTATTCCCACTAACTGCCTCCTACCAATCAGCCAATATTCTAACCACACCAGTAACTTTCCTGTAATGCCATGGTCTCTTAACTTGGTAAGCAGCCTCATGTGTGGCACCTTGTCAAAGTCCTTCTGAAAGTCCAATATACAATATCCGCTGCACCTCCTTTATCTATCCTATTTGTAATCTCCTCACAGAATTCCAACAGGCAAGATTTTCTGTTAAGAAAACCATGCTGACTTTGCCCAATCTTGTATTGTGTCACCAAGTACTCCATAACCTCATCCTTAACGAATGTCTGCACCATCTTCCCAAACACTGAGGTCAGGCTAACTGGTCTATAATTTCCTTTCTAGTTCTCCAATACAGTGCCTTCTCCTGCAAGTTTAGGCACTGAGAAATTTCACAAGGATGGCTCATCCAACCTGCTGTTAACACTTGGCAGCAAATGAAAGGAAATTGAATGAAAAAAATGCAAAACTTATTTTTTTTAATGAATACCAAATGAATTGGGTTGCTGCTTGTACTCTAGCCATGACTGTTGTAAAGCCAAACAACCAGATGTGGAACATCTGGATGCTTGGCTTAGAAGAAACTGAAGCTACCATTGCACTCAATGGCAAGCACAACAGCAGAGCGAGAAGTCAGATGCACCAGCTTGTCTCTAATTCCAGAGGGAACCACTGGCTACATCTTAGCCCAGTCTAGCCCATGACCTTTTCACTATTATTTTGGTCTTTATGGAAACCTGCTCACTATGTGTTAGGTGTTGATATTACTGAACTGTCCACACTGTAAGACGTGATCTATTGGAAATGCTGTGAGGCACGCCGCAAGGAAGAAGGACACCATACAAATACAAATCTTTGACATGAGATTCTGCAGATGCTGAAAATCTTGAGCAACACACACAAAATACTGGAGGAACTCAGAAGGTCAGGCAGCATTGATGGAGGGAAGTAAATTGTCAATGTTTCAGGCTGAGACTCTTCATCTGGACTGGAAGAGAGCTCAGCCAGAATAAAAAGGTGGAGGAGCACAAGCTGGCAGGTAGTGGCTATTTCCAGGTGACAAGGGGAATGTAGGTGGATGATGAAGGGGGATGAAAGGGACTGATACCATTTCATGACAGTAGACCATGGAATAAAGGAAAGAAGATTGAGAATAAAAGTGAAGTGATGGGAAGATTTTGAAGGCGGAGAAGGGGAAAAGAAGAGATGAAAGGGCCACAGAAACGAGGGAATACAAAGGGAGAGGGAAGGAAAACAGAGGGGAGAAGTTACCAGAAGTTAGAGAAGTCAATGTTGTTCGGCTGGAGGCTCCTCTGGTCCCATTGTGGCTCTAGCAGAAGCTGTGCACAAACATGTCGGCGTGAGAATGGAAGTGGAATTAAAATGGATAGCCACTGGTTGTTGCAGTGGACAGAATGAAGGAGATTGACAAAACAGTCTCCCACTTTGCAACAGGTCTCACTGATGTAGCGGAATCTGCACCGGGGGTAATGGATGCAAAAGATGATTGTAACAGACTCACAGGTGATGCGCTGCTTCACCCATAAGGACTGTTTAGGACCCTGAATGGTGGTGAGAGAGCTAGTGTAGGGGCAGGTGCAGCATTTAGTAAAGTAAACAGGGATAGATGCCAGCAAGGAGATCAGTAGGGAGGGATGAGTGGATAAGGGAGTCAGAAAGAGCACTCACTGTAGAAAGCAGAGAGAGGGATTGAAAAGATGTGCCTGCAAGTGGGACCCTATTGATGACGACAGAAGTTATGGAGAATAATCTGTTGGATGTGAAGGCTCATGTGGTGGTAGGGGAGGACAAGGGGAACCCTATCCCTGTTATGTTGGCAAGAATGGGGTGATGCCAGACATGTGGGATATGGAGAAGGTACAGGAGAGGGTAGCGTTGATAGTGGTTGAAAGTAAAACTCATTTTCTGAAAAATCGTGGATGTTCTGGAACGGATGTTCTCATCCTGAGAACAGATGTGACACAGGTAGAGGAACAGAGAGGAGGGATTCATATTTTTACAAGTGACTGTGTGGGGAAAAGTTTAGTCGATGTAAATGAGTGAGTTTGTAGATTTGTAAAAGATGTTGGTGGATTATCTGTTTCCAAAGATGGAGACATAGTGATCAAGAATAGAGAGAGAAGTGTTAGATTGACCAGGTGTATTTAAGAGCAAGATGGAACTCGGAAACAAAGTTGATAAAATAAATAAATAATCGAGAAACCAGCCAGGATTCCCTTCATTCATTTGGGACACTCTACCACTTAATTGGGACACAAGACTGTTGCCGAACAATCAGTCGTATGCACTTGTGTGGCCTTTAGATACTACACCGTGCTTAGAGCGAACTGTTTATAAATAGCGTCAGTTGCATGTGCTTGTGTTATGTTCTCTATACGAGCCAATGGATGCCTATTCAAAAAGCAGTGATTTTTTGATTTTTTTTTAATTGACTTGAAAAAATTTCGGACCCTTGCCAAGATGCCAAGAAAAGATTTGACACTAGCCGAAAAAATTACCTTACTGGACGAAGGAAAAACCATCCACCTAACACCACACGCTGCCAGCTGGCAGAGATAACTGGAGTGTTGAAGTCTACAATGTACAATATGAAGGTCGTCTATTATCTGCACTAAGTGTCTGTGCTGATTTTGTTCATTTACAGTCAAAAGAACATGGCAGTGAATTCCTCCATTGATAACTATTAAGAACTAATACAAATTAATAATACTGTAGCAATGGTGGTACTGTTTTAATTTGTTTTGTACTTCATTGAAATATATAATTCGTTACTCAGTTAAGCAGTAGTTCGTCTTTTTTAAAATACTTTTTTAAACTACTCTAATGAAACTTCAACTAACTGGAGCACCTGCTTAATCAGATCAAAATATATTGGTCCCAATGTGTGCCAATTAACCGGAATCCACTGTACAGGTCCTTGCTTTCTTTATAATACATATTTTGAGTAAATTGTAGCTTATTTGGCCCTTTTATTCTCTTTTCTAAAGCTTAAGCCTATCAATTTTTGATACAGTGATGCTAGAAAGTTTCTCCATTTCTGCACAAATATGAAGTAAAATATAATCAGATCTTCACGCAAGTCCTAAAACTAGATAAACAGAACCCAATTAAATATCTAACACAACAAAAATTAATTTTGTTCATTATACTTGTTCATTTATTTACTGATCATTTGAAGTTCAAAGTAAGTTTATTATCGATGTATTTGTCACTATATACTACCATCAGATTCATTTTCTTGCAGGCATTCACAGTAGAACCAACTATATAAATGCCCCTAGGGATTTTATAAATCTCTGCTACATCACTCCTCTCTCCTTCATTCCACAGAAAACAGCCCGGGTCTATCTAATCTCTCCCTAACTCAGTCTCAAAGCCTCCAGTCGTAGTAACATCCTTGCAAATCTTTTCTAGATCTTTTAGCTTAATCACTTCTTTCCTATACCATAACAACCAGAACTGCACTTAATACTCTAAGTGCAAATTTCACCAACACCCTGAACAATTGTACCATGCCATCATACCCCTTGTACACCATGTCACTGCAGATGATGGCAAGTGGATCAGATGCTTTCCTCACCACCCTGTCTACTGCCACTTATAGCGTTTTGGCAGAGCTCTACAATTTGATCAAGAAAATATGCACCACGCTCAACTTTTGACATATAAACATATTGGAAGTTAGTTCTGTTTATGACAGCCAATGATTTCAGATGTTATGCCTGTGATTCGAACCACAGCTCCATATTTTGGAATTTCCAATCCTTACAGCTATTTGTCAGTTTGAAACACATATCACTAATTACTGAAGTTATATAGAACATAAATATTTTAAAATAAGTATCACATAGAACCTTAGTTATCACTGTACATGATCCATGAAAATATGTTTGAGTGAAAAATGCATACCTGCTCACAATGAAGTTTTCTATCTCCATCTGCTCAGCTTTTCAAAGAGGTCAGTTCTAGGTTATGTATTCAGGGTGCTGACTTTTACCCTGTCTTTCTTGACTTCTGCCAATCACAAAGGCAAATAGTGTAGGTCATCAGTGTAGCACATCAGCTGTACCATATTGAAATTGAGTTTCACCTCAAATATGTGAATACCATTATAATCCAAGCCTCAACTACAACGTGGTGCATCTTAAGGCAGAAGTGCCATTTAATTAAAATAAATATCTATTTTGTTTCTGTTCCTGTTTATAGCTTTCTCTCAGTATTTGGACATAACTTCCATACATGTGTCTTCCTTCATTAAGGTGACAGAAAGATAGCTGCTAATCACTGAAGGAGTTGTTGCAAGTTGACTCACAATAGTCAAACAATAACCAAGTGTATGTCAAACAATAGTAACGTTCCATGAAGCTATGAAGATTGGTGCATCAATGGAGTCTGAGATCAAAGTAGAGAAGCTTGAGGATTATTCCTAAAACACCCACGATCTTATTGAATGGCAGGCTTGTTTAATGAGCCTTTTTGCTTACATCTGCTCTTAGTTCCTTATGTTCTTGTACATGAGAAGAAAAGAACAGTGGGTGATACAGTGATGCAACTCATAGAGCTGGTATCTCACAATCCTTACAACTTGGATTTCTGATCTTGGGTGTTGCCTGCATGAAATTTGCATGTTTTCTCTTATTGCATGAGTTTCCTCCGGATGCTTTGTCCTGTTGCACATCTCAAGGACGTGCAGTTCGGTGTGTTAAATTGGCCACTTTACACTGCCCTGAGTGAGTAGGTAAATGGTCGAATTGTCAGGAATTGTGGAGGAGGCTTGACCCAAAAAAACTGAGAAGCGTATATGATACTTTACTAATAAACTGCAGAATAACAAGCAATAAGAGGCCACAAAACTAGAGAGAACAGATACTTAACATGACAAGGCAGCAAGTTAACTGAAAGCTAGGAGCAACAGGTTGAGGCTGGCAGGTTCTATAGGTGAACAAGGATAGTGGATGCGAGCTAGGTTTAAATAGGCTGCAGGTGATGAGTTGTAAACGAGTGGCAGGTGACTCCTGTTAGCTGGGTGGAGACTGGGAGGTGCCTATCTGTGTGAGCCTAACAGGAGCTCCCTCCTACGGCCGGCACCCAACAGCCCAAGGGGATCCAGATGGGTCTGGTGGAACTTCTTGAAGAGCAATAGATCCAAGATGAAACAGGATGGCACCCAAGACCTCTCCTCTGGGTCATACTCTTCCCAGGATGGTGTGAATCGATCAACCAAAGAACCCTGTTCACTGGACCACTTCCACCATCCTAGGTCCTGCAGGTATAGAATCAGGTGGGCTGAGTTGTCCTTGAACTTTGTGTTTGAAGCAGGACACGTGGAAGTTAGCTGTAATCCTGAGGAATAGTGACAACTGGAGACAGTAAATGACTGGATTGATGTAATGGGCAACCTTGAAGGTAACGATGAACCAGGATAAGAGCTTGTGGGAGTTAGTCTGCAGGGGCAGATCTCAGGTGGACAGCCAGATGAAGTAGCCTGGCTGGGCACTGCTGGCAGTTGGCCTGGCAACAGTATGTATGGTTGGCAGCTAGGATCTCTGTCTGTGCCCCCTTCTAAGCATTCTACTGGTGAATACTTGATGAAACAGCAATAGAAGTTGGAGAAGCCCAAGAAGCTCTGTAGCTGTTTGAGGGAAAGTGGCCGGGGTCATTCAATGATGGTGCACACTTTCTCTAGGTCTATAGTTTTGTCTTGGTGTGAGAGGACATAACCCTGGAAGGAAATGACTGGGGCATGGAATGGAATTTCTCTCATTTGCAGTACAGTTGTTTTTTTTTAGCAGAACTAATTGCATGGTCTGTGAGGTAGCAGGGTGCTAGCTTCCCTTTTACTGAAGGCAATGGCCAAGTCATGGTTTTCCTTTGGGGGTTTGTAAGGTCAAGGGTTTTTCCATCTCCACGGGTTTACAGGGTGACGTCAACTGAGGTTGCAGGCAGGTGGATCCCCAACTCAGCAGTGAACTGGATGACCAGGTGAAGTGAGAGTCGTGAGTGGAAAGCCAGAGGTAACCCAGGATGAGGGGAGCGTTGGGTGAAATTGGATGGACTCATGGTGCTCTCAGATACTCATGTACGCAGGCTGTGTGTGCAATCTGACCATCCCAGGCCCTCTGGGACATCCATCAATGGCTTTGATGCGGAAGGGGTGAGAGTTAGGCTTGGTAGTGAGTCCAAGCTGAGCACACTGAGGCCAGTCCAGAAAGTTGCCTACTGCACTGGAATCTACCAGAGCCTCCAGTGCACGTAGACCCTTCAGGGTGTGGAGGAGGACAGAGAGAGTGAGCTGGGCTATGGAGCTGGAATTAGGGGTGGGGGGGAGCTTCCCAGATAGGAGACACATCGTCTCTACCTGGTGGTGCAGTTTCTTGGATGCAGTGGGCATTTGGTACGTGAGTGATCAACTGCTCCGCAGTAAGCACATTATATGTTCTTCACCAACACACTCACTCTTGGATTTAAGAGAGCTCTCCTTAACTGCGTGGGTTCCGGCGGTGTTGCGGATGCTGGGAATAGCACTGGGGTTCTGGCTGATGATCTAGAGGATTATTCCATAAGTTACTTCTCAATATGGAGGGACAAAGTGATGAGGCTTTCAGGATGGGCGGGCATCTCCTGGGTAGAGAAGCCGTGATGTTACTGGGCCAGCAACTCTTCTGTATTCCAGCCACACTCCACTGCGAGGGTCCTGAATTCCACCACGTAGTCCAGCACTAAACATGAGCCTTCATGCAGGTGAAGTATCTAATCTGCTGCTTCCCTTCTACTTTCTGGATGGATGAAAAACCAGATCAGTGATGAAATGCCTATATCTGTTGCAAATAGGGTTATTATTGTTCCACTCAGTGGTGGCACAGGTCAGAGCTCGACCGGTCAAGAGAGAGATGATGAAGGCAATCTTGGCTCAATCCATAAAAAAACAGATATGTCTGGAGCTTGAATTGTAAGCTGCATTGGGACAGGAAGTTGTGGCATTGGGTTAGGGAATCTGTCAGTGTTCGGGCACCAGAATCTGCGACTCCAAGGGAGGAGGTTGACTGGCACAGGGTTGCTATGTTGAGACAGAGATATGGTTGAGAGCGGTGAGCAGATCTTCAATGGTTTTCTGCAGCTTCTCAATCATATGCTCATGTTGATGAACAACTACCTTTCGGCAAGTTAACTCTACTGGGTCAATCACAGGTTCATCAATGCTGTCAGGAATCATAGAAGAGGCTTCACCCAAAACCAGAGCAGCAGAGATGATTTAGCAGTAAACAATACTTTACTAATAAACAGCAAAATAACAAGCTATGAGGGGCACAAAACAAGAGAGAACAGACACTAAACGCAGCAGCAACAAGGTAACTGATGGATAAGAACAACTGGGTGAGGCTGGCTGGTTTGATGAAAGAACAAGGACTGTGGATGAGAGCTGGGTTTAAATAGGCTGCAGGTGATTAGTCGGAAATCAGTGACAGGTGACTCCTGTTTATTGGGTGGAGGCAGGGAAGTGCTTACCTGTGCAGGTCTAAGTAGAATTTGGGGAGAGATGGTGGGAATATGGGCAAAATAAGATTAGTGTGAATGGTTGGTTGATGGCTGACATCAACTTAATAGACTAAATGGCCTGTTTATTTGATGTATCTCTCTCTGCTGTGTGGTTTGACATTTGTTTCTTGATGTCTGTGATTATTCTTTATACAACAATATGGTTACTCCACTTCTCCCCCCTTTTCCTCCTGGTCTGGAAAGCTTTTTTGAGTAACCCTGATTAGTACTTTTGCTACCTCCCTTACAGGCAATGAGTTCCAGATCATCACACCGTGCAACTCAGATAAATGAGCTTTTTTCCCCCTGTATCTTTTGCTATTCATATTTAATCTGTGATCGCCAATTCTTCAATTCTGTGGTATTGAGACTTTTGTCTATTTGTCCTATCTAAATCAGTTAGAATCTTGTTCATTGCTACCAGTCCTCCTTTCATTTCCACCTTCTCTAGCCAAACTTTGTAGTTGAAATCCCACTGGCCAGGAGAGAAAAGCGACTACAGTTGCTCAAATCTTCCACAGAAACAGAACACTGGAGAACTCAGTGGGTCAGGCTGTATCTGCAGAGGAAAGCAGATAAAACTGGTAAGGTATAAGTCAATGTGTCATGTTAAGGCCCTGCATCAGAACTGAGGAGCATCAGGAAAGATGTGGGGAGGTGGAGTGGGATGAAGGCAGGACCAGAAGGAGAGGGTACGATGGGTTGACGGACCCAGGTGGGGGAGAGTGAAGGTGGCACTGTGACTGATGGGAGACAGGTGGAGCTGGATTAGGAAGGGATGTTTATATTTCATCCCCTCTCTGACATGGAAATGTTTTGGTATTCATGTACTGCACTCTCTCCAGTACTTCAACGTTTTTTCAGGAAGTGTTGGGTCCATAACTGAACACAGTTCTCAAATCCTGGACTAACAAATGTTTTATACAGATTCAACATTATTTATTGTACGTATTTATTTTATTGAGTGATACAGCACAGAGTTGACCCTTTGAGCCACGATGCCCCAGTAGCTCCACAACCCTATTTAACCTTAACCTAATCATACCACAATTTGCAATGACCAATTAATTTACCTTTGGACTATGAGAGGAAACCGGAACACCCGGGGAATATCCATGCATTCAATGGGGAGGATGAACAGAAAGTCCTTACAGAACAATCCTGAACTGAACTCCGGACTCTGAAATACCTCCCCCCACCCCGCTGTAATTGCGCTGTGCTAACCACTACGCTACTGCACTTTGTAATCTGTTCTATAGCTAGAGTAGGTTTGCTTGGTTTGGGCAATTTTCAGGACAGCAAACCTTATCAGAACTCTCATCTTTTACACCATCAGATCAATGATGTCTTAGGCTCCCAACAAGAAGTTCCAAAGATAAAGTCAGCTACTGGTCCCTCCTAGGTGCACATTACCATTAGAAGAGATTCACTTTTTGGTACACCGGAGCAGATAACTGACTCCTTTGATATTGATTGAGTTTGTAACCAGGAGAAATAAAAGAATAGAGGAAGCATGTTTGAATATTGAGGACAGCTATAAGATTAGGAAAGAGTCAACAAGCTTATACCCTCTTGGAATTTGTTATATTAAAGAAGAATTTACACTTTTGTTAATTCTTTTATTAAAAGGGTTCAAAGTTATGCAGGAAGGGCATGTTTATTTCACACTGAAATAGAGTCAGCTAATTATAATTGGCATGGTTATGTAAAGACAGAGACTTAATGTATTATGAAGGGTTTTGAAGGATACAGACTGAAAGATTAGTATTGATGGTTGGTACTTTAATTGAAGGTGGTAAGAATGAGTTATGATAACGGTGACAAAGTCAGACCATGTTAATCGAAAGGAAAGTCTGCGTTGATGCCCCTTGATACAGAGTTCTCTGGTGATGGTTGTCTTGATGTTCTTCACTATGTACATGTGCCTCCAGAACAGCTTGAGGCTCTTTCCCCAGACAAACTCATACCCCAGGTCTCTTCGAATGGGAAACCTTTGCAGCAAAGGACAGATGAGCTGGAACTTACTTCAATAGAGAGAATTGCATGACATAGTCACATTCTTCTCTCATTTTACAAACAAGGACACAAAGGATAATACAAGGAAATGTGCAGATTTCTTCTGTAATCCGAAAGCTTCTTGAAAATAATATTCAGTATTAAATTACTGTTACATTGCAACAGTGATTATAGTGACTTCAAAGATGTAATTGGGTTCTTGATGGTCACATTAGACTCAATGGGCTGAAGGTTCTATGTCTGCGGAGTATGATTCTACAATTCAATGAATTGGAGAGCTTTAATTCTTTTGGATTAAGGATTTGTTTTACAGACTAGACACAGCCCCGTGATAAATATTAATTTGTTTGCAGATTGGCTGTCAGTTTTCTGAACTTTTCTTGAAAACAGTGTAACACATACAAACTGCTGGAGGAACTCAGCAAGTCAGTCGGCAGCTTTGGAAAGGGATGAACAGTCAACATTTCAGACATGACCCTCCATCAGGACTGGAAAGGAAGGAGAAAGAGCCTCTCTTCAGATGCTGCCTGACCTGTTGCGTTCCTCCAGTATACATTACTCTGGATTTCCAGCATCTGCAGAATGTTTTTTAAATGTTTTTGTTTCTACTTGAAAACAGTGATTAGATGAAGTTTGAGCTCAATCTTCTCCATCGTCAAGATCTAAGTGAATATTTTGACATCAGCACTGTCAAAAGTTCTAGTTTTAGCTTTCACTAGTGGTGATCATCTTTACATACTCTTGATCCTAGTTCTATACAACAGATCAGTGCCATTTACCCTAGTGTCTTCCTCTCGTCAAGCGCTTTCAGTAACAGTGGCCTAGCTGATTATTAATTGAATGATGGTCTGCAGTGGACGAGGCTGCAGTTTGCAGTGCAGGGCCCAGCTTCAGGTTTCACTGTTTGGTAATGCATGGGTGAGCCAGCCTGCAGGCAACAGGAAATGTAAAGCAGAGTGGCAGCACTGAGATCGCAAATACTCTCATTTGTTCTCCACTGACTCACCCGTCGCTTCTTCAGCAATTCGTCGAACTTGCTGGAGGACAGGTTTCCAGGGCACTGTGACACTCTCAAAGCCCCTACTGAGAGAACCAGGAGAGCCATGGCCTGAGCTCGCATGGCAGACGTTTAGGCCTCTGCTCCAATATTTGAGAAAATAAGTGGCTTACACCTGTATTGTAATGGAGATTGAGATCTCAGCTATTATACACCACAGGATGCTTGTGTTTATATCAAATAAATCAGCCATGATCAAATGGAGGAGCAGAATTGACTGACTGAAAACCCTATTCCTGCTCTTATGGTCTTTCAGTGTTGGAATTGTTTGGCTTCAGGCTCCATGAAGCTGGATTCACCCATGGTCCTTGACTTTTTTGTATGGACTGCTATAACATTTCATTGTGCATTCCCATAAGTGGTATCTGTACGCTATCCAGCAAACTTCTCACCTGAGTGCCCTGCAGCAAAAATCGTTGGCTGCAGAGCTAACACTTTGGCTATCCTTGCCTCCAAACTCAATGCAGGATATTCATGCTTGGTGATCCATCGCATGCTATCCCTACTAGGTTGATTGACAAAACAGAGCTCAGTACTCAAGGCATCTGCTGGGCTATCTGATAGAAGAAAGTCATAAGGATTGAATGATTTTAGGGGAGGGAAAAAGCCTAGTGATGCTTATACTACCTGCATTTGCAAATCAGATAAACTCATGGGATGGGAGGGAGGTGGAGTAAGACTAATTAAAGTAAATCATCAGTAATGGCCTTTCCACCTCCACTGGCCATGATTCTTTTGCAACCATTAACCTTATAGTCATGGTGTAGACTTCACCATTTCTAGCATGGCTGGTGGCAATTATGTCTCATTATATACAGCAACAGAGTGTGTGAGTGTTTGTGGTGAGTTTGGTGACATGTCTGGTATGTGGAACAGCTGGAAGTCTGTGTCATCCATTAAGAGATGTAAGTATTAGTGTAATGATTAGTGTGAGGGTGTAACTGAACCTGTGAATGCTGGTTCATAGGGACTGATATCAATTAAATGACCTTACTGTACGGTATGGAACGGCACAGGAGGTTTATAGGACAATAGTTGCGAGTAACCCTTTCTCTATATTGAATACATTGCACTGTAGTGGTATTGGTTTAATTTTATCACGTAATGAAATGCAGTGAAAAGCTTGTTTTGCATATTGCTCATACAGATCAAATCATTACATAATGTATTGAGGCAGAACAGGTAAAACAATAGCAGAATGCAGAATAAAGTTTAACAGCTACAGAGAAAGTGCAGTGCAGATAAACAATAAAGTGTAAGATCATAATGAAGTAGATTGCAAGGTCAAGGGTCCACCTTATCATACTAGGAAACCATTCCATAGTCCTATTGCAGCAAGGTAGAAGCTGTCCTTGAGCCTGGTGGTACGTACTTTCAGGTTTTTGTATCTCCTGCCTGATGGGAGAGGGGGGAAGAAGAAATGTCTAGGGTGGGTTTGGTCTTTGATCTGGTTGCTTTACTGAAGCAGTGAGAAATGTCCATGTCCTTAGAGCTTCACTCTTCACGTTAACTCCTAGACTTCTGTGACTGGTACTTCATGATGGATCCTGTTGGCTTCCTAGGTTCCTGAATATCAATGACCTCTCTTTCCCTTACCATCTCATTTAGTAAGGCACCCAGAGCCTTGTCGGAGTAGGCCCAGATCCAACATGGCTGGGACCAATCTTCCTAAATTTTTTAAATCACTTCTAGTGAAAGTGGCAGGTGGTGATTAATTCCAGATCAACACGTGCCAGTTAGCCCCGGTTATTTTTCAACATATGCATCAGTGCTAATGAAATAAACAAGAACACAAGAAAGTTTGCAGAATCTGGAAATTCAAAGCAACACACGCAAAATGCTGGAGGAACTCAGCAGGTCAGGCAGCATCAATGGAAATGAATAAACAGTTGACGTTTTGGGCCAAGACCCTTCTTCAGGACTGGAAATGTTGGGGAAGATGGCAGAATAAAAAAAATGGGGGGAGGGGAAGGAGGCTAGCTAGGTGATAGGTGAGGGCTAGGGTAGGAAGTGCTGGAGAGAAAGGAATCTGATAGGAGAGAAGAGTGAACCTTAGGAGAATGGAAAGGAGGAAGGGATAGGTAGGTGAAAAGAGGTAAAGGGGTAAAGTGAGGAATAGAAGAAGAGGGGAGTGGGAGAATGTTTTTTACCAGAAGGAAGAATCGATATTCATGCCATTGTGTTGGAGGGTACCTAGATGAAATATTAGGCCTGGTGGCCTCATCATGGTGCAATAGGAGGCCATGGACAAACACGTTGTAATGGGAATAGGAATTAAAGCGTCTGGCCACCAGGAAGTTCCACTTTTGGCGGAAGGAGCAGAGGTGCTTAACGAAGTGGTCCCCTAATTAAAGACGGGTCTCACCAATATAGAGGAGGCTGCATCAGTAGCACCAGACACAATAGATGACAACAACAGATTTGCAGGTAAAATGTTGCCTCACCTGGAATGACCATTTGGGTCCCTAATTGGAGGTGAATGGGCAAGTGTTGGACTTAGGCCTCCTGCAGGGTTGTGCTGGGAGGGAGATTAGTGGGAAGGGACAAAAGGACAAGGGAGTCATGGAAGGAGTGATCTCTGTGGAAGATGGAGAGGGGGCGGTGAGGCATGGTTGCATTGGCTTAGATCTTCAGCTGTAATAATGAAGAGGGGGCATGAATTTTAGGTGTGACTTCCACAGGTGTGGGCTACTGGCACATTGTGATTCCAGCACCTCTTTCAGCATGATCCAATTTCATCCCCAGTGTACTTCATTTACTTGAGGTTAAACTAATGTCAGTGAGTTTTTCTTGTCCTGTAACAACCACACACAAGTGTTCTATAATTTCCAGGTTATTAACCGTGTTGTGCTCCACAGAAGCCCAGATATGTTTTTGATTATGAAAACAATAAGAAGAACAAATACTAAAGACAATGCCAGCTAACTGGAACCATGCAGAAGTGCTTGTGCCACCAGTTAATTCCTCTTTCTGCCTGTCCCTGACCCATACACCAAAAGGAATATTTTCTTGATTGTAACATTCTTTGAAAATGGTAAAAAAGAAGACCTTGAAGTGTTTATAAAGAAAATTTCATTGTTTCACAATGCGAGCATTCCAATTGCCCTGTTGCGATTTTTCTCTAATGGTCTTTAGACTCAACGAGCGCTATTTTCACACAGATGAACAATACTATATAATTGGTCATGGGAAAATGCTTAAAAGCTTTGTGCTATTTTTCTGGAACTAACTTGTGTTATTATCTAAGCCTTTTAACATTAAATGACCACGTTTTAAAGTATCCAGCTCTAACCCACTTCATGCCGCCAAATTTCTAGGGAGAACACTGATACAGTATTTATCCAACTCCAAAATCTATACAAACATAATTAAACTCACCAGTTTCAGTTGTGCTCTGTTAGTTTTACGCATCATCATTTAATCTGTAAAAGGAATTTATAAGAGGCAGCAAAAACAATTTAGTCCCCAATTGGCACAATGCAGAATTGATTGAAGTGAGTATTTATTTTCTGGAAGGGCATAAGCTTACTATTGTTCAAATATTGTAATGCAGCATCCAAGACAGTTTAGTCTTTTTTATTCCTTGGATACGCTTATATTTACCAGTACAATGTGGGGAAGTAATCTGTATTGATGAATCTCATTAAAATTAAATTTAGAGAAATTACTGACTTTATTAGTAGTTACATTTTATAAAAAGCTATTTTTAAAAAAATTACATGTATGATATATGGATAGACCAAATTGCACTGATAAATAAAGTGATTTTATTGCACTTACTTTGAATACATTTATGTATCTCTAATAAATTAGACTTTTTTTTTATCTTTACAGAGGGGTTCAGTTAATTTACTTTAATGTTGTATCCAATGCAGGTTTATTAATAGTTCCATGCAATCTGGAGTAGAACAATTTTAACAAAGGAGTTGATTATATGTGCACTGTTTGCTGGTGTAAAACAGGTTGATCAATGTATTGTCGCGAGTGTCGGTAAACAGATAAGAGTTCTAAATGGGTTTAATGCACGTCATACATTTCCGCAAACATGAAATTTGCCCATTAGGCTCAGTCACAAAAACAAGCATACTACGTGTCTCTTCTAAGTAAAAAATTGTCCCCAACATCTCCCATTTTTGCAGGCTGCTTGATACTCCAGGGCCTCCCAGCAACTCTCTCCAGCAGGAGCTGTCTCTGAGAAGCTCTTAGCATCAACAAATAATTGAGGTTGTCACATCTCTTGTTCATTGTTTTCGTAGCCTGAAAAAATGCAAATATTTCATTGTAGTCATTAATTTTGCCATCCTTTTCTTAAAGCATTTTGTTAGTTTGATCAGATGAAAAGGGCTGAAGGCATTATTGCAAACATGCTGGTATCCAGGTCTGCCTGTAGTGGAGAGAATCTCATCAGATAAAGTCTCAGGGAGGTCATCAATCATTGGTGCTGACAACCATTTTGCCTTCGTTTGTTACAGATGTGAACATGCTTAATTATTTGTAGTGTAATTAGTTCATGAAATGTCAGGAAATGTCAAACTGTGTTCACAGTGCAGATTTCTTCAGCAAAGTGGAATGAGAGCAAGTGTCAATAGGAGACATGCAGGACTGATGAGCAAACCCACGTCTGCAGGCAAATGAGGAAATGGCATAGAACTGATGAGAGAGGGTCAAGAACTACTTAGCTCCAGCCTTCTGAGTGACATTTTTGTAGTACAAATAAAAAGTATGTAACAGAAAAATGTGAAAAACTACCTAGAATTTAAAATGCTTTTGGAAGTAGATACCAGTGACATTTTAAACATTTCTAAATCTATTTAATCAATTTTCTGCCTTTTTTTTAGTATTCTTCCAAATGTGGAAGGTATCTTTCTGTTTTTAATGGCTTGTTCTGAGTTGTGTTCAATTAAATAGTTTAACAATAATATTGAAAAATATTGCAAAGACTGAATGCATGTCTTTGAGCTTTCTGCTGTCTCTGGAACTTCACAAAAAATTCACCTTGGAGAGATGGGCAAAAAATGTTTGCACCCTAATGGCAGTAAAGTGTCTTAAATATAATGATTTTTGGCACTCTCAACTCAGTTTCCAATGAGCAGAAGATCGCTACTCCAGACCTTCCCATAATTCAACATTAATTAGATACTTTACTCAGGTACCATTAGGAAAGAATGGAAATGAAACAGTCTTGTTGGTTTAGGTAGGAAATTCATGTGCTGGTTCAATCATAGTGCTAGAGGTTTATGGAAATAAACCTACATTAGGCTTTACCTATTTTAATAGATATATACATTCTTTTTTCCTTGTGTTTGAATAGCACAAGGTTTCACACAATTGTTAATTCTTTGCAGTTTTTAATTAAATACAAGAAATTCTCTTCACATAAAAAGACCTGAAAGTCAAGCAATTTCATATAATAAAGGTTTTCACAGATAAATGGCTAATCAAGAGTTTTTGTATGTATATTAGGAAATCATAATGGATACATACTAATTAATCCCTTGTTGCTAAAACCCCAATTAGTACTATTTTGTTGTCACCAGGTTATCAAGTTAGTGTGGAATAATAAAACAGTTGTGACCATTTTTCTGGGAAATGTCATTTCTTTGTGGAATTATTAGAGAAAATGAGGCCACAGCCATTAGGAGACTCTTTATTGTGCAAGAAAAACCTTTTATTTAAGATGCAATGACAATTAAACGAGCTTTATACTACAGATTGTATTTAGCTGGCCTATTTATGAATTTCTTAGAAGGCACTCCACTGAGCAACCGAGCAAGGAAAGGAAAAAATGGCAGAGCTGGTCGTCAGAGCTGGCATTGATGTCAATGACTGAGATGTTAAGTGATGTTTGATTGGTCTCTTTAAGTCTTAAGGCATATTTTCTTTCCTTTTCTCCATCTTTCTTTGTACTTTCACCCCCTGCTGGCCTACTTTATATAAAGCACCTTTCTTCTATTAAATAGACAAGGGCCCTTTATAGTGGTCTTGCTATACTGTCACTCAGACCTGTCAAATCTGCCATCTTAGCATACTATTTTAAATCTAAGCAAGGCACTACTGTCAATTTATTTTAAAAAATGTATTTAAAATATTTTAAAGATACAAATGTAGCTCAAATATGATTGAGGATTCTGTAAATATCTAGTAAATATTTTTTGTTTAAGAAGTTGAAGTCTGTCCTTGATATATACCACATTCAATTCATTGGGTGCAATTTATATGTAAGTTAATTCTCAACCTTTTTCTGAAATTGCTTTTTTTTGTGTGGTGAGAATTATACTAACTAAAATGTTTTATATTATACTGACAATATAATCAGATACGCTGTCCAGTAAGAGTTCAAAGCAATGTTGATTTTTTTTGTTTGTTTATTTTTCATCACCATAAACTTCAAATTAAGATACAGCTTTAAACAAAATTGATCATATCAATTCAATCGGATAGAGCTCTTTCTAACCTAAGGGTATGGAGTTTATTTGTGTAAACAAATGAATTTGGACCCTGGACAAAACAAAAAGAAAAGACTTGAGCATAAAACTTGAATTTTAGATTTGTCTCTTATGGAAACAGCCGAAGAAATTTTCATTATGTTCAATGAGAATAAAAAATGTGTGGTTTCTATAACAGACTATAATTTTGTAATATTCCTCAACCTCTGAAGCTTGTCCCTCAGACTTTCAGTTTTCAAACTTAAAGGCACAGAAAGAAAGCCCATGCAATGAACAATACAGTTTCAACATTATTTGTATTGCCACATGGCTTAACGTAAAGCCCGAACTGTAGTTAAGCACAGAGATGAAGTTTAAAATTCCTAAGAGAGCACAATCCTAAAGCAATCAGATTGTGATAGTTATTGCAGAGCAAGAAGGTTGATGGCATTGATTGAAAGAGACCACTACATTTCACAAACTTAAAGTTATTATGTTCTGCAATTTACAATCCATGCATATTTTCTCTTTAAGGATGATTTTTAGGTATGGGTATTTTTATCAAATATAACATTTTTACAAAAGGTCAATTGTTTTGAATGGAATGTTGATTAATTAAAATAATGTGAATTATTCAGGGAAGAGTAGCCAATTGTTTTGCTTGCATTTCTCTATTAATAAAATATAGTGAATTATTGAGCAGTGTAGTAAGAAATAGAATCACCCTGTCATTCAGATATTATATATTATTTTTGTATTTCACTAATTACCCTGATCTCCTTGCCAAGTGTTCATTCTACAGGGCAGTGGTTTGTTCCTCACTTAAATGTAACAGACGCATTTCTCCTTTGTTTTGCACTAATTCTGTGCACATGTATTAACTTAGAATGATTAATATATACTGCATTTGAAACAAGTGGCCTGCAAATTGGAATATAGCTTATTTAATTCATCTGTACTTTGAGCTTTGCCTAAGTTCACTTAAAATCACTGAATATTTTCTGAATTGAAATTTGCTGGGAGTCTATAATGGTGCCTCAATTATTGAGAGCCTATGCATCCTAGGTTCAATTACCAATAAAATTGATATCATCATATAATTTGCTGGAGAAAAAATATAATGCCAGTAACAATGAGAAATATCCATCTTAATATTCACAAGATAAATTGCAGTATTTGAAATCTTACAAAACTGCAATTGTATTCCTTTTTTTTTACAGCAAAACCTTACATTTGCTTATTTTTAACACCATATTTATTCTCCAAGGTGAAGGCTGTCCCTTGGTTTATCTTAGTTATTCCATCCAGGCTTTAATTTCTTTTCTCCAACCATTTCATTTTCAAATAAATTGAGGCATCCCATTTAAGAGCTTTTTTTTTACCATAGTATGCCCGAGGCTTGGTTTACGTTCAAGTCAAATAAAATTGGAATGCTCCATTGCACCTTTTTTCCACTTTTCCACCTTTTGTGTGTGAAGTGGCAGACGTGAATTTAATAGAGGAAGAATGCTGTGATTACTTAATGGTTTCCCAGACAGCAATGGCCTGGAGAATTAAATTTCACATCTGCTTTGATTGTGTTAATCTCTCTCTTCACATCCAGGCTGTTATGATGTGCACATGAGAGATAATGTTTAAACTGACTAAAGCAAAGTAAACCAGACAAGTCTGTTATTGGCTTTATAATTACATAATTAACTTTTTGTCTCTAATCGTTATGGAGGTAATGGTGCTGTTAAAATGGGTTTCTGGTGAGCAGAAACTAAATCAAAAATCAATAATCCATAGAATGCCATTAAGGGCTGTAACAGTGCTTGTTTGATTCACTCAAGTTTTTGTACTGCAAATGAATTTCATTATAGTGCAGAATGTTATCTGGCAAGCTGACTTTCAACTGATAGAAGTGAGCAAGAGCATTGTAATCAGCAGTGTGCAGGAAAATGGACAAACGTTGCCATAAATTACACTCTGCTTGAAATGCAGTTATTGTAGAGTGATTGACCTACCTGAAATTAATTCTATTTTCCATGAACCCTCCTTTATTTCTAATTTACATTACGATCATATAGGTCTGAAAAATGATATCATAAAAAAGATTAATGTACTAATTACTTGTCTCCTTATCTCCCCCTCCCTCGGTCCCAACACCTTTGGACCAACTCGCTCAGTATGTAAGTATGTCACTTATTTCATTGTGACAGGGGTAATGTATTTGCAAACTGTGCTATAAATATCGGAATTCAGGGTAGCTATCTCATATTCAGACACCAGTCTTTTGAGCTATGCTTTTCCAAATGAGTTTAGAATTGACAAAGATTTTCAAAGCCAAATTACCTGTATGTCACTGTGAAATTAGGTTCTTGACCCTGCCTCTGATGTATGCTTATTTTCTACATATTTTCTCCCTCAATTTTATGCATCACTATTCACTGTTGGAACTGGTGACATGTCTATCCTGAAAGGGGGTAAGTAATACTTTAATACACCTGTGAAATGAGTCTGCGTTTGTCATGAATATGCTGAATGCCACCAGCGGCTGCACTCAAATTGTTATTCCAGTAGCTCAGTGTGACCTGAGCTTTCCTACAATTGAGCATCTGTAAAGATCCTGTAGTCTTAACACTGCTTCAAATTTTTAAAAAGCATGGAAATATTTTCTCCACTTCTAATTTTAATAACATTTTCTAACCCCTCCATCTCCATCATTTTTTTTGGAAAATACAGATTTCAAAATGAAGAACAGAACCAATTTTATAATATAAAATGTATTCCTGTAAATACTTATTCACAAAGTTGTATTGTTCCACATTATCCTGATGTTGTCTTGATAATGAAAAGGTTAGATTTTAATTTTTTGTTATGTATTGCAGAAAAATACTCGCTGATTAAATTGGTTAACATATAAATTGAATCTCTAGTATGAAAAAAGAGGCTAAGTTTAAAGTTCCTGAAATCATGTGTTGTATAGTATGAGTACATAGAAGGCTAATTATCTAAGTTTTCAAATATTTGTTCTTACAGACCAATTTTACTTTCTGCTAAATAATCCAAGTTCATCTATAAAATACACCTTTATTTTAATAAAATATTCTAGTTATGTCCTCTGTAGGAATGCAGGAGAAGCTGTTGCATGATGCACATCACTTTTCCGCTAGATTGCCTTATACTCATTTATATTCCAGCCTATATACATATATTGACTCACTTGCATTGCAGCCATCCTTTCTGTCACACCAACTAAGTCATAATCACCTGTTCACAAATACAGATGCTATACCAACCGTCACTGCTGTCAAAAAGATTTAACAACACTTATCTGCAGAAAGCAGTTAAGTCTTGGATGAAAAAAAAAACAAGGATGTAACCTGTTTGCAGTTTGAATTCACTAGTACGTCGAAAATAATCCTCCATGTTGTTTTTGTCAAAAATCAAGAAAAAATTAAATAAAGTACTTGGAAATTATCACTCAAAAATAAAACAATGCGTCTTTTAAAATAAAATTGTTTTAAGAAGTTTGGCCTACCCCCTTGTAGGATTTGACTCTTTTCATATATATTATAAACTTGCCTTGGTTGACATTTTTTCTCCTTTAATAACATCATTCATTTCCAAAGAAATATTTAGTACTTGACAGTCTTGTATATCTACAAATTAACTTGACACATCATTCTCTTAAATTTGGATCTACTAGTCTTCGTAGCTTTTTTAGATTTCAGTGAGTTTTCTACATGGACAAGATTGCCTTTATTTCTGGAGGCAAGACACCTGGTTCAACTGGAGCAGTAATTATTTTTTAGTGTTTGAGGTGTGATCATCATTCAGATAGGACTCAGTCTTTGGATGATGGATGGTGGGTAAACTGGAGGCTGATAGGACATAGCCCATGAATCTGTTCTACATCATCAGTTCCTTTGATCACTGGCAGAAGTTCAGAGATGCCTGTATGCATCTGTCCAAATAAACAAAGTACCAGTTATATCCTCTGGAGCTGCGTTCACAAATACAGAACCTAGCTCTGTTTCACACTCTCCTTCTTCACCAAAATGCACCCAGTATAAAATAAATGCATGGTTCTGTTTTGGATGGAACTATTTGAAAAAGACCAAGATAATGACAGATTCTGTAGATAATAGATGACCCATGAAAGATGATAGCTGTGCTGACAGCAGGAGCTGGTTTCTGCATAGCTGCCATGCAACATTAAGGCCTACAGCTGTCATGACAAGAAACTCAAAAGTTACAGCAATGCTATAGCGATTACATCATTTATCTTTTGAAGGCTGTTCCCTGATTAGTGTCTTGCATTCATTTTACTCACTGTCGGTACTCAGCTTGAAGTAACTTGTCAGTTCACTTTCCAAGAATAAATCAAAGGATGTTTACTTCAGAGTCAGGTTCGGTTTAGTCTATATGGTGGTTGATTCTACTTAGCTGGACTGTTTAACAAATATTGATCATGTATTATAACGAACTTCCTCTTTAAATGCCACCTTTTTCTTTGTTTAAAATCTTTGACCTTTCTTTGCTTCATTAAATTTACACACGGCAAAAAAAAATGTGGAAAAGGTTGAAGAGTCTGTGGCCTTTATATATTACACAATGTACATGACTCTGCCTGTCACCCAGCTCCAATTTCCCCTTATTGGGATAATGAGGCAATTCTTGAATTTAATATTTATCATGTAATCAAGTGCCTTTTAAATTTAAGATTTATTTTATTATGCTAATGAAGAACATCTTCCCCTTGGGCTTAATTTGTTTATGCCATTAAAGTAATATAACATTTCTCAGTGCTGTTCATCAGTTGTGTGGGAGCTACACTATCAGTTAATTATTAACTTTATTCCAGAAGCTTAGAAGACATATATGCCGAGTGAAGTCTTTCCCACAAATAAAATACTCAAATTGTGCCGATATGACGTTCTGATTTAATGTAAATGTTAATAAAGTTAATGTTTTTAATACACAAACTAACTAAGTTATGATAGCAAGATTACTGTCCCAAGGACAGTATGTCATTACATCATTTTTTAGGAAAACTGGGTTGCCCTTTGTTCAGAATTGACTCTTTTTTATAATTAACACTGTTGGCTGATAGTTTCAAAGGTTTCAAAGGTACACTTAATGTCAGAGAAATGTATTCAATATACTTCGCAGCCATCCACGAAAAACACTGAATGACAGTTAAATGTTAGAACCCCAAAGCTCCCCCCACTCTGCCGGTCCCCTCCCTCCCGCGCGTAAGCGGCAGCAATCAACGATCCCCCTCCCCCCACCAGCAAAAGAAAGCATCAGCACCCACCACCGAGCACTCGTGTGCAACAAAGACACAGACTTGCCATACTCCAAAGACTACTCGTTCACCTGGTATTCAACATACCACAGGATCCCTCTCTCCCTAATTAGGGAGAAAGTGGGGTCTCTGTTTCACAGTGAGAGGGGAGATCTAACAAACAACTCGCTGGTTTACGATGTTAAAAGTCCATTGCGTCGCTTTTTCCGAGCTCCGTGCCCAAGGATCTCAGGTCTCCGGTCACACAGCCTTAGATCTTCCAACTCCCAAGACACACCGATCTCCTGCCCAGACACCAACCTCTATTCCCCAGGTCTCCAGAACCACGAAATCTCAGACCTCTGAAGGCAAGCGAAGCTCTTACACCGCGCTCTTGGTGTGCAGAATAATGGCCAGTCGTGGAACCCCAAGAGCGGGTCCCATTCCTGCAAAGAACCGTTAGCTCACATCTTGTTGGCTCTCTCACTTTTTTGTGATAATGTTATTTTCATCGGTGTACTATCATACCAAAGCAGAGTGAATAACACTTTTCCTTCCTTTCCCCTTTCAGTATGTATTCTAATCCACTCTTTCATCTACATCAGTTTTCACTGCCCTCCTTTCGGTGTCTTCTGCTGTAATCCCTGGAACTACTGCCCATTTTTTCTTCCCACTTCGCACCTTCCAGAATCTAAATATGCCTTCCAGATGAACCAAAAATTTACTTGAACTTTTTCCAACTGCATTCTTTTACAAAGACAAGAAAATCTGCAGATGTTGGAAATCCAAGCAGCCCACACAAAATGCTGGAGGAACACAACAGGCCAGGCAGCATCTATGGAAAAGAGTAAACTGTTGATGTTTCGGGCTGAGAAAGTAGACAATAGGTGCAGGAGTAGGCCATTTGGCCCTTCGAGCCAGCATCTCCATTCAATGTGATCATGGCTGATCATCCACAATCAGCACCCCGTTCCTGCCTTCTCCCCATATCCCTTGACTCCGCTATCTTTAAGAGCTCTATCTAATTCTTTCTTGAAAGCATCCAGAGAATTGGCCTCCACTGCCTTCTGAGGCAGAGCATTCCATAGGTCCACAACTCTCTGGGTGAAAAAGTTTTTCCTCAACTCCGTTCTGAATGGCCTACCCCTTATTCTTAAACTGTGTCCTCTGGTTCTGGACTCCCTCAACATCGGGAACATGTTTCCTGCCTCTAGCGTGTCCAATCCCTTAATAATCTTATATGTTTCAATCAGATTCCCTCTCATCCTTCTAAATGCCAGTGTATACAAGCCCAGTCGCTCCAATCTTTCAACATATGACAGTCCCACCATCCCGGGAATTAACTTCGTGAACCTACACTGCACTCCCTCAATAGCAAGAATGTCCTTCCTCAAATTTAGAGACCTTTCATCCGGTCTTGATGAAGGGGCTCAGCCCAAAGTGCTGACTGTTTACCCTTTTCCATAGATGCTGCCTGGCCTGCTCAGTTCTTCGAGCACTTTGTGTGTGTTACTGCATTCTTCTTCTTTTGTAGCTTTTTGGTTAATTAAAATTGCCTTCATTTCTACTTATTTATTCCTCCTCCTCTAGGTGCACTTTTATCATTCTCTTTCAATTGGTATCATGTTGTTCAGTCTCTCCCAATCTCCATCCTTTTATAGAGGGTCTCTTCTATTCTGGCACCACCTTTGTTTTTCTCTGCGACATAAAACTTCTGTCATTTCTAATTTTCCCTGCTCTGATGAGTTCTTAGTGATCAGAAACCCCAACACCATTTCTCCCGCCACAGATGATCTGTGACCTGCTAAGTACTCTCAGTCCTGACGAAGGGTCTCGGCCCGAAACGTCGACAGTGCTTCTCCTAAGAGATGCTGCCTGACCTGCTGTGTTCCACCAGCATTTTGTGTCTGTTGCAAGTACTCTCAGTGGCCACTTTATTAGATACACTTGTACACCTGCTCATTAATGCAAATATTTAATCAGCCAATCATGTGGCAGTATTCCGTGCATAAAACCATACAGACATGGTCGAGGGGGTCAGTTGTTGTTCAGACCAAACATCAGAATGGGGAAGAAATGTGATCTAAGTGACTTTACTGGGAATGATTGTGGGACCAAGATGAGATGGTTTGAGTATCTCAGAAACTGCTGATCTCCTGGAATTTTCACACACAACAGTCTAACGTTTACAGAGAATGGTGTGAAAAACAAAAAAAAACCAGTGAGTGGCAGTTCAGTGGGCAAAAACGCCTTGTTAAGGAGAGAGGTCAGAGGAGAATGGCCAGACTGGTTCAAGCTAACAGGAAGGTGACAGTAACTTAAATAACCACACGTTACAACAGCAGTGTGCAAAAGAACGCGTAACATGTCAAACCTTGAAGTGGATGGGCTACAGCAGAAGAGGACCCTGACCATACACTCAGTCGTCACTTTATTAGTTACCTTCTGTATCTAATAAAGTGGCCACTGAGTGTATTTCCATTGAATATGTTCATTAGCCCTATTCAGAACAGGGAATCCTGTCCCTATTCAACTCCTACCAGACCTCTAGAATAAAACAACAAAAGCTGGATACACTCAACAGGTCAGGTGGCATCTGTGGAAGAAAAAATATAGAGTTAATATATCAGGTTTAAAACCCTTCGTCAGAACTCCATTTCACTAGAATACTATTCAGCCTAGCTGGCAACCGGATAAAGAAGATATTTATAATCAGTGCCCATATAATTCCATATTATATTTGCTTCCTCCCTAATTACAGAGTATTGGAAACTTACAGCATAATAGGATTGCCATGAGGTCAATCATGTCCATTTGAGCAACAAGTGAACCATTTAAGTTCCTCACATTTCATTGCCCTTGGTCTTTAGGCTTCTACATGAGCATGACATTAAGATAGTGTAGCTTACTAAATCTTACTGTATGAAACAGATCTATCTATTTTTTCTGATAACTTTGCCTGTACAGTTTTTCCAATTGACCTTGAGAAAATTTAATATAAAATAGTGTAGGCTCAAATATAAGCTGAAAATATTTTCACACAGATCATAAGGCTAAAGCTAAAAAAAATTGAAATATCTTCTGAAGTCTCTATTTGCATATACATGACTTTATATTGTCTAGGGCAGTGGGGCAGACTATATTTGCTCTTCATGGTGAAAAATGCCAATTGTACTTTTGTTATTATGTACAATCAACACTTTGGGTTTCCATCACCTGAGTCTTTCTCACAATTAATGGTAGCTTCCACTAGTTGATCACACAGGACAGAGCGAGTGGTTCCACTCTCTTGGTGTGGGAAAAGGTGAGGAGTTATGAGATTTGAAACTTACTTTAACCAGTCCTGCCAAGGATAGACTAGAGCTTCAGCTTTGATGTCTATGTAGACATTCAAAGGTATAGCTACATCATGTGTGCATCGTTCAGATCACCACAGTAGCGTGGCGGTTAGCACAACACTATTACAGCTTGGGGTGCCGGAGTTAGGAGTTCAAATCTGACGTTGTCTGTTTGAAGTTTGTACGTTCTTCCTGTAAGCGTGTGAGTTTCGACCGGGTGCTTCGGTTTCCTCCTACATTCCAAAGATGTACCAATTTGTAGGTTGTAGATTGTAGATTGTCCAGTGATTAGGCTAGGGGTGGGTTGGCGGTAGAGCAGCTCATTGGTCAGAAGATAAAATAAATAAGTATCTGCATTTTGTGGATTGTGGAGAGCCATGAAATGCTCTCACTGTTTGTTGGTTGGCACAATAAGATGATTACCACCATGAAAAGAATAGTCATGAAACAATCTGCCTTGAATCCTTCTAATATGTCAACTGCAAGGAGTAAACAAAAGCATTTTCCCTTTGCATAAGGCAGAAATTTGATAGAACTTAGCCGAATTTTGACAAACCTCTTATCTATTTGTGAACGTTGTCATGTTTAACCAGAAATTTTGTGAATTTCATTAGAAGTCATATATAGGAAAACATTTATTCTGTAAGCCATTGCAATGTCAATTCAGTGTAAATGTGAACAATAAATTGCTGTGTTAAAGATGCCTAGTTTTACCAAAAGCTCATTTGATTTTCATTTCAGTGAGGAGCCAATTGGATTTGAGATGCAAAGGTTCGACGGTTGCATATTTATGATTCAAGCTGGAGTTTCCCACCCAAAAAGATATATTTAGGGTGAATGGGACATCAGCAAACTGTATGGAATTCGATGCATAAAATTATCTCATAATTCTGAGATCTGTAGTTAAAGGGGCAATTGTAAACAATACAATAATTTCCTGTTTTCCTCACCACTGTGCAAAATTCTGCAAATTGTTCAGATTGGCTGAATCATACACGTTAATTAAATAAATTTCCATCAGCCCTCGTCTACTGCAATGGCCCTTGAATGCAAGCAGTACTTTGTGGCTGCTTGGCTCCCAACAAGTTCAAGGCCTCAGTTTTGTGACTCTTCTACAGTTGGTGACCAGGACTCTGAACGTGATTTCATGGGGTCGTTTCACTGTTTTTAAGTCTACTTGAGATTCAGACGGATGAAATGATCTAAACAAATTTTTAAAAGTTAGAAAGTGTAAAAATATTTAAAATACATAAACTGCTATTAATTAGTCAAAAATATGAATGTACAGGAAAATAAAAATATATTTTAAAATTGAGCTATCCAAAGCTGGTGACATCATTCAAATGAATGGGGCTGCATTGTATGTACCGACTCGGCCAAAGCGGGGATGTGAAATTTTGCCAGCCTCTCTACTGAGAACATGATGGACTCTTTGATACCTGAGCAGAACCAGAAGTCTAATGCAGGTGCCTCTGACAAGACCACCATAAGACGTGGCAGAATTAGGCCACTCAGCCCATCACGTCTGCTCTCCCATTCCATCATGGCTGATTTATTATTCTCTCAACCCCATTCTCCTGTCTTCTCCCCGTAACCGTTGATGCCCTGACTAACCAAGAACCTATCAACTTCTACTTTAAATATACTTAATGACTTGGCCTCCACAGCCATCTATGCCAATGAATTCCACAGATTCAATAGGTAGGTCAATCGGTACATTTAATGTCAGAGAAATGTATGCTATATACATCCTGAGGTTCTTTTTCTTCTCAAACATTCATGAAAATAGAGGAGTGCCCCAAAGAATGAATGACAGTTAAATGTTTGAACCCCAAAGCCCCCCAGCTCCCCCTCCCATGCACAAGCAGGAGCAAGCAATGACCCCCCACTGGGAAAAAAGCATTGGCGCCCCCCCCCCCACCAAGCACTCAAGCGTGAAGCAAAGCACCTATAAAGACACAGACTTGCAGTACCCCAAAGACTACTCGTTCACCCAGTATTCGACATGCCACAGACTCTTTTGCTCCCTAATAAGGGAAAAATAGGTGTCCCCATTTCACCTCCCTCTGGCTAAAAAAATTCCTTCTTGTCTCTGTTCTAATTTAACATCCCTTTAATCAGAGGATGTACCCTCTGTCCCTAAACTCTGCACTTTGAAGCACCCTCTCCTCATCCACTCTATCTAGGCCTTTCAATATTCAATGTCTCCATGAGTTCCCCCCCACCCCCCCATACTTTTAAACTCCAGGGAGTACAGGACCAGAGCATCAAATGCTCCTCCTACGTTAACCTTTCTTTCCCGAAATCATTCTTGTACCCCTCCTCTGGACCCTCCCCAATGCCAGCACCTCTTTTAGATAAGAGGCCTGAAACAGCTCACAATACTTCAAATACAGCCTGACCAATACCTTATAAAGCCTCAGTATCATATCCTTGCTCTTATATTCTCGTCCTCTTGAAATGAATGCTAACATTACATTTACCTTCCTCATTACTGACTCAAACTGCAAGTTAACCTTTATGGAATCTTGTCCCAGAACTCCTAACTTTGCACTTTTGATTTCTGAATTGTCCTCCTGTTGAGAAAATAGTCTAAACCATTACTCATTCTACCAAAGTGCATGGCTATACACTTCCCGCACTGAATTCCATCTGCTACTTCTTTGCCCTTTCTCTCAATATGTCCAAATCCTTCTGCAAACACCCTGCTTTCCCAAAACTATCTTCGCAGAGTCTGAAAACTTGGTCACAAAGCCATCCATTCCATCATCCAAATCATTGACATATAATGTGAAAAGAAGCATTCCCAACACCAACTCCTGTGGAACACTACTAGTCACTGGCAAGCAACCAGAATAGGCCTCCATCATTCCCACTGTTTGCCTCCTGCCAGTCAGCCAATCTTATATCCATGCTAGTATCTTGAAATACCATGGATTCTTATCTTGTTAACTAGCCTCATTTGTGGCACCTTGTTAATGACCTTCTGAAAATTCAAGTAAACAACATTCACTGGCTTTCCTTCGTCTATCCTGCCTGTTATTTCCTCAAAGAATTCCAACAGACTTGTCAGGCAAGATTTCCCTTCAAGGACTTTGGCCTTCCCACCACCAGCTCTTGGATCCTCAGAGACTCCATCTTCCTCTCATCCCACCATCCCTGCACACCCCAAATCTCCCTTCTCCTTAGACACTACCTTCACTCTTCCAATCCCAGCTTTCCAATCCCAGTGTTAGGGCTTCACTATTCCCTCTGACTTTCCCCTCTGAGGCAAAACGTTCTGTCCTCAAAGGGCTTCAGCTTTGTCACCGTGCACCCATACCTCAGTGAGTTCCGTGCACACCATCACACTGAGCTCTTCTTCTGTTGCCTCTGTCTTCATGCCTACTTCTTTGGCAATGACTCTGCTGCTTGCACTGATGACTCCTTCTCCCGTCTTCAACCCTCCTCCTCTTCCTGAACTTCCCGCCCTGGTCTTCTGCCTGCTCCGGACCTTTCCATTGCCAACTGCCATCAGCCATCTCGACTTCAAAACTCCTCTCTCCAATTTCAACCTCACTCCTTCCAAATGCTCTGCTCTCCACTCCCTCTGTACTAATTCTAACCTCACTATCAAACCCGCTGATGAAGGGGGTGCTGTAGTAGTCTGGCGTACTGACCTCTACCTTGCTGAGGCCCAGTGACAACTCTCAGACACCTCCTCTTACTTGCCCCTTGAACAGGACCCCAGTAAGGAACACCAGGCCATGCTCTCTCATACCATCACCAACCTTATTAACTCATCCACTGCCACCAGCCTCATAGTTCCCACACCCTACACCTCCCGCTTCTACCTCCTACCCAAGGTCCACAAACCTGCTTGTCCAGGTAGACTCATTGTTTCAGCTTGTTCCTGAACGCATATCTGCAAACCTCAACTCTGTTTTATCTCTGCCTACCTACATTCATGACACTTCACACGCTCTGCATCTTTTCAATGATTTCAAGTTCCCTGACCCCAATCATCTTATTTTTAGCATGGATATCCTGTCCTTCTACACCTCCAACCCCCCCCCCCCCCCACACCAGGAAGGCCTCAATGCACTCTGTTTCTTTCTGGACACCAGACCCAACCAGTTCCCCTCCACCACCTCTCTCCTCCGTCTAGCAGAACTTGAACATCCGCCTGTGCAGTTTCTTAACTACCCACAAGGATTCTACATCTTCTGACCCTATGTCACCTCTTTCTAAGGATCTGATTTCATTTTTTACCAACAGTGCCACCCAACCCCCTCTGTCTACCTGCCCGTCCTTTTGATACAAGATGTATCCTTGGATGTTAAATTTCCACCTGTTACCTTCTTTCAGCCACGACTCTGTGGTGCCCTCAATGTCACACTCGCCAATCTCTAACCATGCTACAAAATCATCCACCTTATTCTGTATACTGCATGCATTTAAATATAACACATTTCGTCCTGTATTCGTCTTCCTTAATGATTTTGCCCCCATGCTATACTTCAGTTCATCCCACTGACTGCACTTTTGCCCTATCATCTGCCTGTCCTTCCTCACAGTCTCGCTGCAGACTGCATCTACTGGTATACCAAATGCCCCGTCCTCATCCTATCACTCCGCTTCCCAACCCCCGCCAGATTACTTTAAACCTTCCCCCTCAGCTCTGGCAAATTTGTCCGAAAGCTTGTTGGTCCCCCTCGGGTCCAGGTATAGCCTGTCCTTTTTGTACAGGTCAGAACCTCGCCTGAAGAGATCCAAAAGATCCAGAAATCTGAAACCAGGACCCCTGTACCACTTCTTCAGCTGCACATTCTTTTGCTAAATCATCCTATTCTTACCCTCGCCGGCACATGGTACAGGCAGCAATCCAGAGATTACTACCCTGGAGGTCTTACTTTTCAGCTTTCTGCCTAACTCCCTATATTCTCTCTTCAGGACCTCCTCCCTTTCCTACCTATATTGCTGGTGCCAATATGTACCAAGACTTCTGGCTGGATATCCTCTCCCTTAGAATCCCATGGACCTGATCTGAAACCATGCCCCCTCTATCAGTTCCTCAGCCACTTTCTTTTCTGTACTATTGTTCTATTTCTGTCCTGACTAGCTCGCGGCACTGGGAGTAATCGAGAGATTACTACCTTTTGGACATCTTGCTCTTCAGCCTCTTCGCTAAGTCCCTATACTCATTGTGCAGGACATCTTCCCCCTTTCTATTTGTGCCATTGGTGCCAATATGCAGCACAACCTCTGGCTGCTCACCGTCCCTCTTGAGAACCCTCTGCAGTCCCTCTGAGACATCCTGGACACCAGCACCTGGGAGCCAACACACTATTCTGGCTTCTCTTTCACGGCCACAGAACCTGCAGTCTGAATCGGTAATTATCGGGTTTCCTATCACTATCGCTCTGGCTGGCTTTACCCTTCCCAGCTGATCCTCAGAGCGGGCAACAGTGGCACTGGCCTGGCTGCTGCTGCTGTGCCCTGATGCGTCATCCTCCCCCCACAGCAGTATCCAAAGAGGTATACTTGTTGCTGAGGGGAACGGTCACAGGGGAAGCCTGCACTGACTGCTTACTCCCCTTACTTCCCCTGATGATCACCCATTTACAGACTGAAGCCTGTACTCTGGATGTGACTGCCCTCGTGAAAGTCTCACCTATGAAGTTTTGATCCTCACGGATGGTCCCGAGAGCAGTGAACTTGTCAGCCAAGAGCTGAAGTTGGGTGCACTTCATCAGGGAGACCGTTAGGTACCTTGAAATCCCACATCTCACAGGGTGAGCATGTACCCATGGCTCTGTGCAATAATTTTACATAGAACCACAAGCAGTCACACAGTCTGGTTCAATGTTCCTTGAAATTTCCTAAGTGGGAAAAGCTTTAGGCGTCCCTCATTTGGTAAGAAAAAATCCCAAAACAAAATTTAATATTTTTATTATGTTATTAACACGTATACTGGCCTAACTGCACACTAAACAATAGCATGAACATCAGTAAGGCTATTGAACCAATGTTTTTGTCTGTGTTTATTACAGTTCTAGTTTGTAGTCAACTGTTTGTATAATTTGTCCGCACTGCTTTACAATGTGTTGTATTTTGTTCAGATTGTAGGGCTGTATGCAAGTGCATATAGCAGCCCTTCATGGCCACTGACACATCATTCAGCTGCTGATCAACACATACAGCTAGTGACTGGCAACTCTTTTAATACCCTTGTTTCTTTATGAAACACTTTCCTCCCAGACCAGTGAGGTCTGCCATTTCCATAATCTCAATTTAACACATATTTGAAGTGCTAAACAGGGACTGTCTAGCCCTGAAAGTAGTAAAGTATAACAAAATTGCATTGACAGAAAAACAAAACATCTCTGCTGCCCTTATTAGCAGAGATGCTTAAAATGAAAGTGAGCGAGACCAAGGATTTGACGTGGAAGCAGGGGATAAATTGAAAACCAGTTAAAACTAGCTGAGAAACATCAACATGGCAAGCTAACAAAGACAGGGACCCCGAGGGGGAAGAAAGGGACAGAAAGAGCAAGCAGTCTGAGCATCATCAGATAATTGCTTCTACTACAGCTAAATATTTGTGATCAAATGTTTTCCTAATTTGTTTCACAAATTTTAGTGGTGCACTTCAGATTGGCTGAGATAGGCTAATGCAGCATAGATGGCTGTTCATTAAGATGTTGATTTGCCCAGTCTCTTGAAGCATAACAGCTTTTTCCGAGGATGTAGCCTCCCCTGTAAGCAGAACTAATTTTCTCTTAATTAGCCAGACCTTGCTATTGTTATTTACAGCTCTGCTGTGCATCAGACTAAAAGTTTTTTCTCTGCCAAGTTTTCAATGCCCTGAAAATGCAAGAGGGAGCAAGTGGTAAAAGGTCATGCAGAATAAACCATGGTAGTCTAGTTGTATGAATGAAATGACCACTATAAAAATAGGTTCAAGGTCAACTGGAAGTCAAGACTCTTATAGATGGCAAAAAAATTTAAAAAGTGAAAGGAAAATAACAATTGTTGTCTTGTCACAGAAAAATTCTGTGAAATATCTCATGTGAACACCCATCAGCTTCCACCAATTTTATGCACAGACTGTTTGCCTTTGGGCGGAGATTACTAGATCTTTCCTTATGCATCCTCCCTTTGAGATTGCAGTAGCCCCCAAGGGAGGAGAAACCACCCAGATTTTTCTCACTGTTAGTAATTTATTTACGTCATAGACACTGCATATAAAAATGAAGTTCACATTAGTATCACAAAGTTTACAAGGAAAACAGGAGTGAACTTTAGCCAATAAAATACAATCAGCATCAACCACTTTTAAGGGCCAGTGGGCTCAGCTAGTTCTGGCAAAATTTCAGGAAACAAATTTGCACATCTTTTTTTCTAACAATGTAGGCGTCAAAGTGATCTTTATCCACATTTTACATCCAGTTTATTTCCTGCGGGAATATCAAAAAGCCTGTTCACAAATTGTGTTACTTCTAATGATGATTGTAAAATCTGTAATAATAAAATACAAAACATATGTTGCTGCATATTTTAAAAATAATTGATGGGAAAAGGCGAAAAATAGACTTGTCCTAACCAAAGACCAGTCATCAACAACTGTAAGAAGAAATACCACATAAAATGTGAGTTTGGAAGATTTCTGTTTTAATAAGCCCTGTTACTTTGGTCCAGCCATACCAGGAACGATCCTGAAATCTGTTGTTTTTACATTCAAGAGGTAACAATCAGTAAATCAGAATCAGAATCAGGTTTATTATCACTGGCATGTGTTGTGAAATTTGTTAACTTAGCAGCTGCAGTTCAATGCAATACATAACATAGAAGAAGATGGGAATAAATAAATCAATCAATCAATTACAATATACATATATTGAATAGATTAAGAATCGTGCAAAAACAGAAATAATATATATTTTAAAAGTGAGGTAGTATTTATGGGTTCAATGTCCATTTAGGAATTGGATGACAGAGGGGGAAGAAGCTGTTCCTGAATCACTGAGTGTGTGCCTTTAGGTTTCTGTACCTCCTTCCTGATGGTAACAGTGAGAAAAGGGTGTGCCCTGGGTGCTGGAGGTCCTTAATAATGGACGCTGCCTTTCTGAGACACCGCTCCTTGAAGATGTTCTGGGTACTTTGTAGGCTGGTACCCAAGATGGAGCTGACTAAATTTATGACCCTCTGCAGCTTCTATCAGTCCTGTGCAGTAGCCCACACCCTCCCATACCAGACAGAGATGCAACCTGTTAGAATGCTCTCCTTGGTACATCTGTAGAAGTTTTTGAGTGTATCTGTTGACGTACCAAATCTCTTCAAGCTCCTAATGAACTATGCTGTCTTGCCTTCTTTATAACTGCATTGATATGTTGGGACCAGGTTAGGTCCTCAGAGATCTTGACACCCAGGAACTTGAAACTGATCACTCTCTCCTTCATATCCTTCACCTGCAAACGTGTCCTGTGACTGGAAACACCATTGTACAATAGAAATGATCAATGGCTCTCTCAGGACCCTTTACTCAGTAGCATTGTGAATGTATAAAAAGTACAAAGTGTATAGTATGTAAGTTAATAAGTAAATAACAAATTGGGATATCATTCAAAATGATGATATCGTAATTTCATATGTTCAACTCAGTTGAATGAATGAATCTGATTTATCTTGTTTTATTTGTTATATTGATTTCCTATACCTGTATCTTCCTATGCTGCAGTTCATGCTCAGCCATTTTCCTTTAATTCTTGAACAACAGTCAAAAGCAAATAATTACGAAAATTCTATAGATGTCACACATTGTATTTCTTTAGACAATCACGTATCATACAGGAAAGTTATTGGATATTTCAAAATTTCTAAAATAAGAAAATGAACGATAACATCTTTGGTAAAGCCATGAGCTTGGTTTCTCTTTTATGTGGTATGTGGACATGCAAACCACAGGTGTAGGGAATGCGCTCACTGCTCTGGTAGCTGTGGCAGCTCACTGTTCTTTCAGTTGTAAATATGCCCATGGCCACTTGCATGAGCAAAAGAACATTTTCTGGGATTGGCTTGCACAAAATCCTTTTTTTCCAGTGCTATGCTATAGCATCCAGGATTGATTCAGCATGGCGTAAATTGCCAGCAATCACTTCCAGGTGAAATCGGACCAATTGTGAGATTGGATCTACATTAACACATGTGACTTGGGTTAGGGGCACAGGTGTTTAAAAGTGTAAAGGTTATATTCACATACTCCTGCTGTGACCTCTGACAAGCAGAGCCCATTCTGGGCCAGCTTTTCAAAAGCTGTCATCAGTGAACTCCATGATGTTCTGCAGCGTGACTTTTAGCCGCACACTTAAGCCTGGAGTGTGCCCATTGAAGAGGTTAAACTCACAGTAATTCTCAACATGTAGACCTTGTCCTGTTCCAGGTAGCTGCTACTTGTGTCTGCCATATATTTGCTGCTCCTCACAGAATTGGAGAGGTTCTTTATTCCGCATGGGACAACCATAAATACTTTGTAACATAAAGCAAATCCTATTTCATGCATTAGCATGTGCCACCATCATCAGTTTCTCCAGGATCCATGCTCATGAGAGTTGCCACAAAAATACCCTAACCTTTCCATCTATTGACCAGCCTTTTACTCTCTCAGTGTCTAAATGGTTCATGAACTCAACAAGAATGTTTTCATATTCAGTCCTAAGTTTGCTAAAGATTTGTCTTGAGGATGTTCACTTTATTACAATGACAGTCACTGCTCAGTTAGCATAGAGGAGAATTCCATTTGCTCTGGTAAATTAAAATTCCACTGTGCACCTGAGAATTCAGGCAAAATAGGGGACTTCACAATCAGGATAACAGGAGCCTGAAGACCATCAGCAACGAGATGATGGCTAATGTAAGGAAGAAGAGAATGAGGCAATTCAAAGACTGGACAAGGAAAGGAGATGGTGTACCTTCACCACACATGACATGGACAGCGGCAGAGATAAGCAATGTTTGGCTGTGCTGCTAGGGATTCTGTTATAGAGAGGGGATGCCAAGTTCTTTTATCTACTCGCCCCACACTAGGTGTAAACCTCTCCACTATTTTCATTCCCCTTTGTTGTACAAATATAAAGAGATGATCGATCCCAGATGATCCCAGATTTTTCCTCACCCGCATTGCATAAAAAATGCCAAAACAATCTCTCCTCTAATCAATTAAATTTCTTATTACAGCATCTATATCTTGAATTCTGTGCAGAATTCCTTCTGCTTGGAAGAAATCCAGTCAGTTGTTGTGAACAATGGTTGGAAGATTTAGCACTTTGACTTGCTAAGCTGCATAGGTAGTCAACAATGCAAGATTGGCCCACCAGTGTCGGATTCCACTTGATGTGTGTCACTATGACTGCTTTACTCAGTGGGGATATCTGAAGATATGTTATGGAGTGTCAGGTTCAAGCTATCAAGTAACCACACATTACAACAGTGGTGTGCAGAAGAGTGTTTCTGAATGCACACCACGTCAAACCTTGAAGTGGATGGGCTACCGCAGCCAAAGACCATGAACATACTCTCAGTGGCCATACCTCTTGTATCTAATAAAGTGGCCACTGAATGTATTTCCATCAAATATGTCCATTATCCCTATTCAGAATAAGGAAACCTGGCCCTATTCAACTCTGACCAGGACTCTAAAATAAAACAACAAAAGCTGGATACACCTTTGAAAATGTCAGCCCATTCAGCAGCTGCCATTTTCAAAGGTTCCTAAGGCCCTCTACCCTCGAGGCGAAGAGCTACACTCAGTCAGTTACTGAACTCGAGCCGCATACTGCGCCTGCCCCCGCCCTTGTCTTTATGACTTCCTTTAGCAGCTTCCTTGCTGCTTTAGGTGGAGGAGATGAAGGTCATTAAATCATCTTTTCTTTCCAACATTTAGAGGCTTGATTTGTGTGTGGAAGGTTGCGGGTGGCAGATATCTGAGGTTGGTGAGGTCAGTGTGGGAAAGGTTGAAGGGGTTGCACACTGGAATGAATAATTTTATGTTTGTGTGTCTATGTATATCTCACTGTTATATGTCTAATGAGGCTCTGGGATTTATTTGGGCATTGACCCGTAGTTGGGGGAACTCAGCCACTGGAGGAGGCATCTCAAACAGGAATCTCTTATGTTTGTTCTATCAGGTCTCCAGCCTTCAGGCACACATGTCTCTCCTGGCATGTAATGTCAGTCATGAGCTCTTCCATGCATCTCTGAAAAGATCTGTGAACTTACTCTCTCTTTCCAGTGGCTGCTGTCTTCTTTACAGCTGATATTGTCTGTGTCACTACTGAGAAAAAGCTGAATTTGGCATGAACCATTTGGGTCACAACTTACGAACACTGTTGCACACTTCTCATTTTCACCAACCATAATGTTTTGTGGTAATTGAAAAGCAAGAAATATCTGCATAGGCTGGAAATCTGAAGAGTTGCAGACCCAGACCTTGGACTCCTTCCACAAATGCTGCCTTACATTCTGGGATTTTCCAGCACTTTCTGTTCTATTTACAATATTTGGGGGATCTGACTGGGTGATGGTGCTGCAAGAAATGATGACTTTGTAAACTAGAATGTCCAATTTCAAGCCACTGGTATTCTTCCTATCATTTGTGCAAAGTATAACATTTTTGGCTTTCCCACCATAATATTGATTAGAGTTTGATTAGCAACAGGCCCTTACAGCCAACAAACCTGCACTGCCCAATTACACCCATGTGACAAATTAACCTACTAACTTGTATGTCTTTGGAATGTGGGAGGGAACCCAAGCGGTCACGGGAAGAACCTACAAGCTTCTTACAGACAGTGGTGGAATTGAATTATTCAGAGATATTGCAAGGATATAGACGAGGTAGGTACAAATTCCAGTCTATGGTGCAAGATGAAGATGTCCCAGCCTTTACCACTACATTTACAGGTAGCAACAAAGAGATTGGCATAAGATGGCTGTTGCTGTTCTGGTTGCTTGGTGCACAGAGGGGTACTGATGTTCTTATTTATGAAACACAGAAAATAAGCATTCAGGTACAGCCAGCATTTGGAAGGTAGAATGGGTTGAAGTGCAAAATGAGTAAGGACTTGTACAGGATTTGAGTTAATGTGCATAACTTTGGTCTTTGTAATAACCTGTTGCATTTTTTTTGAAGATCAGTTCTACATGGATTCACCGAGGTTAGTTCCTGGATTCAAAGGATTGCACAGTAATGAAGAACAAAGTAAGGTTATCATTTACTCAATACAGATGAGGAGAATTGGAGATAATCTCATGAGACAAGGCCCTTGGAGGGATTGGCAGGGCAAAGCTGTTTTCTCTAGTTGGAGAGCATAGATCAATGGAGGGGTAGAGTTAAAAAATTAAAATTAAGATGAAGAAAGAGAGAATGCTGAAGTTCGTAAATCTTTGGAATTCTTTATGCCAGTAGCCTGTGGGTATTCAATCACTGAATATGTTCAACACTGACAATGAAGGGTACTAAAGGATTGAGATATTTCAGATGAGAAAGTTGATGAGACAAAGAGTGGCCATGGTCTTATTGAATGCTTCAAGGGGATAGATGGCAGCCTCTTCCTCCACACTGCCAACATTACCATCAGATGAGGGGAAGGTTAAGCTTGTCAGAATCTCTCTACTTTTGAACTGCATGCTCTTATTTTAGTGTAATTTTTGTAAAATGTCCATTTCAGAGAGCTGTATGAGAATTGTTCATACTTGGAACAATGAGAGGATTCAGAATGGGGGGACAAATGTCAGTAAGATGTTTTGAGGAAAGCCAACAGCATGCTCATACTTCTACTCCAAAAATAAAAGGAAAAGTTGTAAAATAAGTTGGACTTTATTCTTGTCCATCTCTTTTTATTCAAACAGCTGAATGTTAGACTCTGTAATTCAGAACTCCTTCTGTACCTGCACATATCAAAGCACAATGATATTTTTTTCTTCCATTAACCTGAAATCAAACCTATTGGCTTTTGTTAGAACTTTATGAAGGAGAGAACAAACAAAAAACGACAGTAGCAGAGGAATTGATTGGTTTAATGCACATAATTTGGGTCCTTTAAATGAGTAATGTGTTCATCAGTGTTGACTGTTCATAATATGCACCACTTTCTACTCTTTCATACTACTTTTAGGGGAGTTGCAGATTCAAGGAGGAATTAGGAAAGCAAAGCAAATGAAATATTGACTTCTGCTACAGAAGGATTGGATTATAGAAGTAGAAATGGCCTTTGCAGCCTTTATATCAATGTTCAAAGTTCAAAGTAAATTTATTATCAAAATATGTATATGTCACCATATATAATCTTGAGATTTATTTTCTTGCATGGATACTGAATAAATCCATAATAGAATAATAACCATACTAGAATCAATGAAAGACTGCACCGACTTGGGCACTCAGCCCATGTACAAAAGGCATGAACTCTGCAAATACAAAAAGAAAGAAATATTAATAATAAATAAATAAGCAATAAATATCGAGAACATGAGATGAAGGGTCCTTGAAAGTGAGACCATGTGTTGTGAGAACATTTTAACGATGAAGTGAAGTTGAGTGAAGTTATCACTTCTGGTTCAAGAGCCTGATGGTTGAATGGTAATAACTATTCCTGAGCCTGGTGGTGTGAGTCCTGAGACTCTTGTCCCAACTTCCTGATGGCAGCAGCAAGAAGAGAGCATATCCTGGGTGGTGGGGTTCCCTGAAGATGTATATTACTTACCTGCAGCACTGTTTTGTGTGGACGTGCTCAATGTTGGGGAGGGCTTTACCCACGATGGACTCTCTGTAGGACCTTGTGTTCAAGGGCGTTGGTGTTTCCATACCAGGCTGTAATGCTTGTGAGGTGGTGACCTCAGCTTAGAAATGAAATGATTACCAAAAGCAGGAGCAATTCGTAGCCTGATAAAGATTGAGTAGATAAATTCTATTCTCCGCAGAATTTAGAAGAACAGGAGATAATATCAATGGAATTTAAAAAATTCTTAAGGGACTTAGCAGGGTAGATGTTTTTCAGGATGAAGACTTTCAAAGAGTGAATCACAATCTCACAATAAAAGATTGGGCATTTGAAATGGACTTGAGAGGCAATATCTTCACTCAGATTTGTAAATCTCCAGAGATCTGTGGATGCTGAGCTGATATGAGAGGGGTATAATTTTGAATACTAAAGGAATCAAAGGATATGAAGATTATAGAATGGATGATGCAGCAGCCATGACATTATTGGATGGGGGATTGACTACTGCTACTCCTGAATCTTATTTCCTTAAAATGTTATTCTATGTCAATTAAGTTATCAGCCAAAAATTACACCCACAAGGTATCATTCAGCCTTTCAGTTTTCATCAAAATGTTATTTTGCTGTTTGCTTTAATTTTTCCAACATGCAGGTGAAAGCTTTTCTCTTTATAATGTAAACTTGTGTGGCGCCACTATGTAAAATCTTCTTCATTTAAATAAAGGATCTAAGAACTGGGCTGTTCCTTAAGTGGATTTGTTTGATGAAAACAGAATTATCATTGTCAAAATATGGGGACATGCATACTGCTTAGCAATAACATCTAGTAAGCTAATTACCAAGACACACTGATGGAGCTGAATTTTATACAAGTTTTATATACATAATTGCATAAATTAATTAAATCAAACCATCCCTGATAATGCATTACAAGATTGGAATAGGTTTCTGGCCTCAGATATCTGTATTAATTACACAATTCCATTTCTCACAGTTTTATGACATAACGTGAACCTCTCTGTTTTACTGCAGCTTTGTAACATGGCGTCAGGTGTCTGTTACCCTATACCGTGAGTAGCATAATAAAGCAGGATTAATATTACATTTCTAGTACGCATTTAGTTAAATGAGTTTTCAATTCTTTCACCCGGTGATATGGTGCCAATAATTTTAGTGTCTAGGTGGTAGGCGTGCAGCCGGATAAGTTTTGCTTTTCTCTGTATCCACAATGTCTTTGAAAAATGTTGTGTATTAACGGTAGCAAACCAAAATGTACCAGTGGTATCTTGAGTGATAGGGCATGCAGGAGATGAATGGTACAAAGTTGTACTTGTGTCATGGCCACATAAAAAGCATCTTGAGACAGGTGGTTATGTTCTATAGAGATCCGTTGTATGCCCTTGCGCTTGGCACAGTAACAACAGGCATCTCCATGGTGGCATCGTGTACAACTATTTGTAAACCAGACACCGGTTTTAAAATCTATTTTTTTAAAAAGAATTTGTGGAAAAAAAAGGTTGCTCTGAAGAGGCCAGATTTCAGCACCATTGAACACCACAGAATATTCTTAAACAGACAAAATAAATCAGCTCAGCACAGATGATGCCCCTCAGCATTTAACACCTCTGGACAAAGGCAGGCATTCTGGTCTCCTTCAAGGAAACATAGATAAAAATTTTGTTCTTCAACTCTAATGAGGCAAGCTCAGATATGAGTCAATAGAGCAATTCATTAACAAATCTAGAGAAATCCCCCAGGCACCAGGCAAGATGGCAGTGAAAGCGGATGTGTTGTGAAAAGCCCTCCTCCGGAATAGATGCCCATATGCTAAGGGTCAGAGAGCCGGATGGCTTTGCTCTGTTTACTATTCACTGAACACACATGGCAGTTAAGGTCACTGTTATCAGACACTTTCTCTGTACACAAAACAAAATTTCCATATGGGCCATGAAAATGGATATGCTGTGTTCCCAAGCAGCTTCCCACGGCTTTCTTATTGTGCGGCAGCGGTTAGAAGTGAAGGGGTGTGAGGGTTAGCTTGCCAGTCAATTGCACTCATTGCTTTGTGCATCAGGCCAATTTAGGGCAAATCTGCGTCACTTTTTCCCCCCTCTTTCAAACCAAAATGCTCATGTCAGTCTATTAGAACGTGATGGAAGTACTGATCACTGCCTCTTCATTTAAAGCCTTTTGAAAATACGATGACCTGCTGAAGAGGATTTTAAGAAGAGGGCCCTTCACTAGACTCTTTCAAATACACATAAATAAAGCCCTTTACGGGCTAGAAATGGCCTCTTAGATTTAGCACTACAGAGCGCTGAAAGCCACAACACGATTGTCATGGATATTACACAATGCTAACAACAACGGACCACGCAGACAAGTGTCGATACTGAACAAAACTAGACTAGACATTTTGAAAACCCAGCATGCGGAAACTTGACAGCCAAATAAATAGCTTGTTTAACCCTTTAAAAGAAAATGAAGAGGAGAAAAAAATTGCATCAGGATAGATTTTGCACCTTTGAAAAATTCATGGCGCAAGCAAAACACCACTTTGCCAAGATGTAAGAAATGTACTGTATAGGAACAGAGAAATTGAAGGTGCAGCTTTAAAAAAAATCTCTTAACAGCTTTACAAAGACTTTTCAAATGACATTGATAAGTAGAATATATCAATTCTTATGAATTCTTGGAGTATTCTTCTCTTTGAATTAAATTGAACTTTATTTCATTGGGTATTAAACAGCCATTTCATGAATTCCATATAATGTTTTTAATAGTTAAAAATAGAGCTACTCTAACTGTTATTTAACCTTCATGCACGACTTATAATTTATATTGGCAGCACTATTCCAGTGGTAAGATCAGTAATTGAAAGTTGCACTGGCACAGTAAGAAGTAAAAGGATTAGTGATGGTACAATAATGCTAACTCAAAGTTTGATCAGCATTGCCACGCTGTAGGCTGCATTTCAGAAACAAACATACAATTGGTGGGCCCAAGCTTAACATTGTCCAACAGGCACAAACACATCTGGATGGTTTCCAAGATGCACTAAAGATCATCTTTTTAGATTGTACTCTAGTTTTGCATTGTCTGTATAGATTTTTTTTAAAGTTCCAACTGCAGATATCTATACACAAACCATTATCTCTATAACTGTTTTCTCTCCAAGTAATATATTATGCATAAATAGCCATTAATATTCCATGGCACTTTGGGTTCCTTTTGTGGTCAAAATTTCATGGCACAGTTCAGGCTTTAAAGTAAATAATGAACAGCCTAACAAAAGAAACCATGTCACATTTGAGGAAAACTTATGTCCAGTTTTATTATCGAGTGCACTTCAGTTTAATGCAACATGAGGACCTGTTTTTCTAGACAGAAGATTGTTATAATTATGAATGCTAGTGTTTTGAACCTCTGCCCATGTTTTAACTGTGTAGAACTTCATTTAATTAATTTAATTGATTCTAATTGTCTTTCAGGGAAGAGGAGCTGTTATTTGCCAACTCGACTGGCAGTGAAAGTCTGTCTGCTTCAGCACTCACTGTCATGCAGAGACACTCATGAAAATGCATGCTATTCCTCTAGGATAGTTCAGTAATTGTGCTATTTTCTTAACCATTTATGTCAAGAGGTTGTTGCTGGAAAACTGACACTTCTGACAGCAAATATATGTTAAGTTAACCTCAGTTAATTTTAGTTAAATATTGTGTTGTGACAGCAAATTTTGTGCAATTATCGGCTCTGAAGATAATGTTTGTAAATAGCTTTATGGTTGCTGCTTGATTTTTTTTTAAATGGTTGTGTGCACACACAATGAGGCATTATCTTTTTGTTTTTTATATCACAAAATGACTGGTTATTAACTGGAATCACATGAGTTACTCCCTACCTGTACCTTGACTCCAAAACATAATAATCATACTGTTGTTATGGTGTGACTCCTTTTATTTAGCGCCAAGTATTAATGCAGCGCAGAACATTTTCACTACAGATAGAAAAACTGAACAATTCCTTTACAGACAAAATGAAAATCATGCATTCATTGAGCATGTATTGCTTGAGGTGTAGATTCTCCTGTTCAAGTGCTAAGTAGAAATAGAAAGCAAGTTAGGCTTCTTGTGTATACAGGATCCATTAACATTCCTTGTTCTGATGTCATTCAGAACAATAGTCCTTCCTTAATCGCTTGCGCTGGGAAAGAAAATGTCACATGATTTAGCCTCCACAGCCATCCATGGCAATGAATTCCACAGATACAACACCGTATGGCTAACAAATTCCTCCTCATCTCTGTTCGAAATGCATGCCCCTCTATTCTGAGCTGTGCCCTCTGGAGCTGGACTCACCCACTGGAGGAAATCTCCTCACCATATTCTCTCTACCAAGGCCTTTCAACATTCAATAGGTTTCAATGAGATCCTCCACTCATTCTTCTAAACTCCAAGGAGTACAGGCCCGGGGCCATCAAATGCTCCCCATCCATTAATCCTTTCATTCCTGGAATCATTATCGTGAACCTACTCTGGACTCTCTCCAATGCCAGCACATCTTTTCTTAGATAAGGAGCCCCAAACTGCTCACAATACTCTATAAAGTCTAACCAATGCCTTATAAAGCCTCAGCATCACCACCCTTGCTCTTATATAATAGTTCTCTCAAAAAGAGTGCTAATATTGCATTTGCTTTCCTTACCATTGACTCAACCTGCAAGCTAACCTTCGGGGAATCCTGCACAAGAATTCCCAGGTCCTTTTGCATTTTGGATTTTTGAATTTTTTTCCCTATTTATAAAATGGTCTACACCTTCTACCTAAGTGCATGACCATACACTTCCCTGCGCTATATTCCATCTGCCGCTTCCTTGCCCATTCTCCCAGTCTTAGTCCTTCTGCAGACTCCTTACTTCTGCAACACTACCTGCCCCTCAAAGATCAAAGATGATCTTTGTATCATCTGCAAACTTGGCTACAAAGCCATTAATTCTGCCATCCGAATCATTGATATATAATTTGAAAAGAAAAGGTCCCAATTCTGACCCTTGCAGAACACCACTAGTCATGGGAAGCCAACCAGAAAAGGCCCCCTTTATTCCAACTCTTTGGCTCCTGCCAGTCAGCCACACTTCTATCTATGCTGTTATCTTTCCTTTATTACCATGGACTCTTATCTTGTTAGGCAGCCTCATGTGCAGCACTTTGTCAAAGGCCTTCTGAAAATCCAAGTAAACAACATCCACTGACTCTCCTTTGTCTATCCTGCTTGTTATTTCCTCAAAGAGTTCTAACTGATTTGTTAGGCAAGATTTCCCCATGCTGAGTTTGGCCTATTTTTTCATGTGCCTCCAAGTACCCTGAAACCTCAACCTTAATAACTTCTTGCCAACCACTGAAGTCAGGCAAACTGGCCTATAATTTCCTTTCATCTGCCTCTCTCCCTTCTTTAAGAGTAGAGTGACATATGCAATTTCCAGTCCTCCAGAACCATTCTAGATTCTAGTGATTCTAGAACGATCATTACCAATCTCTTCCACAATCTCTTCAGCTACCACTTTCAAAATCTGCTCCATGTGACTTATCCACCTCTGACCTCTCAGTTTCCCAAGCACCTTCTCTTTAGTAATAGTGACTACACTCACTTCTGTCCCTAGACACTCTCAAATTTCTGGTGAACTTCCACTGTGAAAGCTGACGCAAAATACTAATTAAGTTCATGCGCCATTTGTTTGTCCCCATTATTACCTCTCCAGCGTCATTTTCCAACGATCCAATATCCATTCTCGCTGCTCTTTTACTTTGAGCTATAAATCTGAAAAAAAACTGTTGGTGTTCTTTTTGATATTATTGGCTAGCTTTTCATATTTCATCTTTTCTCCTTATGGCTTTTTAAGTTGCTTTCTGTTGGTTTTAAAAAGTTTTCCAATCCTCTAACTTCCCACAAATGTTTGCTATATTATATGTCCTCTCTTTTGCTTTGCTGTTATGATTGATTTCCCTTGTCAGCCTCAGTTATCTCATTTCCCACCCCCCTCCCCCCGAATAGTGCTTCATCTTTGGGATGTATCTATCCTGTGCCTTCGAAATTGCCCCTAGAAACTCCAGTCATTGCTGTTCTGCTATCATCCCTGCTAGTGTCCCCTTCCAATCAATTTTGGCCAGCTCCTCTGTCATGCCTCTGTCTTTCCCAGGGCGAATTCTATCATATTTTGATTACTGACTCCAAAGGGTTCCTTTACCCTAAGCTCCCTTATCAAATCTGATTCATTACACAACACCCAATCCAGAATTGCCATTTCCGTTATGGACTCAACCACAAACTGCTCTATAAAGCCATCTCGTAAGTATTCTACAAATTTGCTCTCTTGCGAACTTGATTTTTCCAATCTACCAGCAAATTGAAATCCCTCATAACCAACATAACATTTCCTTTATTACATGCCTTTCCTATTTCCCTTTTAAATTTATATCCTGCATCCTGGCTACCATTTGGGGGCCTGTATGTAACTCCCATCTAAGTGTCTTTTTACCCTTGCAGTTTTTCCTATGAGGATTCTACATCTTCTGATCCTATGTCACCTCTTTCTAAGGATATGATTTCATTTTTTATCAGCAGGGCCACTTCACCCTCTTTGCCTATAAGTTGTCTGTTTGGTACAAGGTCTATCCTTGGATATTAAGTTCCTAACGATGATCTTCTTTCAGCCATGACTCAGTGATGCCCACAATGTCGTATCTCTAGCTACTCACCCTCTCTTGAGAATCGCCTGCAGCTGCTTTGACACGTCCTGGACTCTGGCACCTGGGAGGTAACTCACCATCCTGATTTCTCGTTCATGGCCTTGGAATCTGCTGTCCACTCCCTTAACTCCTTCCCTGTTGAACCTCAGAGCCAGCCACAGTGCACTGGCCTGGCTATTATTGCTGCTGTGCCCTGACAGGTCATTCCAATCCCCCCCCCCCCCACCACACCCGGCAGTATCCAAGCAGGTATATTTGTTCTTGAGGGGAAAGGCCACAGAGGAATCCTGCACTACCTGCTTACTCCTCTTACTTCTCCTGGAGATCACTAATCTATCTGAGTACTTACCACCTCAATAAAAGTCTCATCTCTGAGGTTTTCAGCTCCCCAGCTGATCCCGTACATCCAGCTTCAGCTCCAGTTCCTTGGCCTTGTCAATCAGGAGCTGAAGTTGGGTGCACTTTCTGCAAATGTAGTTATCAGCGAGACCATTAGGTACCCTGAAATCCCACTTCTCACAGGAGGAGCATTCCACTGCCTGAGCTACCATCCGGCCCATACTTGTTATTCCTCTAACTATTTAAGCTTAGAGTCTAGTCTGTGCCTGTTCTTGCCCAAGCCTGTTGAGCCAAAACTTTGCCACTCTAACACTGCCCCACTCCAACACTCCCACTCTGCTTACACCTCACCTCTTGTTTTTGGGCCCTGCCAAGTGCCTAAGAAATCAGAACAATTACAGTCCGCCAAAAATTTCTGAAAGGCCCCAAGCCCTTGCTAAACCTCACACAGCCTGACCAACTGATGACGTCTCACAATGATTGCAGCCCACCTAAATATACAAGTCTAGATCTAATGCCATTAGCACGTGTTTTGATCCAAATGCCTTTCCTTCCATGTAAATCAGGCAAGAAGCAGAGCAAATATCAGAAGGAAAATGGTTTCTTTTTCTTCCCTTATCCATCCATTCATCCATTCTTCTTAACCTCACTAACCTCTCAACCCTTCTCATAGTTCAGCTGAGTTCCCGGTTTCTTTTGTTCAGCCTCATATATTTCACACTCCTTTTTCAGTGGGACAACCAATCAGTATCAAGCAAGGGATACTCAAGGTGTAAAAATTACCCAAGCTGAGTTAAGGATCAACTATGTGAACCCTTCTTCAAAGATGTTTAACTACAGGGCAAAGGACATCCAAGGAGTTGTGGGGATCATTAAAGTGTTGTGGATAGCTAAAGAAAACCACCAAAAAAAAATGGAATGGTAGGCTTTATGTCAAGAAAATTAGAGCGTAAGTGGATAGAAGCTATGCACCAGCCACATACTCTAGACATTCCTGGAATACTGTGCAATTCTGGACACCACACATTTAGAGAGAATACATTGGGCTTGGAGAAAATAACTTAATCAGAATGTTACAGGAGGCCAGTGATTATATCATAATAAGTGATTGCAGGAATTAGACCAGTCTTTCCTTGAACTTGGAAGGAAAAATGAGTGAATAAATTAATTTAATTTTTCAAGATAGGGTGAAGCCTATTTTTGCTGATTTGTGTGTCTTGTACAAGGGAGCAGACTGTAAGAGTTGGCGACAAGTCTTTCAGGAATAAAACTAGGAACTACTTCTGAACACAGAATGGTCAAAACTTGGAATCATTTTCACAAATCCAAAACCATGCTTATTGGTTGGTTAAATGGTCACTGTAAGGTAATACTTCAAGTAGATTAATGGCAAAAGAATAGAAGGGGAGTTGATTGGCATATGAGAGAGAATATGTTACAGGAAGGTACACATTCCCAACATCCAATGAGATTGATGGGATTTCTCTGACCCTGTGTGTAGGCCTCAGTTAGAAAGAGGGATCTTGGAAAGTTTCCAGGTCGCAAGCCTGGGCAAGGATTTTTTTTTAATGGAAGACCGGCAGTTGTTGTCCAAGGGAAGGGCATTAAGACCCTTAACACTGGTGTTGTCGCAGAACAATGTGTGCTTAAGTGCCTTGGTCAAGGACACATGCAGCCTCAGCCAAGGCTCGAACTAGCGACCTTCAGATCACTAGACGAACACCTTAACCACTTGGCCACGTGCCAACACTCTGACCCTGTATAAGTCCTACGGACCAAATGGCCTGCTTCTGTATTGTAATGAAATAATATTTAAGAAATAATATTTGATGCTCAATCCATTATTCATTATTTATGTCAGGTCTGAGATTGATAGATTTATCTTTCCCTGGGGGAAAGACAATCCATGGAGTTAGATCAAACATACTCTCATTGAATGGCAGGGTAAGACTTGCCCATTGTTCCCAATAATTTACCCTCTCCTGCTGCAGAAGTTTTCATTCTAAATTATCTTTTGTATGTAGGCTAAGCAGAGGGGGCTGGTACAATACAACACCTTGATTCAGTGTCATCAGAAGATGAGGAAGCAAAAATGTGAGAAGAATAAACTTCGCAGTATTCAGGTTGTAAGACATATGGAATATGGTGAGTAGTTTTGGACCCCATATCGAAGAAAGGATGTTTTTTAGGATGTTCCCGATGGTCAAACATTTTAATTCCTATCCCCATTCACGGTCCAACGTGTCTCCTCTTTTGCCGTGATGAGGCCACCCTCAGACTGAAGGAGCAACACCTTATATTCTGTCTAGGTAGCCTCTAATCTGATGGCATGAACATTAATTTCTCCTTCTGGTTATATTTTTTTCCCTCCCCTTCCCTCTTCTTCTATCCCCTACACTGGCCTCTTATCTCTCCTTCTGGCCTGCCTAACACTTCCTTCTGGTGCCCCTCTTTCTTTCCTTTCTCTGACGTCCACTCTCCTGTCCTATTAGATTCCTTCTTCTTCTTCTTCTTCAGCTCTTGACCTTTCCCACCTACTTGGCTTCACCTATCATCTTCCAGCTAGTCTTCCTTCCCCTCCCACCAACCTTTTTATTCTGGCATCTTCCCCTTTCATTTTCAGTCCTGAAGAAAGAACACAGCCCAAAATGTTGACCATTTATTCATTTTCGTAGATGCTGCCCGACCGGCTGATTTCCTCCAGCATTTTGTGTGTGTTGCTAAGAAAGGATGTGCTGACATTAGAGAGGGTCCAGAGGATCTGCTCCTGTCTTATAGTTTTATGGTTTGGGAATGAAGAACTAGAAGGCATAGGTTTAAAGTGAGAGGGAAGAGATTTAAAATGAACCCAAGAGGCAACTTTTTCCATCTAGAGAGTGGTCAGAATATAGAACAACATAATGAGTATTATCCCAGGAATGGGAGTGTTTGATAGCTCTGTGCCTGTACTCACTGGAGGTTAGAAGAATGGGGGGGGGGGCAGTTGTGGAGGAATCTCATTTAAACCTATGAAATATTGGAAGGCCTAGATAGAGTTGACATAGAGAAAATGTTTCCTATAGTGGGGGAGTCCAAGACCAGAGGGCACAGACTCAGAGTACAAGGATGTCTCTTTATAACAGCGATGAGGAGGAATTTCTTTTCCCAGAAGGTGGTAAATCTGTGGAACTCATTGTCACAGACAGCTGTGGAGGTCAAGTCATTGGGTATATATTTTTTTTATTATTTTATTGAGATACAGTGCAGAATAAGCTCTTTCGACTCTTTGAGCCATGCCATCAGCAATCCCCTGATTCAATCCTAGCCTAATCAAGGGACGATGTACAATGACCAACTGATAGGTTAAGTGGTCATTGTACATCGTCCTGTGATTACGCTAGGAAGAGACATCTTTGGACTGTGCATCTTTGGACTGTGGGAGGAGGCCAGAGCATCTGGAGGAAACCCACACGGTCACGGGGAGAATGTGCAAACTCTTTCCAGGTAGCAGAGGGAAACAGCAGAGCCTGATAGGTTCTTGATTAGTAAGAGTGTCAAAGGTTATGGGGAGAAGGCAGGCGAATATCATTGACAAAGCTAACAAATCAGCCATGATGGAAAGGCGGAGCAGACTCTATCGGCCAAATGGCCTAATTTTGCTCCTGTCTTATGGTTTTATGGTTTGGGAATAAAGAACTAGAGGGCGTTTTTAAAGTGAGAGGGAAGAGACTTAAAATAAACCTAAGAGGCCACTTTTTCCACCTAGAGAGTGGTCAGGATATAGAATAAGTTGCCAGAGGAAGTGGCTGAGGCTGGTACATCAATAAACTTAATCCGGCTATGTGGATTACATGAATAAGAAAGGTTTAGAGGGATATGGGCCAAATGTGGGAGAACAGGACTAGTTTGGTCAGCATGGATGGGTTAAGCTGAAGGACCTGCTTCTGTGCTGTATGACTCGGGGACTGGTGTTACACAATTCTATCGGGGCATGAAATGTATTCAGAACAGTAGTGGGTGCCTTTGGAAGGCGAGAAATTTATTTTACAGTGTGCTCCAGTACCGTGCACTTTGGCTCTCATTTTTAAAACCTTTTAAGATGTATACTGTAAAAGACAAATGAATTATATTGCTGATTTAGGATTCATTACAATAGGATACGTACACCGTCTAGACGAGAAGATAGATGAGCAATTAACAGATTAGCATTTTCAGCAGTGAGAAAGAGGATGTGAACTGGAAAACGGAACACTTAACAGAAAATTACTCTTATCATGAAGAGGCAGTTGCTTCTTCATATTAAGGATGGCTGAGCAATGCATACAAAATTACTCATGTTAACTGCTTTTGGCTCGATCCTTCAGCAATCCCAAATGATGAGACCAAACATTTGAGCCAAGATTTGCGTTGCGTTTTCAATCCAGATGCTGTATACTGAGGCTCAAATTAATTAATCTGTTCTGTCTCTTTATAAAATCATCAATTTTGCCTCCTTTCAACAAAACAAGAAGACTCCATTTAAAGGCCGGCAGCGTGTTTTCACATTGGATAGATAGCAGCACCCTGGGTTTTCTGCGCTCCACTAGCTCCTGAATGTTTTGAATTTGCTCACAGGATGGGGTTATTGCTGACAATGTGGACATTTATTGCCCATCTCTAGCTGCCCATGAACTGAAGAGACAAGTAGAGTCTGGGATATTGTTGGGTCTGGAGTCAGCTTTCTTTCCTAGAAAGATGTGAGGGTAATTGTCCTATTATGTCATCCTTGCCTTAGCCATTCTCTGTCAGCTAGCTGCAGTTTTCATGGAAACAGTATTAAAATGAGGCCCAGGAGTTTCAACTGACCAGACCTCTGAGATGGGCTGCATCTTCTTTGGGAGAAGATTGTCATGTGCTCCATTCACTAGAATGAAAGGGTTAATGTACGAGGAGTGTTTGATGGCTCTGGGCCTGTGCTCACAAGAGGTTAGAAGAATGGGGGGGGGGGGTTCTCTTTGAAACCAATCATTGAGTGTTTAATGTTCGAGTATTTCCTTGCTAATATGGAGGACTAGCACATAACGAAAAGCTTATGAAGTTGATGTACCATTTCTGTTGATAATCATGTTCCCAAGTTTGTGTTCAATTTCACAAAAAATTTATTATTCTACATTGTTGTTATTGACCTTGCAATAGAATGTTGTTGAAATGTTCCTGTTAAAAAATTGGTAAATGCCATGCATCAGCACAGCTGCAGAATAGAAAGTTGAAGATTTTTGCATTGATAAAAATTCAACCAATGTCAATGCCATCATTTGTTTATATAGATCTTTGTAAAAACTTTGGTGATATCCTGTAGTTAATGTTGATACAGTAAATGGAAAGCTTACCAATTAGTGGTATCTGTGAGCAATATACGTTGTCTATTCTGTTGAAATACCACTGTCATTAGTTTTATGTTGCTCTCAGTTTGTTTCCACATAATTTCTACTTTAAGCAATGCTTCATTTCCTCCACCCTTAAACACATTTGAAGGAATTAATTAATGTTTTGCTGAGAGTAAGTTTTCAGTAGTCTAGTCCCAAGATGTGATTTTAGTCTTCATAAGCAAGCTCAAATATTGCACTTTAGCAGCCAATTGAGTGCACAAGGAAATCAAAGCAAATCCAATCTTGCTATCATATAACATCCAGAGAGAAGCTCTTCCAGCAAGTTACCTCGATAGCAACCATTAGTTGGAAGTGAATCTCCATTCTATTCTACTCTCTAAATCATGCATACTCTCCTCAGTGACAATGCCTCTATCATTGCCCACAAGAATGAAAATGCAAACAGAAGTACTTGCCACAGTTCTTTATTCTTAAGTGGTTAGGTTCTGTCAATCATGACTCAATGATGCAACAAGATTAATCTTGAAAGAAAATAGTTGTAACATCATTCTTTATATAAATAGTATTTTAAAAATATGCATGTTCAGTAAAATCAAGGCCTGATGGCTGAGGTTCCTGGGTCTGTGACTCTGCAGGCCCACCTTGGAAGTCGGAGGCTTGATGTCTGTGAGTCCACAAGTCTACTTGAGACCAAGGTCCAGAGGCTGCCTGTCTTAGAGTTGGATGACTGCCTGTTTGTGTGAGGGGGGAAAGGGCTTGTTTAGCTGTTGTTATGTTGTTCTGTAGTTTTGTTTTTCTTATTGTTGTTGTTGCTTGTCGTTGTTCTACTGAACATTGTGAGTATGATACGTTAAGACCAGAATATGTGGTGACACTTGCGGGCTGCCCCCAGTAAATCCTTAGGTTGTACTTGGTTGGTAACACAAATGACACACTTCACTGTGTGTTTCAATGTACTTATGATAAATAAATGAATCTAAATATGTAATCTAACCAAATAGTCTCAGTGAAAATAAAGTTCAAAGTACATTTATCATCAAAGTATGGATACTATATACAACCTTGAGATTCATCTCCTATAGGCAGTCACCAAACAAAGAAATCCAATTGAATCCATTAAAAAAAGACTGTACAGCAAAAACTCATGCAAACAATAAAAGTAAGGAAATAACATTTAGAACTGAAGTTCACGAAAATGAGTCCGCAACCAGGAAGCCAGTCATTACTGCAGCCAATTCAGGAAGCCGTTGGTTGCATTGGCACGGCCTCAGTTCAGCGCAGAAATGAGCAAACCTTGCAGGGCAGCAAGCTGAACCGGCCCCAGCACCCTGACCTTTCTGATCTGGCCCAATGCTTGAATTGTCCAAGCTTCAGGTCATTCCTTGCTCTCGGACCTGGGCCCAGCTTTCAGGCCTGGGTCCTGATGCTTTGATTTGGCCTGTATCCAACCTTTCCAATTTGGCCTGGCACTTAAATCGATCAAACCTTGGGTCTTTTCTCATTCTCGGGCCTGGGCCCAGACCCCAGCACCTCAGTCTGCCTCTGCTTGCCTCGCCTCGGTCGTACTGTATTGAATCGTGTCCAGGTCTGCTCCAGCAATGGCAAGACATTGGTTCATTCCCCACTCCCATGCCCAGACCAAGCGGCCTCGATTTGGCCTGTACCTGTCACTCCACAACCTGTCCTGCACCTCTGAGACTTCAATTCACACCGCAAAATTGCTGGGTCACGCAAGCGGTTCAACAGCTCAACTCCAAATGGGAAGTTACTGACTAATGTTTGCAGTGATTGTATCTGAGAAAGAGTGGGATTAATACAGTAATTCTTTTCTTCGGTTTGCTATCCACAAGACGTCACTGTGCTTCACCAGCACCATCTAAAATATTAATATCTGAACATATTAATGACATCTGGCAACTCTGATCATCATCTTAACAGGACATCTTTTTAACCAACTGGTCTAAAGTACATTGTTTATGCGTACATGTATTTAACTCCAATTTAAAGAAATTCACTAACAGTGGGCCTGTTATGGATTTCTGCCACTAAGCCATTGCCAATATGTCGAGTGATGTATGTTGTTACAAGCCAGTAAGGAAATCTATTGTTCCTTCATCTTCATTTACTCATGCTTCTTCCTACATATTCATTTCACATCATAATGGAGTGTTTTCCTGAGAGCTGGAAATCCATTGCTTTCCTAAATGCTTTTACTGTAGCAACTTAAAGAAATAAAGCAAGAAACTAAGATGCCTGTTTTGCAATTTGCTGTTTAAATTTTGGCTGTTGATTCCAGATATCATAGTCAAATTTTATATGGAATAAGGGAATTTTTCACACTCCCACCAAAATGCATGAGGTCCAACACTATGTTCCTCCTTTGTGTACCATTCCATGTTATCTTTTGAAGAGTAATTCTACTGCTAAAGGCGAGGAATGATGTATTAGATTGTCTGTTTATAGTGGTATTCAATGCATAAAAAGAAAGAAAAACCACATGGGTATTATTGCATTGCTGTTTATGCAGCCCTCGATATTGGAAGTTTTATTGTTTCTGTGTTTGAGAGAATTATTTCCTGATTTCCAGTAGCCAGTTCACATTGAACTTTAAAATCAGAAATTATTACTTCCAATAACATGGAGGTACCCACACAAGTGAGGGCATCTAAAATGGTAAATACAAATGCAATTTATTTTATAAGTCATCTAATGTAACAAAGTGACTCTCGTAAAAGTTCCTTGAGTTTTTTAGTGAGTCATTGTAAGATATTTTAGTCCATCAGAATATGCATGAATGAACGAATGCAGTCACCTTAGTAAGAGATAAATTCTTGCTATGAAATTATTACAGATACAATAATAGAACTTAATAGGTAAATATTTATTTTTAAAACTATCACATAAAGGAATTTCCACAGGGATTTTTCCTGAACATTTGCTTTAGCTTTAGTTAAAACTCCACGTCAATACCTTCTAAATCTAAGCAATATTTTCATGGCATCAGAACTAACCTCTCACTTCTTTGAACATAAAACATAGGAAAGTATGTATAGGAACAGATTCTTTGGCCCTTGATGTTGTGCTGAACTAATTAAGCTATCCTTTCTGCCTGCAAACAGTCCATATCCCTCCATTCCCTGCATACTAATATACCTATCTAAAAACCTAAAAGACTGCTCTATCATATCTGCCTCCACCACTATCCCTGGCAGTATTTACCATTCTGACTGTGTAAAAAAAACTTGTTCTGCGCATCTCCTTTGAATTTTCCCCTCCTCACCTTAAATGCATGCCCTCCAGTATTCTACAGTTCAACTCTGGAAAAAGATACCAGCTGTCTACTCTGTGCCTGTCATAATTTTATAAAATTTTGTCAGGTCTCCCCACAGCCTCCGCCATTCCAATGAAAACAACCTAAGCTTGCCCAACCTCTCCTTATAGCACATACCTATAGGACATAGCAGCAGTTCGTAGAGATGACATTCTTGAGGGATCTTCTTGAGAGACCATATGAGTAGAATATAGAAAGAACAAGGGAGTGTCACACTATTAGAGCCCTCACATCAGTGGGATCTTGAGGAGATGGTGTTTAGTTAAATTGCTCTTAGTTTTCAGAATAATAGCGCAATGAGAAATTTAAATTTATCTAATGTTCATTGGACTACCCAGTGTATTAAGGGTGTGAATGGATTTGGATTTGTAAAATGTGCCCAAGAAAATTTCCTGAGTCAATCTACAGAGGATCATACTTGGGAGAGTGCAATACTACACCTTCTCTTAGGAAATGAGCAAGGTGGGTAACTTAAAGTGACAGTCAAGGGTACGTTAGTCCTAGTGACCAGAATTCTATTAGCTTTAAGATAGCAATGGTAAAGGATAGGACATGTCAACAGTTCAGGGTACTAAACTGGAACAGGGCTAATTTTGGGTGAATTAGGCAAGATCTAGCAGAGTGATCCTGTTGGAAGGGAAAGGAATAAATAGCAAGTGGGGACTTTAAAGAGTGTGCTATCAAGATTCCAGGAGCAGCTTATTCCTGATAGGGTGAAGGGTAAGCCTGGCAAGTTCAGATAACCTTGGCTGATCAGAGATATTGAGGCTTTGATCAAGAAAAAGAAGGAAGCATACATTGGGTTTAAGACTTCATGATAGGCTAAAGAAGAAATTGTGGAAGCCTTTGTGGAGATATTTGCTTCATCATTAGCCACTGGTATAGTTCTTGAAGATTGGATTGTGGCTAATGTTGTTCCGTTCTCTCAGGAGGGTAGCAAGGACAAAACAGGAAATTACAGGCCTACCACCCTGACATCAGTAGTAGGGAGGTTACTGGAGGGAATTCTGAGGGACAGGATCTACCAGCATTTGGATAGAGATAGTCTGATTAGGAGTCAGCATGGCTTTGTGCATGAAAAGACATACTTGAATCCATTAGAGTTTTTTTTAAAAAGAAACCACAAATTTAGATGAGGTAAATGCAGTGAATGTTGTCTATTTGACTATCACCAAGTTTCCACATGGTAGGATGGCCTAGAAGGCTACATCCTATGGAGTCCAGGGAGAGCTAGTTAAGCTAATTCAAAATTGGCTCAGAGGCTGGAAGAAGAGAGTGGTTTGTTGAAGGATGCTTATGAGAATGGAGATCAGTAGCTAGTGGTGTGCTGCAAGGTTCAGTTCTATGACCCCTGTAATTTGTTATTCATAGAAATGATTTGGATGCAAATGCATAAGACTTGTTTAGTAAGTTTCTGGATGACACAAATTAGGAGGTGTTGTTCATCGTGAAGAAGGTTATCATAGATAACAGGAGGGTCTTGATAGGTTAGGGAAGTGGAGTGAGGAGAGGCAAATGAATTTCAATACAGTTAAGTGTGTGGTGATGCATTTTTGAATGTCAAAACTGCACATGACAAACTATGAATGGTAGGACAATAGGGAGCGTAGTGGAACAAAAGGGACTTAGGAGAACAAGTGCATAGTTTGTTGAAAGTAACATCACAGATGGACAGGATAGCGAAAAAAGTCTTTGTCAGTCAGGGTTATAAGTATAGGAGTTGGGACATAGTGTTTCAATTGTACAAGTTGTTGAGGAGGTCAAACTTCGTGTATTGTGAATAGTTTTGTTCACCATGTTATATGAAAGATGTGGCTAAACTGGAAAGAGTGCAAAAAAAGATATATGAGGATTTTACCAGCACTAGAGGGTCTGAATTATAGGGAGAAGTTGGCTAAGCTAGGTTTTTATTCCTTGGAGCATAGGAGGAAGAGGAGTGACTTTATAGAAGTCTATAAAATCATGAGGGGCATCGATATGATGGATGGTAGCAGTCTTTTCTCCAGAGTACGGGAGTCTAAAACTTAGGGGCATAGATTTCAGGTGAGAGGGAAAAGATTTAAAAAGAACTTGAGGGAAAACTTTTTCGCACAGAAGGCTGAGAGTGCTTAGAAAAAATTGACGGGGAAGTGTTTGAGGCAGGTACAATTGTATAACTTAAGAATGACTTAGATAGGCACATGTAGGTATGGGGCTTAAAAGGAATGCGCCAAACACAGGTAACTGGGACAAGATGTGTGGACAGTCCGGTTCAGGTGGACCCGTTGGGCCAAAGGGCTACATCAATGTTTAATTCTTTATGACTCTCTGACATTATGCCATTTAATCCAAGCAGCAAACCTGGTAAACATCTTCTGCACCCTCTCCAAGGGCTCCATATCCTTTCTATAATGGAGCAAACAGGTAGGAATATTATTCTCCAGATGTGGCCTAACCAGAGTTTTATAAAGCTGCAACTTAACTTTTTTCTTCTTTCATTCAATGCCTTGACCAATAAAGGCAAACCTCCTTTACCAACTTAACAGCTTGTTTGACAACTTTCAGGGAGTTATGGTCTGCGATCCAAGAACCCGCTGTACATTAGCATCATTAAGGGTTCTACCATTAACTGTGTACTTTCATTTTATATTTGCATTCTCAAAGTTCAACACCTCATACTTACTTGGATCAAACTTCTTCTGCCATTTCATCTCCCATATCTGCATTTGATCTATGTCTTTCTGAATCCTTTGGCAATTTTCTTCCACAATACTATTAAGCTTTGTGTTAGCTGCAAACTTACTGAACCACCCAGTTATGTTTTCATCAGTCATTTATATACATCACAAACAGCAGAGGTCCTGGTACAGGTCCCTGTGACACACGGCTAGTCCCAGATCTCCAGCCAGAATGTCCCATCAACCACTGTCTATGGGCAAGCCAATTCAGAATCCAGACTACCAAGTCACTGTTTATTCCATAAATCTTAATCTTCTTGTTAGCTTACCGTGAGTGACCTTGATTAATGTCTTACTAAATCATGTAAACAACACCCACAGCTCTACCTTCATTGATCACCTTTGTTACCTCCTCAAAAAACTCAGTCTAGTTGGTAAGACTTGATCTGCCCCACACTAAGCCAGGCCAACTTTCCCTAAATAGGACATGCTTCTCTAAATGCTCATAAATCCCATTCCTAAGGATCCTTTTCCAGTATCCTCCCAATCACTGATGTGACACTCACTGGCCTGGAAAGATTATGTGTAATGATATGAAGGGGATGTTTTATTAAGAAACTAGATGATCACTGTGTAAAATCAAGTGGTTCCCTATTTAACGCAGAGATGCAATGAATTCCTTTACTGTTAGAGGAATGTGAATCTTGGGTACTCATTCCTCAAGGGGCATTTGAAGCAAAACCTTTGAATACTTTTAAGGTTGAAATAGATAGATTCTTGATAGCCAAGGAAGTGAAAATTATCGCAATAGACAGAACAGCAAAGTGGAGATTATAATCCAATCAGCTGTGATAGTAAATGGTGTAGGAGATCTGAAGGGCCAAGTGGCCAATTCCTGATCCTAATTTGGTTGTTTATAGATACCAAAATGTCATGGTTTATACTTCAGTAACCAGTTTAAAACACTTTAAATGTGCAAAAACCTATTTGATCATCACACCATCCACCACATTGCACACGCACAGCTTCTGTCACAGATACACAATGGCTGCAGTGTATACTGTCTAAAAAAAAATGCACTGTAACAATTCCCCAGCACATCTCCAACTTCCAAACCTTGCTGCTTCTGTCATGGCAGGACAAATGTGGCAAACAGACACATGGAAGTATCTTCAACTCTAATCCAAATTGCATAATGCTCATCCTTGGGAATAGATTGCATTCCCAGAGCATCCTGGCTCTCACTGCTGTCAGAGTGCCTTTATCATATGGACTGCTGCAGTTCAAGAAGGGGGCTTTCCATCACTATCTCAAGGGCAGCCCAGCTTGGGCAATAAATGCTACCAATTACAATGAAGCCTGCTTTCTATAAAATAATGAATGCAGATCAGCCATGATCTAAATGGCAGAAGACATTCAAGAGCCTGAGTGGCTTGATCCCATATTCCTTAATATTAAAAGTATATTTGGAAGGTCATTTTTTTCAGCTTGAAGGAAAGTTCATATGTTTTGATGGTTTGGTCATGAAAAGTACCAGTCAAAGCAAATTATTTCACTTGCTGGGAGGGCATAACTAATGGGAGTCTTTCATGACAGATTGCTTTTAACTCCTCACAAGGGTCAAACAGCATCTACTTATAAATGTAAAACTTTAGTAATAGCAAGTGTCAGATTAGTCAATCATACAAATTCTCTCTCTGACGATCCTTTAGAGATGTACTGCTCTCCCGAGTCTACTCTGACTTACAAGTGGAAAACCTACTGCCATTTTGGAGCTCTTACCTCTGAGAGGGATTTTTTTTATATTTTCAAAAGCACTAGGACTTAAAACCCACAAAAATCAAGAGCTTCACAATCAGACTCCAGGGACCAGCAGGCTCGCACTACATCAGGTGGAAACATGAAGGTGTTGCTTTCTGAATGTAGGTTCATCAGTACGTATAACTTGTATTCTACAATTTCAGACAGGCCAAATGCAGAGGCTTTCCTCCCAATTCTTCACAGGTTGGAGAAGCTTAGACTGATCTGAGTTATAGTCCTGTTCACACCCATTAGTGTTCACAGAACAAAATGAGTTTGCCAAAATTGCTTCTCTGCATAATTGCAGACTATGCATTGCCAAGAAAAATATACGGTAAAACAAAGAAACACGAGAAAATGTATAAAAAATTGAAAATAATGTAAAGGCTCACAAAAAAGTTAGATGTCTCTGTTGCTGTGTAAGTGTCACTGAAATAAGCCTAATTTGGCATCAGATAAGGACATCAGATCCTGCGGGAAAATAACCCGATTACTGAACATAAAAGAAGATTTCCTTTCTCTGAGCTTTAAAATCAAATTAGTTATAAAAATGTTGCAGAGATTACAGGTGAATCATTAGCATGCAGGCCTATGAGGAATTTGAGCATCAGTCTTTATGAGGGGCACACTGTGATCCCTCAAACAACTTAAACTTCTTTTGACATCTAGTTATGTCCAAATGAAACTGATAACCCTGGGGTTCAGTTCCCTGTGAGAAAAGTTCACTGACAGACAGCATACAAATCTGATCTTAAATGAGAATCAAGTGAAGCCAGATTTCCAAAACTCTGACAGTCCACAGCTGCTACCTGGGTCAGCTTAACAAAGACAATCCTGCTCTGCTGAACAGTGATATTAGCATCTGCATGTCCCAGTCTCATTATCAGACATCTGCCCACCTTTATTCTAACCCATAACCCAGAAAGCTCCTTCTGCATTGACAGCCCTGCTTTTGTCATTGAACTGATATTATTGAATTAGGATCTGGATTGCGAGGAAGATAGATCTCATCACCCTTGGTAATAATTTTTCTCCTCTAAAGGTGCTGAAGGTTTCTGACTTACACAAGTCTGAAATGTTATACAGAAAGGACGTATCTGCCCATAATATATCAAGGTTTTAACTCCCTGTGTGTATTTTTTTCACTGATTATTCGAGAAAGCCCTGCTATTTTCCAACAGTGACGATCAAAGTCATAACAGCGTACTCTGACAGGTAAGAATAGCTTATTCAGATTGGTTTGGCAGGCACACACTTAGAATTGCAAAGTCGAATTCAAAATGAGATATTCATAAAACTGGTAACATTGTCTTTCATTCCAAAAAGACATTACAGACTGTCAACAGTGTGCTAAAAAATAAGAAATGTTGACCTTTTTACTATAGAGTTTTTTCTCTCTGCGATCATCTCCTTTCAAATGCACATTCCCCCCACTTCAGCTGTATGTTATCTCAAATAATTACCCTGTGCTTCTGACTGTCCCTTGTGACTTAGCCTGCAAAAAGCTACTCATTGTAGGATAGTGTAGAGGGATTTAAAACCTGCTTCTTGTGGCCCAGCAACAGCTCTTAATTAACCACTCAGGTATTGGGAAGCCTCCCAGCCCAGCTCCTATCCATATGGCAGGAACATGTCCACAGTGATAATCACTGAAGGAAATGTTGTATCAAAAGAGCTTGCTGAACAGAAAGCTTGTGCAAATTATTTTTAATGATTCCCCTCTGGTGGGTCAGCTTATTTATTATTTCAAACAGAGGTAGTAGGATTTACTTGTCCTTGACCTTTCTTTCCCCAGCACTTGCCCCCGCACAAGCCTGCTACTCCGCTTCACCTCTGTTCTGAGCTATAATATGAAGGGAATGCCCCAAGTAGATAAAAGAAGCAGGGAGCTTACATTAGAACCATTTTGTTTCTTCGAGCCATTATAGATAAGCTTTTTCCAGTTATTTTGGGCGCCTCAACCTTCAGCTATTTTCTTCATTAAAAAGAATTTTTAAAAAGCAATTCATTGCTGCCTGCGATATACAGTCGGTGTAAGATTACCTATTTCATTATGGGAGTGCAGCTATAGATTTTAACCCGACAGTGTGAACCTATAATAGGTTATTAAATGTCGTCATAGCTTTAGGATTTGCACCTTTAGCACGGCACAAATATAGTAACTGCTTTGGCGCAGGGAAACAAATAGTGGCAGCAGATGACAAGGGGAAAGAAACTATTTTTGTACCACATTAAATGACAGATTTAAGACAAAATAAAATCCGCCAAGATAAACCTGTTCCAGGAAAATAAACATACAGTATACCCCTTCCTCTTACCACCTCCTCATCATTTCCTAGGTTATCTATTTTGTTTGTATACATTATACAAGTTTAGCTTTATGCAAATAAACAGGCATTCAAATGCAAGATTTCACAATGCTGAAAGGGTGCGAAACTCATTACTGTTTGCCCAGCTGTACTTGCAACAATGTCAGTCTCCACCTTCTCAAGCACTACCTTGTGTTATCTTGTTAAGCTGCATCTGGAGTAAGGTGCAGATCACTGCCATTTCTGCTTTTGTTAGCTTTCAAATAGGAAAGATGTACGAAACCTCAACGAATTTATTTTTTATTCCTTTGTACCACACCGCATGTACAGCATTATAAAACTGATGTGGTGCTTAAAAAAAAGAGCAATCTTTATAGTGTCTTGTGCAGAATTTATTTCTCAAAGCTGTTGCATGTTGCAATCTGTTATTTTCCTATCTTGAGCTCTGTAGTTCATGTAATGCAATGGTAGACATCTCTGCTATTCAGTATTGATGCAGCCATTTCTTCTCTATTCCGTTCTTCCCCATTCATTGAGAAGCACATGGATTTATTCCACGTGAAGAATTTCAGTGTTTTTGTAAATATGTTAAGAACCACTCTTTGCAACTGATTACATCCATCTCCTTATCCACTTCCCAAAGCTGAAGCAAATCTTTATAAACCTGGCAAACTTTTTGACAGTATTGAGTTACAGATCTCATATAAGGGTATAAAAATGGAACAGGAGAAGGCCATATGGCCCCTTGAGCCTGCTCTGCCAGTCAATAAGATCTGATCTTGGCATCCTCACCACTTCCCCTGCCTGCTCCTCATAACCTTTCATACACTGTGAACCGATAATCCATTTAGGCCTTGAACATATTCAATGATTTGGTCTCCACAGCTCTCCAGAGTAGAGAATGTTAAAGATTCACAACCTTCTTAAAGAATTCAAATTCTTTCTCATTTCCATTCTAACTGGCTGATGGTTTATTTTTAACTATCCTTCCCTACTTCTAGACTCTTCCACAAGGGGTTCTAACGTATCTGTCATTCATTCTTTGGGGTTTTTTTCTGTCCAGCAAACGACTGTGAAGAGTAAGAATTTTAGGTTATATGCTAAATACGTTCTCTGAAATTAAATTGGATCATTTGAAGAGGCCACGTTTTGTGTAGCATTGCTTAGTACTGATCTATTATATATAAAGTAGCACCAAGACATCAATATCTCTTTGCACCCACTTCCATTGGTAGCTCTTTCACCTTCCTGAATTCAGAGGGGTGGAGGTAGGTAACTCATGTTGTATGGTAAACAATCCCACAGAAGCCAATCGGATCTTGGGGGGAGTTTCTTTCTGTTTTTAAGAGCAGAGAAGCCAAGAATGTATTTACCACAAGCAAGGGACCTGTGCATTGAAAACTCCAACCAGTGAGCCATTGCTGGTCGCTGAAGATAGAGAGCAGAAGTGGTAAAGTGAATGAAAGTAGATTTTTAGGGGCATCATGGAGACAAAGCAGCTGGTAGGTTTGCCTCACACCTCCAAAGCTTGATCCTAACCTTGTGTACTCTCTGTGTGGAGTTTGCATGTTCCCTCTGGCTTCAGCTGGATGTTCTGGTTTCCCCTACATTCTAAAAATGCAGTAATTTACATTCTAATGTGGATTACAAACTAATAATGTCAAGGGAGAGATCATGGGCATATGTGAAATGGTACAAGTTGTCTGGGGAGACTAATGGAATTGCTGTCTTGGATAGGCTAAATGGCCTCATTTCTATCTTAATAGATCCAACCATTCTAACGCTGTTGACTATGTCTTCATACTTCCCATTCTGTGCACACTTAAAAACATCCAAAATTCATCCATTATTTTGTACTTTTTAGCATATTGGCTGCCAGATCTGTAGCGTCTCAATATTAAAGTCAACCCAGTTTTAAAAATCCCTTCTCCAACCTTGGATTATCCTACAACCCACAAATTCTAATTCAAGCCACTTATACACCCCTGAGTATAGTAATTCCAACTTTGGTAGCTCTACATTCAGCCGTCTATGTCCTAATTACTATATTCTTCTTCAATCCTTTAAAATGGACCTTCAAATCTACTTGTTTGCCTCATCTATTATCATCTTAGAATCATAGAGTTATACAACGCAGAAACAGGTCCTTCTGCCCAACTCATCATGCTGACTGAACTAGTCTCATTTGATTGCATTTCACCCATATCCTTCTAAACCTTTGCTCTCCATGAACCTGTTAAAATGTTTTTGGAATGTTGTAATTGTATTTGTCTCTATGGCTGCTTCCAGCAGCTTTTTCCATAATTCTGTGTGTGAAAAAGTTACCCCTCATGTCCCTTTTAAATCTTTCTTCACTCACCTTCAATTTATGCCCTCTAGTTTAGACTCCCCTTCCCTGGGGAAGAGGTAGTGCCTCAATTTGGTTATATAAAATAAGTTTGATAGAATTTAGACTGAAAAACATTCTTTAAAATTACTTGGAATGTTAATCTATGCTACATAAATGTAAGTTGTTATTTCTGAATTGAACTTCATATTTCACAAAAAAAATTTAAAAATCAGGTGAATGCTGTAAGTTAATATTTCCTCGATCTGAGATGAGCCAGAAGTAAAACTGGTAAAATCTGGATTGACCTTTCCAATAATAGTCTATGTCAAAGCAGTACAGTATTAAAGCTGGCATTTATTGACTTCATCAGTTCCATATTATCACATTATGAAAATTAAAACTTTGGACATCAGACCATCTACATATATCACAAACAACATGTCTAAGAAAATACATACAAGGTTGTTACTCAGTTTTGAAAGCAAAGCTTCTTGCGTTGTTAAAAAAAAAGTGAATGAAATTTGGAAATTGTCCTGCAACTCCCAGTGAATAAAAATGGAGTTATTGGAAAACACCATAAGAAATGACACTGAGTCTTGCTTCTGCTTCTGACTGTAAATACTGAAAGCACACACTGTCTTTTGCACAGGAGGTTGCAGTGCTGGTGAGCTGCCTGTGGTAGCAGCAGGCGCAAGGCAGAATCAACAGAAATAATTAGAAAATTGTGTGCAGCAAAGTTATGGTATAAATCTGCACTGCATAAAGTACTCCCAAGGAAAGAAAGCATAGTTCAGGTATTACACCAGAGGTAAAATGAAACCTTCCAGGAAATTCCAAGGCCTAAGAGTCTAATTGCAAAGAATATTTTTTTAATTTCTTCTAACAATACCACTTCCAGTTTTCCACTTACAATAATGGACTTTATCCACAGTGCTTTCTCTGATACAGCAAGACCAAGGAATTGATTGTGAATCTTAAAGGAAGGGAAAGTCAGGAGAGCACACACTAGTTCTCATTGAGGGGTCCACAGTGGGAAGGACAAGCAGCGTTTAGTTCCTGGGTGTTGACATCTCAGCTTGGTTCAGAGGCTCCGATGCACAGGATTCCAAGAAGCTGTAAACAGTTGTGGACTCAGCCAACTCCATCATGGTTGCAACCCCCCACTCCCTCCCCCATTATCAAGATATCTTCAAGAGGTGGTGCCTCAAGTAGGTAGCATCCATCATTAGGACCTTCATGATCCGCAACATGCCCTCTTTTCAATACTACCTTCAGGGAGGAGGCACAGGAGTCTGAACACCCACACTCAATGATTCAGAAACAGTCCATGAATCCATGAACACTACTTCCAACTCCCTTTGATGTGTTATTTATTAATTTTGTAACTCATAGTAATTTCATGTTAGACGCCATACTCCTGCCGCAGAACAACAAATTACAAATTATATTAGACAGTAGAAATCAACCTGATTCTGATTCTGAGGCCATGTTCAACAACTGAATATTCACAGACTCAAGGCAAGATAATTCCAAAGTTTCACAATCCTTTAAGTTAGCAAATTATTTGTCTTCATCTCCAGCCTAATGAATTGACTTTAAAGGCTGTGAGTGTGATTTTTGTGAGAAGGAACACCCTCTCAACACGGACCATATCAGTTCCTTGGAGTATTCCGAGGTGCAGTGGGAACACCTCAGCCTTCTAAATTCGGTCAGTATTGGTCTATCATTAAAAAAAATATTCATTTTGCAAGATCATGGTGTTGCTGGAATGCAACATTAATTGTTTGTGTCTAATTGGCCTCCAGGAGGACAATTATGAGCTGCCTCCTTTAATCCTGCAGTCCTGGAGAATGTTCTCCCATGGTGCAGTTAAGGAGGGAGAACGAGACTAGCTTCCAGCACTTCAAAGTTCAAAGTACATTTATTGTCAAAGTATTTATAAATTATACATCTTTGAGATTTGTCTCCTTACAGACAGCCACAAAACAAGAAACCCAAAAGATCCCATTGAAAAAATCTAACAAACACACAATGCGCAGAGAGAAAAACATACACAAATTGTACAAATAAAAGCAAGCACCAGCATTCATAACGAAAGTGAGTCCACAGACACAAAGCCCAGAGCTGAAGCAGGCTCATGGCCTCAGCCTCTGACTCAGTTCATCACACAGCGGAGCCCGCAGACACGAAACCCGGAGCAGCCGAAGCAGGCCACAACCTCAGCTTTAGTGCCACAGACAGTGGAGTAAATTCCACGGAGCAGTGAGCGCCAGAACCAGCTCGGCCCTCGCCTCCAGTTCAAACACCCAGCTTTCTGCAGTCCATCCAATCAGCATTTAAACTGTCCAAACACCAGCTTGGCCATTGTCTCCAGTCTCAACACCCAGCTTTTTCAGTCCATCCAATCCGGCATTTAAATTGTCCAAGTACCGGCTCGACCATTGTCTCCAGTCTCAACACCCAGCCTTTTCAATCCATCCAATCAGCATTTAAATTGTCCAAACACCAGCTCGGCCCTCACCTCCAATCTCAACACCCAGCCTTTTCAATCCATCCAATCAGCATTTAAATTATCCAAACACCAGCTCGGCCCTCACCTCCAATCTCAACACCCAACCTTTTCAGTCCATCCAATCAGCATTTAAATTGTCCAAGCACCGCTTGACCATTGTCTCCAGTCTCAACACCCAGCTTTTCAGTCCATCCAATTGGCACTTAAATTGTTCAAACACCGGGCCGTCCTTCGCAACAGGACCCAGCCTATGTTGCTTCGATACACTCTGGGTCTGGACCCTTCCACCAAGTTCCGGCCCTTAGCCGACCTTTACAAATTGGCCCGGCAATTGGATTGATCCAGCCTCGCTCTTGATTTAGGTGGACAGGCTCCGAAACTCCTCTGCTCCGACTTTTCTCTTCTTCGTGCGCCCTGACTCCATCTCGAGCAGGTGGTAATTATAGATAGATCGTACCCAGTACCTGCTGATTGGACAATCACTTTATCCCAGGAACAAATCTCATGAATTTATGCTGCACTACTTCCAAGACTAGTATGCAAAGCAACAGGAAACTCAGACCCTGAAGGAGTAAACTTGAGCTTCCTGGTGCCTGCCGTCTCAGTCTCATTCTGACCTATCTGTCCATGACCTCTCACACCTACAACGTTTTTCAAAACTGACTTAAGGGTCAGCATATGGAAGCCTTCCAGATTCAATATCATATTCTATAACATAACTCATATTTTTCTGAGTTGAATCAGAACTGCCCATTTGCATCGTAGTTCTCCATCTGTGTTATTGGCTCAGTTTTTCTTTCTCCATTAGCACGGTCTGTCGGATTCAGCAGCCCTGCCTTTTGCATTCTTTAGCCTGTGTTAGCACTCGCTAAATAATACCATTAACATCGACCGCTACATATCCCCATGACAACCCTGGTCAACCCGAATTCAACCAACTGCCAGATATACCCAATGTCACAGTGCTAACAAACAATCTTTGATCCTAATTGTTAACACTGTTTCTCTTTCCACAGATGCTGCCTAAACTGCTGATTGCTTCCAGAATTTCCTGTTTTATTTCAAATTTCCACCATCTGCAACTTTTTAATATCCAAGTACGTGTTTCCTTATGTATGAAGATCAAAACTGCACACATTTCCTCAGATGTGATCTCACTAAAGCCACCTGCAATTAGTTTACAACTTAACAGGAATTCCTTTCCTCCCACAGATGCTGCTCAACCCACTGAGTTCCTCCAGCAGTTTGCGGTTTTTTTTGCTCCAAGATTTCAACATCTGCAGTCTTTTGTGTCTCGTTAGTTTTAAATTGCAGAGAGGTTGGGGAGGAACAGACAGCTGCAGAGTATTTACCTTTGTCTATCCATCCAGCCCTTCCACACCTTCCTGCCGACTCAAAACTAGCTTGCTTTGTCTTTTCCAGAGTGGCAATAGTTCCTGAAGGACATGAAACATAAACTCTTTTTCTCACATAGCAGCTACTGCCTGACCTGCTAACTCTTTCCAGCATTTGCAGTTTCCTGTTTTAGAATTTGTAGCATTTGCAATTTTTTAATTAATTTAAGTTACTCATCTAGGTACGATCTCCAGAAAGGACTAAGTGGCAATTCTGGACTAAACTTGAATCAATGAAGATTTGTGGCAGGGCTTATAAAGTTATATCAGGCGACAACAGGATTTCACTTACAGATGAATTCAATTCCTTCGTTGTTCGCTTTGACTGTCAAAACATGGAGGAACCATCATGAACTCCCACAGCCCCGATGATCCTGCAGTTTCAGTCTCTGAGGCTGATGGGCAGGCAGCCTTCAGGAGGGTGAACCCACGAAAAGCGTCCGGCCCAGACAAGGTACCTGGTCGTACTAAAGACCTGGCTGATCAACTGGCTGGAGTGTTCACGGAGATCTTTAATCTCTCGCTTCAGCAGCCTGAGCTATCCACCTGCTTCAAGCAGACTTCCCTTATACTAGTGCCTAAGAAGAACATGGTAACCTGCCTCAATGACTATCATCCAGTAGCACTTACATCCACAGTGATGAAGTGTTTTGAGAGGTTGGTGATGAAACATATCAACTCCTACCTGAGAAGCATCTTGGATCCACTCCAATTTGCCTACCGGAGGAACGGGTCACGGCAGATGCCGTCCCATTGGCTCTTCATTCAACCTTGGAACATCTGGATAGGAAAGATCTATACATCAGGATGCTCTTTATCAACTAGAGCTTGGCATTCGAAACTATCATCCGCTCAAAACCAATCAATAACCTTCAAGATATTTGTCTTAGTGCCTTCTTGTGCAATTGCTTCCTCTATTTCCTCACTTGCAGACCCCAGTCAATTTGAATTGGCAATAATATCTCCTCCATGATCTCCATCAGCACAGTGCTGTGTGCTTAGTCCCCTGCTCTACTCATTTTGCACTTATGGCTGTGACTAAGCACGTCTCCAAAACCATATTTAAGTTTGCTGACAACACCACTATAGTTGGCCGAATCAAAGGTGGTGATGAATTTGCATACAGGAGGGAGACTGAAAATCTGGCTGGGAGGTGTCATAACAACAACCTCTTACTCAATGACAACAAGACCAAGGAGCTGATTATTGACTTCAGGAGGAGGGAACTAGAGGTCCATGAGCCAGTCCTCATCAGCGGATCAATAACTTTAAATTCTTCAGTATTATTAGTTTGGAGGCCCTGTCCTGGGCCCAGCATGCAAGGGCAATTACAAAGAAAGCATGACAGTGCCTCTTCTGTTGGAATTAGCAAAGATTTGGCATGACATCTATAATTTTGACTGACTTCTGTAGATGTGTAGTGGAGAGTATATTGACTGACTGCATCACAGACTGGTATGGACACCAATGCCCCTGAACAGAAAATCCTCCAAAAGGTAGTGGGTATCGCCCAGTCCATCATGGGTAAAGCCCCCCCCCCCCCCCCATGAGGCATTGTCATAGGAAAGCAGCATCAATCATCAGGGACCGTCACCACCCAGGTCATCCTCTCTTCTCACTGCTGCCTTCAGTCAGAAGACTCAGGACCCACACCACTGGGTTCAGGAACTTTAGAACAGGTTGTTGTTGAGCCCACTAGGGTTATGCTGGATTGGGTGTTGTGCAACGATCCAGAGGTGATAAGAGAGCTTAAGGTTAAGGAACCCTTAGGGAACAGTGATCACAATATGATCGAGTTCACATTGAAATTTGAGAAATAAAATCCAATGTGTCGGTATTTCAGTGGAGTAAAGGAAATTACAATGGCATGAGAGGGGATCTGGCCAAGGTTGACTGGAAAGGGACACTAGCAGGAAGAACAGCAGAGCAGCAATGGCTGGAGTTTCTGCGGAAAATGAGGGAAATGCAAGGCAGATATATCCCAAATAAGAAGGCATTTTCAAAGGGAAGAAGGACACTACCATGGCTGACAAGTGGAGTCAGAGCCAAAGTAAAAGCAAAAGAGAGGGCATACAAGGAAGCCAGAGCTAGTGGGAAGATAGAGGATTGGGGAGCTTTTAAAAACTTGCAGAAGGAAACTAAGAAATTCATTCGGAAGGAAAAGATGAATTATGAAAGGAAGCTTGTGACTAATATATACTAAAAGCTTTTTTAAGTATTTAAAGGGTAAAAGAGAGTTGAAGTAGATATGGGACCAATACAAAGTGACACTGGAGATATTGTAATGAGAGATGCAGAGATGGCAGAGGAACTGAATGCATATTTTGCATCAGTCTTCACAGTGGAACACATCTGCAGTATACAGGATATTGAAGACTGTCAGGGAAGTGAAGTTTGTGCAGTGAAAATTACAGCTAAGAAGGTGCTCAGGAAGCTTAATGGTCTGAGGGTGGATAAATCTCCTGGACCTGATGGAATACACCCTCAGGTTCTAAAGGAAGTAACTGGAGAGAATGCAGAGGCATTAATGATGATCTTTCAAGAATCAATAGATTCTGGCATTGTACCAGATGACTGGAAAATTGCAAATGTTACTTCAGTACTAAAGAAGCATGGGAGGCAGCAGAAAGGAAACTATAGACCTGTTAGCCTGACATCAGTGGTTGGGAAGTTGTTGGAATCGATTGTTAGGGATGAGATTACGGAGTACCTGGAGGCACATGACAAGATAGGCCAAAGTCAGCATGGCTTCCTGAAAGGAAGATCCTGCCTGACAAACCTACTGAAATTCTTTGAGGAAATTACAAGCAGAGTAGACAAAGGAGATGCAGTAGACGTGGTGTACTTGGATTTTCAGAAGGCCTTTGACAAGGTGTTGTACATGAGGCTGCTTAGCAAGATGAGTGCCCATGGAATTACAGGGGAGTTACTAGCATGGGTAGAGCAATGGCTGATCGGCAGAAAACAGAGAGTGGGAATAAAAGGTTCCTATTCTGGCTGGCTACTGGTTACCAGTGGAGTTCCACAGGGGTTGGTGTTGGGACTGCTGCTTTTTACGATGTATGTCAATGATTTGGACTGCGGTATTAATGGAAGAAGAAGAATAGCCCTTAACTCGGCAGTGGAGTTATCGGGGCACCGTCTTTTGACAGTGTTTCCGTAGCAAACTATTTTTGTTTTTACGAGACCAAGTTGCTAGCTCAATGCTGAACCTGACTTGGACTTGAACTCGGGAACCTTCGCTCTGGAGTCCGGCACTAATATTATTATGCCACCAAGCGGGACAGTATTAATGGATTTGTGGCTAAATTTGCCAATGATACAAAGATAGGTGGAAGAGCAGGTAGTGTTGAGGAAACAGAGAGACATAGATAGTTTAGGGGAATGGGCAAAGAAGTGGCAAATGAAATACAATGTTGGAAAGTATATGGTCATGCACTTTGGTGGAAGAAATAAACAGGCAGACTATTATTTAGATGGTGAGTGAATTCAAAATGCAGAGATGCAAAGGGACTTGGGAGTCCTTGTGCAGGATACCCTAAAGGTTAACCTCCAGCTTGAGTCAGTTGTGAAGAAGGCAAATGCAATGTTGGCATTCATTTCTAGAGGTATAGAATATAAGAGCAGGGATGTGATGTTGAGGCTCTATAAGGCACTCATGAGACAACACATGGAGTATTGTGTGCAGTTTTGAGCTCCTTATTTTAGAAAGGATATACTGACATTGGAGAGGGTTCAGAGAAGGTTCCCAAGAAAAATTCCAGGAATGAAAGGGTTACCATATGAAGAACGTCTGGCAGCCCGTGGGCTGTATCCCCTGGAGTTCAGGAGAATGAGGAGGATTCTCATAGAAACATTCCAAATGTTAAAAGGCCTGAACAGATTAAATATGGCAAAGTTATTTCCCATGGTAGGGGATTCTAGTACAAGAGGGCACAACTTCAGGATTGAAGGATGTCCTTTTAGAACTGAGATGTGGAGAAATTACTTTAGTCAGAGGATGGTAAATCTGTGGAATTTGTTGCCATGAGTAGTTGTGGAGGCCAAGTCATTGGGTGTATTAAAGGCAGAGGTAGATAGGTTCTTGATTAGCCAGGGCATCAAAGGGCATGGGATGAAAGCGGGAGTGGGGATGACTGGAAGAATTGGATCAGCCCATGATTGAATGGTGGAGCAGACTCGATGGGCCAAATGGCCTACTTCTGCTCCTGTATCTTATGGTCTTATGGCTGGTGGGGGAGACAAAAAATGAATACCATGGAAGCTGTATCTTTGTTTAGTCCCTGGGGATAAGAGGTGAGAGCAGAGGTGTTGGAAATAGAGGGAATGGAGTTGAGAACTCTTTCCACTACGCTGAATGAGAAGCCACATGACAGGAAGAAGGAGGTCAGTTCGGAGGCACCTGAGTATCATTGGAATAATCCCCAGTTTTTTATGTGCTTTGTGTTTTCATTTTTTTCATGCAAGTATAAAGGAAGGTGAATTTGAACACCAGCATGCAGTTGTGTTAAAAGATAACAAGGAATCATTGTTAAAATTACAAACATGAAAAATTATTGATTATAGGATAGCTCTGATCTCTCTCCACTGATACTGTTTGATCTGTTGATACTTCTAACATTTTTCTAATATGATTTAATGTCACAATTTTCTTTTTCTGCATTATGTATTTTTAATTGTAGTGAAATGAATGAAAGTAATAATTTATCAAGTTTTCAAATAATTACTGTTACACTGAAAAGTGAAAGCATGATCACTCATTTCTACTGATGTGGAATGCTTCTGCCAGGATTGTTCTTCTAATTAGCGAAAAGAGAAAACACAGTAATCTTTAACTGGAAGTGTACAGATAGCCTCAACATTGTTGTAAACCACTTACACAAGTTTATCAAGATTCACTCAATATATTGGAAAGCTTTGTCAGGAAAATAGATTTTTTGACTCAGTAATTGTGTCCAGAAGAGATCATTTAAATTGTGTGAGACATAACGGTGCTGGTGGTCAGCTGTCAAAGGCTCTTGAAACAACTCTACCTGGAATGTCTGGCTCAGTTATGAGCTCAGTGTAATAGCACCTTTTTAGAATTTTGGGGGCAGATCTTCTTTTCCCAGTTTGCTATTAGATATCTCCACTGCACCCCTTCCCCTCTATTGGTTCTACATGCAATACCTAGAGGCCTTGTATCCTCTGAAATTCAGCTGGTCATGTGGTCAGTTTTCACCTGCACTCATGGTGAATCAATAAAGGAAGCGCCTGCTGAACAGACATGTAACGCAATAAGTTTTTAAAGTTATTTGGATCACGATTAGTAGTTAAAGGTGGGAAATATCAAATATAATCAATAACTTGAAAAATCACATAAAAATGAGAATGGAAGTTAGTTTGACATTTCTGTGAGAAAGCATAACGTACCTGAAGAGAAGGCAAATGAAATTCCTGTTTGCTCATTGCATAGTAATAGATGGTCAGGAATGAAACGCACTGGGATGCATCACTGACTACCCTGCCAAAACATTTCATTGCTTGTGAAGTATTTATGAATGTGAAAGGGGTGATATGAACGTAAGTCTAACTGCAGAAAAAGGCCAATCTGTTTACGCCCAATAGAATAATAGGGAATCACAGCAGCGTAGCGTTTGGCGTGACGCTCTTATAGCCCAAGGCATCAGAGTTCGGAGTTCAATTCGGACACCAACTGTAAGGGGTTTATACATTCTTTCTGTGACCACATGGGTTTCCTCCAGGCTTTCCGGTTTCGTCCCACAGTCCAAAGACGTACCGGTTAGTAGGTTAATTGGTCATTGTAAATTGTCCTCTCATTAGGTCAGTGCTGAATAGTTTGGATGCTGGGTAGTGCAGTTCGTTGAGCAGGAAGGGCCTGTTTCATGCTGCATCTCTAAATAAAGAATAAAATAAAATAAATAATTAAGAAATATAGCATCATACGTAAACCAAAAAAATCATGATCTAATCACAGTAGTATTTTTGTAAGAGACAAGCTAATACTTTGTAACTTGTGGTGCACAACTGTGTAGTAAACATGGAAAGCTCTCTTTAAAGTAGCACCTGGGCACGGACTAGCAAACTTACTGAGCATTTAAAACTGCTACTGCTGTTTTTAAAATCTGTAAGTAACTTCCTCAGCACTGTATCGAATCACATATCAAAACAGATCAGCTGAAAACTGTGGTTTTCCTTCCATCATGGACCTCAGGGAACCTATTGTATTTTCAGTCTGACAGCTTGGTCACCACACTTACAGAGACCAGACTACCATTTACAGACATCTTAAGAACTTTCAAGCTTCCACGCTGTAATTTGAACTCATTTCCTTGGATTACTAGTTCAGTGGTATAGCTGGTCAAGAACTGTATCCCCGCATCTTCATCAGGTAGCACAGCTGGTTTCTTGAATTTGTGCACTGTGTCTGAAGTTCTTGACTTCAAACCGTGTTGTGGAGATTTCATCAGCACAGGGAGTCTACACTGAAGATACGGAATAATCTACAGTGGCATGCAAAGGTTTGGGCACCCCCGGTCAAAATTTCTGTTACTGTGAATAGTTAAGTGGGTAGAAGAATAACTGATCTCCAAAAGTCATGAAGTTAAAGAGGAATCATTCTTTTCAACCTTTCAAGCAAGATTAGTGTATTATTGTTCTTTTGTACAATTTTAGAGTGAAAAAAGGAAAGGAGACCATGCAAAAGTTTGGGCACCCCAAGAGATCTGAGCTCTCAGATAACTTTTACCAAGGTCTCAGATCTTAAGTAGCTTGTTAGGGCTATGGCTTGTTCACAGTCATCGTTAGGAAAGGCCAGGTGATGTAAGTTTCAAAGCTTTATAAATACCCTGACTCTTCAAACCTTGTCCCAACAATCAACAGCTATGGGCTCCTCTAAGCAGCTGCCTAGCACCCTGAAAATAAATTAATTGACGCCCACAAAGCAGTAGAAGGCTATAAGAACATAGCAAAGCACTTTCAGGCAACCGTTTCCTCAGTTTGTAATATAATTAAGAAATGGCAGTTAACAGGAATGGTGGAGGTTAAGTTGAGGTCTGGAACACCAAGAAAACTTTCCGAGAGAACTGATCGTAGGATTGCTAGAAAGGCAAATCAAAACTCCCGTTTGACTGCAAAAGACCTTCAGGAATATTTAGCAGACTCTGGAGTGGTGGTACACTGTTTTACTGTGCAGCGACACCTGCACAAATATGACCTTCATGGAAGAGTCATCAGAAGAAAACCTTTCCTGTGTCCTCACCACGAAACACAGCATAAGAAGTTTGCAAAGGAACATCTAAACAAGCCTGATGCATTTTGGAAACAAGTCCTGTGGACTGATGAAGTTAAAATAGAACTTTTTGGCCGCAATGAGCAAAGGTATATTTGGAGAAAAAAGGGTGCAGAATTTCATGAAAAGAACACCTCTCCAACTGTTAAACATGGGGGTGGATCGATCATAATTTGGGCTTGTGTTGCAGCCAGTGGCACAGGGAACATTTCACCGGTAGAGGGAAGAATGAATTCAATTAAATGCCAGCAAATTCTGGAAGCGAACATCACACTGTCTGTAAAAAAAAAGCTGAAGATGAAAAGAGGGTGACTTCTACAACAGGATAATGATCCTAAGCACACCTCAAAATCCACAATGGACTACCTCAAGAGGTGCAAGCTGAAGGTTTTGCCATGGCCCTCACAGTCCCCGACCTAAACATTATTGAAAATCTGTGGATAGACCTCAAAAGTGCATGCAAGATAGCCCAAGAATCTCACAGAACTAGAGGCCTTTTACAAGGAAGAATGGGCAAAAATCCCCCAAAACAAGAATTGAAAGACTCTTAGCTGGCTACAGAAAGCATTTACAGCTGTGATACTTGCCAAAGGGGGTGTTACTAAGTACCGAACATGCAGGGTGCCCAAGCTTTTGCTTCAGGCCCTTTTCCTTTTTTGATATTTTGAAACTGTAAAAGATGGAAATAAAAAAGTAATCTTGCTTAAAATATTAAAGAAATGTGTCATCTTAACTTTATGCCTTTTGGAAATGAGGTCATCTTTTACTTGCTTAGCTATTCACAGTAACAGAAATTTTGACCGGGGGTGCTCAAACTTTTGCATGCCACTGTATAGTGATCTTGCAACAGTCAAATAACTTCTGGGTACCTGTTTTCTAATTTGTAATAATATAATATTCAAGTTAATCGGAAGGACATACAGGATTGTTCCTTTAATAACCTTAGCACAGAATATAAGAGAAGGGAAGCGATGCTAGAATTATCTAGGCCACAGACTTGGATTTAAATTTATTTATCACATGTATATCGAAACATACAGTGAAATGTGTCACTTGCGTTAACAACCAATGGATGTGCTGTGGCTAGCCTGCCAGTGTCACAACACATTCCAGCGCAGTCGCAGAATGTGCACAACGCTCGGCAGAACAACATAAAACACAACAAACAACAACATGCCAAGCAACAGTGAATCAGGCGTTATTCCTCCCTCCCGCCCACCATGCATATACAACACATAGTTCTCTAACTATAGGGGAGGCCATCTTCTTTGGCCTTTTTGAAACAGGATAGTTTGGCTATTGAATACTGTTTTTGATCAGCACCTGCAAACAAGAAGTATAAAAGACTATTTTGAAAATATTCCAGAACATTCTCAGCAGTTCCCTGCTAAATACTGGCACAAGAATGAGAAGTACCATAAGGGAAAGTTGAAAAGTGCTTTGAAGAGAGAGAGAGAACTGGAATCTTCGAGAATGAGAAGTACCGTAAGGGAAATTTGAAAAGTGCTTTGAAGACAGAAAGAGAGAACTGGAATCTTGTAGCTTTGAGGAACGATGTAACGGACTGAGATTTTTTTTTTAATGTGGCCCCATTCTCGCAATTCCAGCAAAGAAGGTCAGCCAATTCATGTGAGCACCTCCTGAATCACCAGTAATGGAGGTTATCCACAATGCAGAGGCTGAAAGATGATGCTTGAGACTTAGTGTAAAACTCTGCATCAAAGCAGAACTCCTAGTAACACACACGGAGTGTTGGAGGAACTCAGCAGGTCAGGCAGCATCTATGGAAACAAACAGTTAACATTTTGGTCCAGGACTCCTACTAGATTGACAGGAGTCTGGTTGAAGGTAGGTAAATGGACACCTGGGTCAGGTTGCATATCCTCTGGAAAAGAAAACTCATTTGCTCTGACAATTGAGGGAGGAAATGCCAGTTGTTCGTTTGAAAATGTGAGTTTGAGTACCAATGGGCCAGGAAAAGAGACAGAATTGAGCATCAGCAGCCCAGCAGAAGATATGTTATTGAGTGCCAATAGGCATTTTATGAGAGTAAGGCCCAGTTGGCCATTAAAAGATATTTCATTACTTACAACAGCCAATTAAAAGGCATGGGAATAAGTGCCAGTGGACAACAGAAAAATCTGGGAGTGGATGCCACTGCAAATTGGAAGTGCTTGTCAGCAAGTCAGAAGATTTTGCAACTTTATATTTTTTGAACAAAATATGTGAAGTTGTAGGTCTGAAAATATAAAGGAGTAGTTTCATCTTGAGAACTAATTAAATATATATGCAGCCAAAAAAATGTTACACTCGCTGCCAAAATATATTTACACCAAGTCAGCTCTTATAATGGTGTCAATAGATGAACAAATGTTGGACCTTGTCCAAAATATACTGATTTTATTTCACCATTTTACTTACTCAAAATATGGCACAACATGGATTCTGGACCAGAAACTGGTTACTTTTTCCTGACAAGCCAGAGACCAAATTTCAACTTATTCTCACAGTTAAAAAGCAGCCTCTGTGGCAGAACACTTTCCCCTCAGTACTGCACTGGTTTAGAATGTATGCTCAAATCTCTGAAATGAAACTAGATCCACAAGCTCCAGATTTTATTTGAAGTCCTAATGGAGATCACAGTGCTACTATAAAGCTATAGCAGATACCAGAAGTGCTAAAATATCATTATTTTAGGGGGAAAAAAGAAATCTCCGGTTAACAGCTGACTCCCATTAAAGTTTGCACTCAAAGTTTCATCAAGTGTGAAAAGTTGATGCAAATGCTTTAAGACCTGAATTTTGCCTCAAGTTAGTGGAGCCTTTTAAATCAATAAGCATAGGGCAAGCATATTTAAAACATTTGAAGTAGTCACTGCAATTAATTCATTGTAAGTGCTGCCTTTGTAATACACTTTTATAAGAAATCGTTATTTGTCCAATATATTAAGTTGTTATGACAAGCCTGCAGAAACTATTAAAGTATAAACAATGTGGTAGATATCTTTCATGAATAGTCATCAAAAGTAGCAACAGAAGGCAATAGCTTGTTGTATTGTTGAGGAGGCAAAGTTGGCGAGATTATGAGAACAACTCTGTTTTTCTTCAGCGCTCAGGTTATCATAAATTTGGGCTAAGCTTAACAGCTCATCTAACTGTCAGAAGTTGCTTTTAAGTATGCATCAGTTACTCAGCGCAGGAGAATTGATTTAAGTTATAAACAAACCTGAATAAGAAACTGAAATTTGTTAGTTGTGACCCACTGGCAGGAGTGCTGTTAATAAACTTGAGCTTGTCTCAAGGTCAGCAATGCATACATGATAATTCCCAATCTGTTCTCTTTTCCTTCTCTGGCATATTTCCTTCCTTTTACTATCTTTAAATTTATTAGATGGATTCAGTTTCATTGTTTTAAGTGTTGCTCTCAGTTACAGAGAAAATGGGAGCAACTTCTACTGATGGTTATTATTGTCCATTAAATACTGAATTGAAAAAGATTAAAACAAATTGCTGGATGAGCTGTTTTAAAGTATAAGAATTATTCCCTCTTTGATGGTAATTGGGGGAGACTGGTCACTCAGAAACAACTTCTTTGCATTTTAATGATTTCTTATTAATGATGTATAATATTCATTCACCATTTGCTTCTACATTGATGATGTAGTCATTTGCCTGCAATCTGAAAATATCGCTAGACCGATGAATTTGAATGTGAACCATTGGATGCTAAATGAAATCATTTCTAATTGGGTTTAGACACCACTGTGTCAAGGTTCATCCTTTCTTTGTAAGTGAAATTGGTAAATTTGATCAACCATCAAGGCTACACCTTTTTCCATAAATCACATTATGCAAATTAATCAGCAAAATTAGTTTCCTTTAGGCAAATTAACAATTGCCTTGAACAAAATCCACTTCAGAATCCAGACAGTACTCAAAGTCACATTGTTTCAACAAGGCTGGCCTGATCTGTGAGGAATATGAAATATAAGGCATTGCAGATTGCAAGCAAAGTTAAATTCGATCAAGTCTTTACCAAAACTATACCAGTAAGATCAAGATTACAGCATATGCACTATGCATTTAGATAAATGCCGGTGATCTGTTGCAAAATATAATTATTAAAATATAAATACTAAAATCCAGGCTAATATTAGGTGCGCAGAATCATAAAGACATTACAGCTCAGAAGGACACCATTTGGTTCTTAAATCTGTTTTTCATTAAGCACTCCATTCTGTCTCTCTAACACCAAGATGTTTCTTGCTTTCTTAAAGTATTTATACAAATATCTTTTGAAACCCACAATTGAATCTTCAGTGACCATACTTGAAGCATTTCATAACAGATCATAGCTACTTGTACATTTCCTCGTATTGCCCATTGATCTTTTGCTAATCACGTTAAATCTGTGTCCTCTGGTCCCCTTAACCATGCTGCTAATGGGGACAGTTTCTCTTTACTTACTATGCTGAACCCCCATGATTTTGAATGCAGGTTGCTTGGATGAAATTTTTAATTGCTTCAGGATATTTTTAAGCAATGTTTCATGTGATACAAAATAAAACCTATCCAAGAATAATGTAGTTTGTTCAGATTGACCTACTCCAATGCTAGCTCCTCATCAAACTGAAGAGGGACCGTAGACTCTTGATTAATGTTGACCTATAAGATTATTTCATCTCAGAAAATGTGTACAAGAAGTTAAAAAAAAGCACGTGTTCAATAAATTTTTGGAAGTCCAGATCTGTATTAATGTGGGTATGGACCTTTATTGAAAAATATAATGTGCCACCATTGTAAAAGGATGGGATACCTTTCTCTCTAGCCTACTGTATATCCTGCTGTCAGTATCCTCAAAACCATTACTGATGCATATACCTGTGTTGTAAATCAGGAGAATTTCATTTTCCAAATTTAGAAATATACACTAAGTACTAATAAAGAGGGCCACTGAGTGTATGTTTGTGGCTTTCTGCTGTTGTAGCCCATCCACTTCAAAGTTTGATGTGTTTTTGGTTCAGAGATGTTCTTCTGCATACCTCTGTTGTAATGCATGGTTATTTGAATTACTGTCATCTTCCTGTTAGCTTGAATCAGTCTGGCTGTTCTCCTCTGACCTCTATCCTTAACAAGACTCTAGAAATTGTTGTGCATGAAAATCTCAGAAGATCAGCAGTTTCTGAGGTACTCAAACTACTCCGCCAGGTACCAACAATCATTCTACAAAGTAACTTAGATCACATTTCTTCCCCATTCTGATGTTTGGTCTGAACAACAACTGAATCTCTTGACCATGTCTGCATGCTTTTATGCATTGAGTTGCTGCAACAAGATTGGCTGAATAAATACTTGCATTAACAAACAGGTGTACAGGTGTATCTAATAAGGTGGCTACGGACTGTATTTTTAGCCACTGGAAAAGAGGTTGCATGGTGTTTAGGTGGGCAGGCCATTTAGTGATGCTAGTACATTAATGAATGTGTTCAAGAATTGATCCAATTTGGCACAATATTGTGACTTTATATTGAGTGTTATCTTCAAAATTCATTCAATTAAATAAAATAAAACAGAAGCGGAGTATAACACACTGATGTCACTGCATAGCAACAGTACCACTATCAACCAGAGATAAATATCTCAGTAATGCACACCTACAATAGGACATGGTCTACCTGATCCATAGAACGTGGCTGCAAGGATGAGTTTGAATGATGAAGACCATGAAATCTCCTGCAGCCCAGCTTGAAAAAGGCCACGGTATCCAATGCTATGTATGTGTACCTGAAAAGGTTGAATTGTAAGTCATGTGATTACATAGTTTTTGGAGTTGGTAGGGCTGGTTTAAATGGGTTGAAGTTGCCAGTGTTTTGGGTAATAGTCTCTGATCTGCTCATTTCAGATCTTTGAATACATGAAGCAATCTTCTGGAGTAAGGTAAACTTTAAGTTTAACCATGTGCCACAAGTCACCCCTTTTATTATTTACCTTTGTGGACACTGCCAGTGGGCCAGTTAACACCATCCCCATCAGCATCTCCTTCCAGAAAGCTAGTGAGCTCCTTGTCATTCATGAGTTTATTGATGCTGATTGTGTCCATTTATAGCCAGAAAGCTGAATAGTTGAAAGTGTTTTCACTTCACTGTTGCCTTCTTCCCTGGTTCAACCCTCTAGCAGTTGCCCCATCCTGACATCTATTCCATTGGTGCTTTCTCCTGCATTGAGCCATCTTTCATAAAAATGAAACAGAAAAATCCTGGAAATATTCAGCAGTAGGCCAGGCATCTGTGGAACGGGAAGCAGAGTTAACACTTCAGGTCGACAATCTTTCCACAGATGCTGTAGGATCTACCATCCCAGGTTTTTCTGTTTTTATTTCAAATTTCTAGCATCTGCAGTGCTGTGAATTCTCATCATCCTCTTGTGCCTCATTTAAATACTTGTTCCCTAGTGTCCAATCAAGAATAATGATCATTTTCCCATTAATACCTTTTCTTTTTGAGAACTATAGGACACATAGAAGCAGATCAGTCATGATCACACTAAACAGTGGGGAAGGCTTGAGGAAACAAGTGACCTACCCCAGAAGAAGTTCCAAACTTCTTCTGTTCTTCCCAATCCTAAATGAGTTCAACCTGCATCACAATTGATCATACTCGTCCTTCTTTAACCCTTTAATACATGTAGCCTCCTCAATCTAGTTTCACAGTCACTCCCCTGACCAACTTGTATGTCCTCAATGCACCCATTATCTCAATCACATGTATGGTACCACTGCTTTCCTCGCATTGCACTCCATCCCTCCATTCCTTACTCCTTTGATACTTACTTCCTTCTGTGTCTGCCTCGGAAAAAAAACACTCTCCAGAATTAGGTTAGTAATATCCAAGTTGTTCTTGCCTAGCCTTTGTCCCATGGTTGGTCAATGTGATGTCCTTGCCAGCTGAAGGGAATCTCTAGCCCATGACCCCAAAATGGAAAAGAAACATCAAAAGTGGCTCTGAGAACCTTGTAACTCTTCATCAGGAGCACAAGGGAAACCTAGCGAAAATGGCAAAAACAGCACACCATTTCACAATCTGCACAATCGATCATCTCCTTGCCCAGCTCAGGCAGGGACTGAAGATGCCCAACTGCCCCCTTCAGCCATCACAGAACCTATAAGGCTGGTGTGGAAATAAGTCATATCTAGCCCCAGGTGAATTCCTGAAGAAGTCAACGAATTTGGAGTTTTACTGCAATATTTCTACAGCTATTGATTTGTTCAGCTACACCTTTATCTCCATGTTAATGACACAATCCTTATTGAAGTCATCACTTGCCTCCAACCAAGCCTTCCCCTCTGCTCACCA